>NW_027528806.1:4330332-4364021 GCF_008692635.1 Crocuta crocuta
CCAGAAGACTGGAAAAGTTTTCTGTGGGTATGTGTGTGTGTGTGTGTGTGTGTGTGTGTTATACTATGTATATAATTTTTATTAATATAACATACATTTTATTAATATAACATACATATATTTCTCCCATATATATGTGTGTATATTTATATATATATATATAAACATTATATNCTCTTAAATCCTTAAGGGTAAAGAGTGGTATTTCCTCCCCATAAACTGATTCTTAAGTAGCTTTAGTATGTTTTTTTATTAGCTGCTTTCCTGGTGATGTTGATTTATTATCTTATGTGTAAGATAGAGGTACTAAAAAACATCTTCAACTAAGATTCATGTGGGAATACTTGCCCTCTCCATCCTTTACTGTAGATTGATCTTGTTGTACTTATTGTGTCAATCTCTGATGATAATATTTTTCCCCATTTGGTGGTACTTCCTTACATGTTGTAGAGAAGTTAATGCCCATTTTCTGCCTCAAGGGTGAATACCTGACTTCCAGTTAGAATACCAAATTTAAAAAAAATCCTTGAGTGTCCTTTAATTCTCAGGTGAACAGCATGGTCTTCCGACCTTCAACTTTTCCTCCCAGGCAAAAGAATTTGTATTTTATACTCTCTAGAGTACAATCCTTCAGTCTTCTCTTAAGTAAGGAAGCTACAGTCTCCTGCCTGCATGGAGTGGGAAGAAGATACTTATGTATAATTTCTTCTCAATTAGACTTTGAACCAGTCCATCTGCTTTAAAGGTCACCTTCCTTCACCTTTCAGCATTTACTGCCACTAATTACTATAGCTTCTGGAAGTTCTAGGGGATATATTAACTTCATTCTTAACTTTCCCCACTGCTAAATTAAGATTCTGTCTTTTCAAGCTTCCTGCATTTATCCAGAAGACAAATGTTATCTCTTTAATCCTTTTAAACACACTTAGGGTAGCTGTATGTATGCACGTATGTGTAATTTTTCTGTCCTCATAGGGTCTCATGCTCTTGGGGTTTACTTTGAGGTTTTAAATCCAATAGCTCAAATTCTGCTGGTGCTTTTGACTGCTATCACCATATATGTTTTAATTTCTGATTTTTAGCTAGTGAGCTCATCTTAACCTGGCCTCTTTTGATTTTCCCCATTTATAAATCCTAGACTAACATCTCTCTCCAGAGCAATTGTGCATTTGATTTCTAGGCCACCCAGGGTTTGTACCACACCAGGATCATTTTTTAATTGCTACTTTCTCAGCTTGTGATATCCCCATGTTATAAGCATAGTGTAAATTTATGTTCAAACATGTCAAAGTTGCAAAGCTATTCTTTTGATTTCTTGAGAGAATTTTTGCCCCACACACAGCGCCATGGCGGAGGCAAGCTTAGTTTTCTCTGGTGACAGATTTAGTTGGTTTCCTTATCACTAACACTAAAGGCCTTTGATGGTACCTACTCTATAGGAATTTTGTAGGCTTGTAAGTGCCCTACTCTAACCATTACTATCGCAATAAATTCACAGAACGACTGCTGTATCATCTTATTTACCTCTGTGTCTAGTTCTCAGCTCATTCCTTACTTCTGGCATCCAGAATTTCCCCTTCCTTTTTTGCAAACTATTGTGCAATATTTTAATAATCATATTTCATGTAGAAAATCTAGTTTTTCTTTTCCAGGAGAAATAAGTGCTTGCAATTGTACTACGCTAGTCCAAACACATTGTAAATGGTGTCATAAAGAAACCATCATTTATGTTAAGAAACATACTTCTTAATAATGATATATGTTCATCATGGTAAAGGATTTAGTAAATAGGACGTTGGTATATCTGCATGTTTCCTTTTTCATGATCCTTTTTGAAATTCTCAAAGCTGTCCATGCCACTGCATGTGTTAAGTGCCAGTCAACTCTTTAGACCTATACTTACATTACTTGCTGATTTGCTGAACTAAGCAAATATTTTCTCAGTCCTCAAAATATTCTTTTTTTATTATAAAATCATCCCATCTGTGTTGCAGGTGGAAATTTTTGTATGCATCTTAGGGTTTAATCTTTTTGCCTGATGATGGACCATCATGCTTAAGTTCATCCTTAAGCAAATTCAAACCAGGAAACACTTGCTGGCTTTTCCTACTTTCATCCACCTCCTAAAGAATTCACTATTAGAGGTCTCGTTGATTTGTAAGGCTGTCTTTTCAGTTGATGGTGAGGATGGCTCATAGTGACACTTTGAAGCTACTCAAGTAGCTGAATGTGACATTCATGGCAAGTCTGTGTTCACAGCAGGAGAGATTTTTATGCTCAGCTTTGCTCTACTGACCTTTTGCTCAATTTATCCTTTCATGCTATAAGCCATGATTCAGAAATAGATGCTGGCTTTCTCTGTTTCAAGTATCTACCACTTGCCAAATAATATGCCACATTACAAGGTTGCCTAAGAAGAAATTTGTGTGACTTAATGACATTTCTGATTCATGAGGGAAATCACTATATTGTCAAGATTTTTCTTCCAGTTGTAGGTTATAAAACGCATCAATTTATCAGTTATGTTATAGTAAGTGTGTATGTGTATCTCCTTACAAAATTATAGTGTGTGGATCGGTGTATTTACTTCTCTAGTGAATCTATCTGCTTTCATGGCTCTAAATATCTATATCCTGATATTTTAAAATGTATACTTCAAACCCCATTCCCTTTCCTAAACACAAGTCACACAAATCCAACTGTCTATTCGATATTTATATCTACTGTCCAACTGTCCAATCATGTAATAGAAAGCCCAAATTTTCCAATTTCAAGACATACTGGCTTTATCACTCAATTTTTTTTCTATACCAGTCTTCTCCATTCCAGGTGATCCCATCCTTTCTATTGTTCAGGTGAAAAATATTGAAATTTTCCTTAACTCTTGTCTTTTTCACATAGTTTCTTATCCAATCAGTCATGTGCTCTTGTTGGTGTTTCTTCAGACTGTCTAAAATCTAAAAGTTCTCAACTCCACCATGACAAGGTATTCATGATCTCTCACCTGAATGAATATACTTGCTCCGTATGTTTTTGCTTTTACTTGTTCAGGCTTTCCTCTTCCAGTGTATTAATTTTCTAGTTGGAGTAAACTTTCAGTAAGTCAGATTATATCACTACTTGGCTCAAAAAGTGGATGGCTTCTCATAGTATAAAATAATAGCTAAGACCAATCCTGTATGTTGACAGTGTTATCGTAACAATTTTACAAATGGAGAAACTGAAGAACAGAGGTTCAGTTTCTTAATTCATATTATCTGGTTACGAGTGATTGTGTATGTTTTGAGCCCAGAAGGTGTTTTTCCTAGATCTCTGGTTTTAACCAGAGCAACATATGGTCTCTTAGTAGTAAGGTATCTACAAAGCACATAATGTTTTTCACCTATTCTCTCCCTTACTTTTCACACTTCTTTCTTCATACCTCCTTTTAGTTTCCCAACTTGTTTAATCAGACTGAACTTGTTGATATTCTCCAAAGATTCCAGGCATAATTCTGCACCTGGTCCTCTGCACTGGCTCTTCCCTTCTGCTAGAAATCTCCACTAGAAATTTATTTGGTCACGTTCTCATCACATGCACTAAAATATTGCCTTCTCACTCAGACCTATCCTGATTTCTTCATTGAAAATTTCAACATCCCCTTCCTTGGCCTTACATTTCTCTGGATCCACTCAGAGTTTGCCCGTAAACCAATCACACTCTAACACACTATTAAATTTACTTGGTAATTGGAACACCTGAGTGGCTCAACCAGTTGAGCATCTAACTCTTGATTTCCACTCAGGTCATGATACCAGAATTGTGGGATTGGGCTCTGGGATGAATATGGAGCCTGTTTGAAAATCTCTCTCTTTCTCTCTCTCAATCTCTCTCTCTCTCTCTCCCCCTCTCTCTCTCCCTCCCCTCCCCCCTCCCCCTTCCTCTCCCCCTCTCTGCCTCTCCCCCACTCACACTTTCTCAAAATATCTATTTACCTATAAACTTACTTACTACTTAATTAAACCTAATTTATTTTGTTTTCATATAAAACAGAGAGGAAAATAAAATTAGTATTTTAGGAAATTAAATAAGTTAAATTTCATATATCTTAATTACTCTTTAATTTATGCATAATCTTTTCCTCTGAGTTTGTTGTGAAATATTTACTAACAATTCTAAATTGTGATGAGTGAAAATGCACTTGAATTGGTAGTGTAAAGTAATGGATAGGCTGAGTTAAGATTTTCTAAATTTCTTTAAAGACAAAATAAACTAAATATAATGAGCATTATCAACTGACATTTTTATGGTCATTATCAGCATCACTGTTATTTGTCCTTCAAGCAAATTTTACTCTATATATCTCCCTTCATAAACACATATAATAGAACTTTATAAATAAGCTATTAATATTTATTGGGTACTTTCTAAATCTAAATATGTTAACATGGGGTTACATTTATTTGTTATAAATGTTTATGAGCTTCTATTATATCCCATACTTCATCAATAAAGAGTTAAGTTTAGAGAGTTTAAGTGTCTCATTCAAGTTTATCTACACAGTAAGTTATTTACCCAAAATATAAGTTTAATAACTCCTTCCAAAAGAGACTGGGGTTATCAACACCCACTGACATCTCCAAATTTCTTCTCCTATTCTTACTATTGCTAGATGAAAATCCATGTGTATATACCAGTTGACCTAAGGATATTTACTGCTATGGCTAATGTCATTTCACAATGCCTAAGTTTATTAGGAAATTAAACACCATTTATAAATGTTTTAAAATATTACCATAGTCCAATATAAGAATTACTTTTTCTATTGATTTAACTTGTTCCCAGGAAATCTAATATGTTTTCATGTACACAAATATAATTTGTGTAAATAAAGGGGGGATCAAAGGTGAGTAACACTATGTTGACAGGTATACACACAATTAAAGAAATATGATTAATTCATTCCCATTCTTACTTATATACTTATTATGCCTTGAAATCCTGTTGAGGTTGAAGTCTCTGCAGGTCTGTATTTTACGGTCTTTGATTCTCAAGAGTGTTCTTTGTCAAACTATATCTTAAAGTGGATTAAACTTTGTAAACACAACCACTTTTTGCTTCCACAGCATTTCTCGAATGTTACTATAAATTAATTTATAATGAGGCTATTAACTGAACATTCATTATGAATATCTAGACATTTATTATTAGCATAAGAGACTCTTCATCCTTCCCTGTAATCTATTAAGATAATTTGCATGTAAATTTATAAGTTCTGTGTCAAATTTTTTTAAATAAAATTGTGCAGAAAAGATACAGACTTGAGATTTGACACTAACATATTTCAACGACTTTTTAAACTTCTTTGCTCTGATTGGATATTATTTGATTTACCAGCAGATATTAGGTTATCAAAAAGGGTCTGCACTTCAGAAAAAAATGTGTTTATAGATTAACTCATGTTAATATGTATCTTCTCAAGTGTAAGTGGGTAAAATAGTGAAATCATTCTTTTGAAATCTTTATGTGAATGATTATAAAAAGCTATAATGTCTTCTTAAAGCATAATTTGAGAAAAATAACTGGACTACAATATTATAGGAGATTGTACAGGGGATTATATTTCAAACTAAATCAATATAAGACAAAGAGCCATGGTTCCTTAAAAATACAATTTTTTTTTAAATTGTGAAAAACAAGGCTATAGGGAAGCTCAAATATTGAAGTAACAATATAACTAGATAACTTCAACTGACATATTATTTTCTTATCTGTAATATGAAGATAATAACAGTTATCTAACCCTCCCCACAAAAATTTTATAATATCAAAAGAGTTGACAAATTTGAAAATATAAATATAAATTTTTCATGGAGAAATCCAACCTCCTTAACCCTTTCATGCTGCCTTCTTTGTTCTGGCTTATACCTATATTACCTGCTCACATCCAAACACATTAAACAAAGTACATTATTGGAATATTATATTATGTATGTTGCCACAACCAATGGTAAACTTTCATATAACTTGATTTCCTCTTGAAACTGTTTTTTGTCTTAATTTGTCTCTGTGCTACTTATCTCTGCAGCCTATTCTGTATCAGTCAGTGAACACATAGAACAAAAACAATTTCTGGACATACCGAGCATATAGATATTTTTCACAAATTTGTTTGTAAAGCTTAACGTTGCAAAGAAGAAATACAAAGAGTTTCCACAGAAATGTGGAAGACATTACTACCCAGAGCTCATAAACTCTATCTTTGTAGGTTGGCATCTGGAGAGTCCCATTGCCACTGTTAATGGTGTTGGGACTAACAGCTTCCTGGAGGTCCCTAAATCAACTACTGATTCTTCTACCTCCCTATTTCAGCAACTAAGTAGAAACAAGCTGGTGAGGGAGTCTAGGAATACAAATGCTAGATTCCCAGCTCCCTGGGAAACTGGAGAGCTAAGGAAAGTGGGAATGGAAACTGGAATTAATGGATGTCTGTACTGCTTTGGTTTGCCTGTTGTAACAAAGCACTACAGACTGTGAGGGTTAGGAACGATAGGAATTTGTTGTTTAACAACAATCAGGCAACAGAAATTCAAAATCAAGGTATTTTCAGGATATTCAATTATTTATTTATTTACTTCCTTCCTTATTTATTTTTTTTCTGAGGGCTGTGATGGAAGAATCTGTTCTGGATCTCTATCCTTGATTTGTAGATGGCTGTCTTTTCCCTATGTGCCCTCACATGTCTTTTCCTTTGTATAGGCCTCTGCCCTAATTTTCCATTCCTATAGGGATACCATTCATATTGGATTAGGGCTCATGCTAATGTCTTTAATTTGAGTCTCTAAACACTCTTCAAATAAAGTCACATTCTGAGATACTGGGGATTAGGACTTCAGCATATGAATTTTCAGGAGATACCACTCAACCCGTAAGGGTGTCCCCGTGTGACAAGTACATAAATGATTTGTAGCTCATAGTAGAGTTTACTCAGCTTCTCCATCTGCATGATTTTCTTTTTCCTTTATCCATAAGAAATCTTGTTTTAGTTCTCTTTTAACTTCATCCAGTAGTCAGGTGATTGGCCTATCAGAGTCTCAATGTATCAGTCAGTCAGTTAAAGGCTCATTGAGCCAAATATTTAATGTTACATGAAAGAATTCAAAAACTAGAAGTCAGTTTGCATTCTAAATCTATTCAACATTGCTTTCCTACCTGACTATTCCATTAATTTGCTCAATATAAATCTATGTATATCTTATACCTCAGACATTTATATACAGAGGCAACAAACAGTTACACACTAAAGATAGCAATTCAGATAAATGTGTTACTCCTTCAAAAGTTTACATTCAATGGGGAGACAAAGAGAGTAAAATTGACAATTTGCGCACAGCTTAATAACTCTTTTGGGTAAATTCAACGTTCTGGGAGCATTCATAAATTCAACATAATCAGAATGCTCATATTTCTATGGTACTCATTTTTATTCCCACATATTAATCATGTTTATTCTACCACAAACACCTTCCACATTACTCTCCACTTACATAATGTACCCATTAATACTTAATTGTTGTCTTCATATTTTAATGTTTATTCATTTATTTTGAGAGAGAGAGAATGTGAGTGGGGGAGAGACAGGGAGAGAGGGAGAGATAATCCAAAGCAAGCTCCACGTACAGCATGGAGACCAACACGGGGCTCTACCTCCCAACCACGAGATCATGACTCTAGCCAATATCAAGAGTCAGACACTTGGGGCACCTAGGATAGTTCAGTTGCTTAAGCGGTTGACTCTAGGTTTTGACTCAGTTCATGGCCTCATGGTTTGTGGGATCAAACCCTGTGTCGGGTGCTTCACTGGCATCAGGGAGCCTACTTGGGATTCTCTCTCTCTTTCTCAGCCCCTTTAACCCCTGTTGCTCTCAAAATAAATTGGAAAAAAAAGTGTAGGATGCTTAACTTACTGAACCATCGAGGTGCCCACTTACCTTTGGTTTTAAACAGGAATACACAGAAAGCTTCCTCCCACATTGCCTGAAAGTTTCATATTTCTTTCCACTTGTCACCTCTCCTCTTTCCCCTGCTTTATCCTCTTATTCTTCCCTCCCTTCCTCACATCATTTTAAGAAATTCATAGCGGGAGAGAAGCAAGATGGTGGAGAAGTAGGGAGCTCCGTACCTTTCACTCGCCCCCATGTCTCAAACAGAGAAGGCCTGAAGCCATAGGAACCCTTATAGAATCCAGGAGTTTGAGAGGAAAAGGAGACAGAGTCCGCTGGGAAAACCTTATAGAGGCTGCCTCAAGAAACAAGCCAAAGTACACATGGTGGAGAGTCCCAAATACCACTACAAGTAGAGAAATAAAATAACCACGGTCTCAACAAGAGAGACCAAGAGACACCATTCAAAGAACATTTCATGAATGGACAGTCCCTGGACCGTCAAAGAGCCTTTGGTACAGCAGCACTCGCAGGTGCAGAGTGCATAATAAGCTTTTAAAACTAGCAAGAGATAGAAAGCTAACCAAAATGACAAAGAGGAAGAACTCTCCTCCAAAGAAATTCCAGGAAGAAATGAGAGCTAAAGAACTGCTCAAAACAGATATAAACGACATAACAGAACAAGAATTTAGAAAAATAGTCATAAAATTTATAGCTGGGCTTGAAAATGGCATGGAGAACATTAGAGAAATTATTGCTACAAAGATTATGGAGCTTAAAAATAGTTGTGATGAATTAAAAAATGCTATAAATGAGATACTTAATAAAATGAAGGCATCCAATGCATGGAGTGAAGAGGCAGAAAGGAGAATAAGTGATTTAGAAGACACAATTATAGAAAAAGAAAGCTGAGAAAAAGAGAGATAAACTGATCCAAGAAAGGAGAGTTTGAGAGCTCAGCGATACAATCAAATGGAACACTATTCATTCAAAAAAAAATCAGGAAATTGTATCTTATTTGGATCTTGATTTTAATGTTTGTTAAATGAGGATAATAATTGTATCAACCTCATAGTCTCGTAGAGAAAATTAAAAACATGAAGAGAAGTGCTGTCATTACTGTCAAAAACCATCAAAATCAAAATCATCTGCATCATTACTGTTACATTTACCCAGACAGGCAGAATTCACCTAAAATTTGAAGGGATGCAAGACAGAGAAAAATGCCATGCGTTCTAATACTTTTGTGAAACACTGGGATGGGAAGCCAAAAATCTGAAGACATCCTCTTTACTGCATGCCAGTGGAAACAGAAACATTCTAAAATATGCGATGAAAAGTTCCAGACTATATATAAAATAATTAAATGATCAAATTGTTTCTAAAGAAAATTCTGAGAAATTGAGGGATATGAAGTTATGAATAAAAACAGGAAAGATATCCATTAAAATGTAAACATAGTAATATGCAGTCTTTCAGATACATAGATGGAGATAGATAACCAATAGCAAGGCTAAATATAAACCTATGATTATCTACCAAATTTAATATCATATAATATTGAATTAATCATAACAGATATTTAAATAAAACATTAAACACTATCATGAAAAAATAATTATTGAAAAAGTTGGAACGGCAATTGTTGAATAGTTTATTATGCCATGTTTTTTTATTTTATATGCGGGAGCTATCCATTTACATGAGTAATTGATTTGAAACATTATTCACTAAATATTAAGATTTTATTTAAAAAAATACATGTGCATTGATGACCCTGCGCATGAATCGGTGCTCACCCACTCACCTATCTGGCATTTTCTATTGGCTGAAAATTCAAATTAATACAAGCATGTAAGTGAATAGAATGTTTGTGTTTGGTAGAATATCAAATTACTAATGCTCATTCTTTGATTTGCTTTACTGTTAATTCTAATATTTTATATTGACCTTATATAGCATTTTTCTATTCCTTAAATGGCTAAAATATATCCAACTCATACTTTTCACAGAATAAGAAATTTTTAGTATCTAGTTAGGCATCTTGTTTTATTTTTTTAAATAGGCATCTATGTTATTTTATTCAAATGTTATTTTGTTTCAAATCTGTTTAAAACTTGAAAGCAAAACATGATTTGTTACATTGGTAGAAAAATGCATTTTTCATGACTATTATTTTTATTAATGTTGAGTTATTTCAGAGCTAAAAAAAGATTTGTTACATACATTTTAATTACTCTTAAGTTTCAGCTTAAAAAGTATACTTCTGTAGATTTAGAATAAATTTAACATACAACAAAGGTATTTGTTCCTTTCCTTAGACCTTCCCTCTCTTCTCTTTGACATCCTAAGGAATCATATCCTCTGGTGATTTCTTCTCAAAGATTTAACCCACACTTGGTTGCTAATGGTTTAAAAATTACCATAAATCTATGTCAGGTTAGGGTTTTATACATTTCAATGTGCGAATAAATATGTTTAGAATATGAAGTTGCTGGTAGAAAGGGATACCTAGGAGATTTAAGCTAGTCTCTCCTTTTCTTAAAAGAGGTGCTTGTAATATCTAATTATGCTCTTTAAAATTAGATGGATCAGTCTGCCCCAGGCAATATAGCTGAAAGGTTTAGTAACTTTCTATACTACAGGCTATTTAAAAATATAAATGTAAAATAGCATAATTCCTTCAAACTGAGCTTCTCTTACCTTTACCAACATAATACATAAAATAACTGGATTAAATAAATTTAACAAATAAATGACATATTCAATCCAAGAAAGAGAAACGTATTGGTTTAAAATTTTTGAATCGTGTTTAAAAAAATCATTATAACAAATAAATTATACACTCACTTGAAATAATATGAGAGATTATGTAAAAACCTTAAATATCTTATTAAGGAGGAAAATAACATTTTAACAGTACAGAATAATGTAAATAGTTTGCTTATCATGTCTTGTTCTGGGATATGCTGACATATATATGTATATACATATATATATATTTAAAATCTGGCATAAAAATCTATTAATTAATATGGGAATTTTGAAAAGAATAATTATTTTTACAAATGTTATACCTGACATTATTAAAATAAAACAATACCTAACAGAAATGACATAGTTTTCCTTGACCTGAAAATTACATAACCAGTATAGAAATATTTCATTAAAAAAATTCCCTACCATCAAATTATTCATTGGTTTGTTGTTAGTTATAATAAAAACCATAAAATGTTTGTATGTAAAATGTTATTTATTTCAGTAATTTGCCAATTGCCAAAATTTTGCCATGCCAAATTTTAGGACAACTAATAATATTTGTGTTGAGAATGTCTGCATTTCACTTTTATTTATAAAGTAGAAAATACTGTGAAATTTTATTCTTAATTCATTTGTCAACATTTTTTAGTTAAAATGTATTTATCCACTTCTAATCATGATGAATTGATAAGGAGAAGACTTCTACTTAAGCCTTAAAAATAAATGAAAACCAAAACCTAAATAAAATAACTTGCCAAGAGATCAACAAATGTTTCAGAAATTAGGCACTAAGAAATGCTAAATTTTGATTTACAGACATGAGGAAAATAAATGAGATATTTTTATTTGTAGTTTTGAATTTGGACATTTATTTGATTATTTCTCACAGAAAAGCTGAGGTGTCTGTAAATATGCTGCTTAGAGATATTTTATATTGACTCATATTTCTTACTTATATACTTTTTATTATTATTAATATTATTATGGAATCAGGTATAGGAAACAAAACAGAATCCAAGTGCCTTTTTAAGAAGAGATGCTAGAGATTGGAAATTTGGGGAGAATAACTGGCTGAGAGTTACAGAGTGAAGTTCTGGAAGAGAGGGAACCATAAAGAAAAATAAATCCAGAAATATTCATAATGTCCCAATTGATAATTGCTGAGTATGAAACTATGTAAGCATGGAGAATAATTCTAAAAGCCCAGGGGAAAAAAAGTGGAAAACTAGAAACTTGAAAACATCCATTAATCACATAGAATGTGAAGATATTTCAGCTATATACAGGCAAAATAAATACGATTGACTTTTGAACACCGCGGGTTTGAACTGCATGTGTGTACTTCTACAAGGATTTTTTTTTTTACAAGATAGTACTATAATTATATTTTCTCTTCTTCATGGTATTAATAACATTTTCTTTTTTTCTAGCTGACTTTATTAAAGAATATATTTTGTAATACATATAACGTGCCAAATATATGTTAATCAACCATCTATGTTAGTGATAAGGGCTCCAGTCAAAAGTAAGCTATTCGAAGTTAAGTCTTAGGGGAGACAAAAGTTACATGTGGATTTTCAATTGTGTGTGGGTTGGCAGCCCTAACCCCCATATTGTTCAACCATCAACTGTAGTCTTCAGTTACCACCTGGGTCATTAGTGGAGATACCAGAGGTCTCACTTCCTTGTAATAAAGCTGAACTATCTCTGGAGTGATGGCTATAGTGTATGCTTCCTGGAAAAACTAGTATCTCATTGATTCACCAATGACTTAACAGTCAGCCAAAGCAACCCAAAACTCCTTAAGGAAAGAAAACAAAATCCAGCCACTCAACAAGAAAATACAATGACCAGCATTCAACCAAAATATGACAAGCAGCAGAATTTTTCCAAAAACTGTGTCCATAAACTTGAAAGCATAGCAAGATAATTTAAATATTATGAACCAAACAGTTCTAATTCTTCAACTCAACTGTCCATTATGGAAACCATACTCATCTAATAAATGACATTTAATAAGCTACCATGGATACTGTCACCTCCGCTTAGTTCAGTGAGATCAGTTTCATGGTGTCATTCCCACTGATATTCACTGCCTGAAGATAATAAGTCACCATATTGTTGTTTGAGAATATTAAGACTACCTCACAGCCATTTCCTACTTCTTTGGTATTATACTTATTTATCTAGATTCATAAAATTGCAACTCTTTTCTAAAATATGTTTTAATATGAAGCCAGTGGAAAAAGTATAGGAATAGGTCTTAAAGAACATGCATCAGGATCTAAGGTGTGTAGTATTGGACAAGCTTGAATATATAATTTGTGAATCAAAAGAGATTCTTATTTCTGTGTGATAACTCAATTTTCTGGAAATGATGCATTTTTATGGGTCAATGTAACCATAAACCCAAAGGTAACTTAGCAAAATAAAGTTGAAACTCCTGAAGATTTTTGGTATTCCATACAAAAAGAAGAGAGAAAGAGATCAGAAATTTTCAGTCGATCCAGAATATGAGACTTGCTTTCTTTAACAATGTTCTCTGGAAGGACCAAAAATATATTCCCTTTGGCTCATAGAATTTTTTAATGTTTAATATTCTGAGAGAGAGAGAGAGAGAGAGAGAACAAGAGAGTGGGGCAAAGGCTGAGAAAAAGAGAGACAGAGAATCTCAAGCAGGCTTTGGTGTCATCAGCAAAGAGCCAAATGTGGGGCTCAATCTTACATGAGACCATGACCTGAATGGAAATCAAGAGTCAAATGCTGAATCCACTGAGCCACCCAGGTGCCCCCGCTTTGACTCATAGAATTTTTATATGCCTGGCTGATCGTGCTCTCAACAATCGATATGGATGGACAGCCTGCAAAGGTCATTATTTGTTTTGAATATGCAGGAAACATCTATATTTATTGAACAGAAAATGACTGGAAGCACCATAATGGTTGCAACTAGAACCCCTAATCAATTCCCAGATGGCATAGTTAAAAACCTTTAAAGTTGAGATCATTTCCTCTTGCAGGAGCATCCTGCTACATAACCAAATGTCACCCTGTAATTTTCCCTTTTAGTAAATCTTAGAAAATCTGGCTGTAAATGACAATATAAATGAACCTTGAGCACATTACGCTAAGTAAAATTAGCCAATCACAAAAAGAAATGCTGCATGATTCATTTCTATGAGGTATCTAAAAGAGTCAGTAGAGAGAATAGGGATTGTTATGAATTGAGAGGAGATAAAAAATAAGAAGTTATTATTCAACAGGTATAAAATTTATGCAAGATAAATTCTAGAAATCTGCTGTATAACACTGTGAATAATATTTAATGATACTATATTATGCACATAATTTTTTTATATTATGATACATCTCATGTCAAATGTCCTTAACAAATTAAAAAAAAAAAAGGTATGGGGAGCTGAGACCATGTACCAGGGTAATTGTACATTGGCAAAGGGAAAATAAACTGACTTTTCATGAAGTTCTAGCTTTAAACTGAAACTAACATCTGGAGATCTGGAGGGCAATGCTATTACATTCCACCAGCCAGAGAAGAAATTTATAAAAATCAGGTAATCAGTAGAACTTTGACTTGAGTTAATTTTACAATTGGTCCAGGTCTTCCCCAAACCGCTTTGTGATTATATACCCGCTTCAGAATGTATAGTTTCATTAGATATAACTAGCAAAAAACATACATTGGTTTTCATGATCCACAGAAGAATGATTATTCTGTAGGAAAAGCCAAGTGGAATCCATTAATACTGCCTCTTTCTACAAAAGTGGTAAAAGTCATACTATATTTATAGAGGGATTCCAGAGAAAAATGCTACCATGAAAGACTTGAAATATGCAAGGATAGGGATTTTAACACATAATTATATTCAATGTGCCTATTTAGCATACACATAAAATATATGGGTCTTGGTAAATGATGGTGGCTTTTAATAAACTAATGAGGTTTATCATTTATCTGATGCTGCATGATAAACCACATCAAAACTTATAATTGTTTTACACCAACAGATATGGATCATTAATTTTTTTGTCTAGTGAGTACTTTTAAACATCTAAACACCTAAGAGGGTCTATCACTGAGTATGTACTCAGTACATATTTTGAATAAACTAATGAACTATGATTTGTCAATAATAAACTATTTCCCAATGTATAAAATGGTCAAGCCTTTTTACACATCTCTGTTCTTAGATGCTTGACAATAATTTTCTCTTTGAATACTTGCATTTATTTAATAAACAGTAACATTTTAAACTTAAAATATCCAACTATCACAGTCCCAGAGTATTTAGGAACAAAAGCATTTTTAAAAGAGAGTAATTAAATCATTAATACTAAGAATATTTCCCCCTATTTATGTTCCTTTGTTCCTGAACCTAAATATTCTATTAATGGGGGGGGGGGGAATCTTATATTGTTTATTGATTCAGAGCATATGCAAATATCTAGGTTTATATTTCAACTTCACAAGATATTATTGCCAAGGTGTCAAAGCAATGGGGTCTTTAATCAGCCACTTTAAAGATCTTTGATCAGGGAAAGGTTGTGTAATATTCTAGGATATAGTTAGTATGTTTACAGATGGTAAAATTAAGGCACTATGGAAAGCATACCTTAGTTCAGAATAAGTGTCATTTTAATGAGAGCAAATAGTACCCCCTTTCACAGTGGCAGTAGTAAAACAGTCAATCTGCTACTCGGGGTATGGCTGGCTGTTTCAAAGTATAATAAAATATAGAAACCAATGAGTGGCCCTTTTGGTGGCAAGTTAAGTCGTTAGCAATGAATGTAAGTCATGTTAGAATGGATTTAAATCCATGCATAGTATTTAGTCTTCATTTTTACCATCATGCACTTTGCTCATGAGCCCACTGGACAAGACGAGCTAGAACTGGGATAAAATCTTACTAACATTCAGAGGGTAAAATTTCCAGCTGTCTTATTTGAACTACCTTTAGCACAGAAGCTTTGAGGCACAAAATTTTATTCTTATATGTCCCCAAACTTTAAACTCAATCCTCCAACAGAACAAGACTTCAGTCTCTTATATGAATTTACTGGTCTCTTAGATCATTTAATAAAACATTTTTTGAGCAAAAAATTCAAGGTGATTAGAAACATTTTTGTCAAATCTTAGATACCACCTTAATATACATAATTATTTTATATAGGACTATGAGTATTGAAAATAAGCAAAAAATGACAATAACATCGTATTTTCTTAATGTTTCATTTACCAAAAAAGCCCATTTATACTACACATAGTTTTCTATAATATAATACTCTTCAATATGTAGAAAGGGAAAATAATAGAAATGCTAAATATTCTTAATTTTTTTCATATGTAGAATCCAAATAATTTTTCTTCTAAGGTTAGTGAAGTCTGTATTTTCCACTCAATATCCTACTTTGTGCTATCAATAGTGTTAGTGGTACTGCATTTGTTTAATAAAATGTGTGCTGGTAACTCTGAAATTTTTCCCCCAGTACATTTATCTCTGTTCTCCTGTTTTGAGAACCTTCTTTTTCATCTCATCTAAAGGTGACAATAAAAAGTCTGTAGGATGGAAGATAAGACCCATGTTTTTCTTCAAATAAATTTTCAATTATTGCTGATTGAGACTTCAAAAGCCTGAGGGGGACTAGTCATACTAACAGAAATAACAAGGTTCATCCATGTGCAAACTCTGATAACCATTGTCATTTTAACTACCACCTGGCCAATGACAATTGTAATATGTCGCTAAACTTCAAACATGTCTTACCTACATCCACATACAAATATAGGAAGATGGAGCACATGAGGGGGCTCAGTTAATTAGGCATCCAACTCTTGATTTTGGCTCAGGTCATGATATCACGGTTTAGGAGTTCAAGCCCCATGTTGGGCTCTGTGCTGACAGTGCAGACCCTGCTTGGGATTCTCTCTCTCCCTCTCTCTCTCTTTCTGCCTGTCCCCTGCTTGTGCTTGCTTGCTCTCTGTCTCTCTCTCTCTCTCAAATTAAAGAAATAAACTTTTAAAAAATATGAGAAAAAGAGGATCTTATATGTAATTAAAACTTCAGAAGGAAAATACTAAAAATAATAATTGTAATATTGTTTATTATAAATTATTGAATAGCTTTTTTATTTACCTGGTCTTTAAAATCTATTAGACACATATAATTTATATTATTCAATTTATATTTTTCTGTATAGGTATTCATATTTATAGATATTTGTGTGAGTTTGTATATGTGTATGTATATATGTAAAATAATTAACTCTATAGAAAATTATGTTTACTTGTCCCATGTTTTCCAATGCCATAATGTGGATCTGGTCAAGAACACTGGACGAGATCTCTAAGTATGCAATTTCCTGTAAAAGTTTAATTTTTTATCACCATCAGGGAAATTTTATTTTGATGCCACTCTATCTCTAGTATCATGAAATCAATATGTTTCAAAAAACTATGAGCTCTGTTCAATAGGAATTTCCAACACAATATATCACTCAAGAGCATGGTAGATGTTCACAAGATATACATTAAGGGAATGTGATTTCCTAGATTTGGCCTGGTGTTAACATAGACAGATGGGGAGGCATTATTAGCATGCAGTGGTGAATGGATTTATTCTATGCTCAATGAAAAGACAACTGTGACACCAACAATAGGGACATTTTTCAAGGTCTATTGCTTCAAATCTGCTGTTTTACCCCATGGGCCATATGTTCTTTTTGATACTTATCTGTATAGGTTCATGACTGGTCCCTCTTCTATTTCTCTAAAAATCATTTGCTGGTTGGTTCAAGAAGGTCTTCTGAACTCATATCCTCTGATGAAACCATCTGCAGCTACATATGTAATTCCCTCCTAAAATGACCTGAAAACTAGCTGAATAGTACATCCACAACAAAGGATAAAAGGGCCACACTGAGATGGGTAGGAAAGTTGGGACATGGTCTTGCAAGAAACTCCAACCAGAGTTCAATGTACCACAGTTGGGAGAGATGCTGTGACACAGAACTTATCACTGTGGAGTGAGGGATTTGTGCCCCACATCAGAAACCCTTACATACCCTTGGGAATTGAACCAGAGAGAAGAGACACCAAGCTCTTTAAAGGAAAACTATAGGGCTATTATAGGGAATAAACAAGCAAAAAAGCACTTCCTTTGAAGAACTTCCACAAAGACTTATTTCCTTGGGATCCATAAAAAAGCAACAGCCTGAAAGGTGCTTAGAATATATGTGAGAGAAACTCAATTTATTTTTCATTTTTAAATGTTTATTTTTGAGAGAGCGAGCAAGAGAGAGCAAGCAAGTGCTCATGAGCGGGGAAAGGGCAGAAAGAGAAGAACAGAGGGTTCGAAGTGGGCTCTGTGCTGACAGCAGAGAACCCTATGTAGGGCTTGACTAACTCATGAACCATGAATTCATGACCTAAGCCAAAGTAGGACACTCAACTAACTGACTGAGCCACCCAGGTGACCCAAGGCAGAAATTCACTTTTTAAAACATCTAATGGAGTGGCTGAAACCTGTTGGGGTTCTCTCTGGGGACAGAGGGGCAGGCACCAATTTTGGATTCTCCTTCTGTCTTGTTGGACTGGGCATCATTTTCATACCTTACACTAGGTAGCTAGCTCTAGTGGGAGGATCCTACCTCTACACACTGAAGCTGAGGCCCAACCTGCCACAACTGGACCCACGAGTGCCCATCCCTTCCTGCCACAACTGTGCCTAACCCTGCCATAGCCGACAAGCACAGAATGCCCTTACAGAGTATGCCCCTTGAGCGCCTGGCTCTGGTAACCAAGAGGATTACATTTCTGGGTCTCATGGGTCTGAAACAATTACAGAGATAATCCTTGGCAGGCTACCAACTACCACCTGCACAAAGAATAAAATAAAAAAAAAATCCCCAGTCTATATATGAAAAAAGTCACTTTTTTGTCTTAAAGCTTCATCCCAAGGAGAAGGCTTTAGGTTTGCCACACATTCAGAGGCTACAGAAGATTTCCCAAGGACCAAGGGCAAGGAGACACAGGATACTCTCTTGACCTCATTACAACTTGCTGATAACTCCAAGAAAGGATCTTATATGGATGTATAAAGATACAATTTAGGCAACTCTCATACACAGGACACCTCCAGATCTACTGGTCTGAAAATGAGACAAGTTTATAATTGTGGCCCCACCAGACTGTATATTCATTTACCTTAAGCTGCTGCCTGATAATCTGGCTAACAATTAGTCTGAAGTTACACACTGTCTAAGATCCTTCTTCCTGGAACATTGACAGGTTTTGGCACACCCTTAACAATGGGAAAGTCTCAAAACTAAATCGGGCTACTTAGAAAATCATGAAGGTCCAAGAATCATCAAAAGCTAAGACAGGGTTTTATTTTCCTACACAAGTCCACTCCTTCAAGACCAAAAGAAATAGTTATTTCACATCTTACACAGCAAGCACAGAGACTCAGGAAAAAGAAGACAAAGGAATATATTCCAAATTAAGGCACAAAACAAGTCCTCAGAAAACAACGTAATGAAATGGAGAAAGGTAATGTACCTGATAAAGAGTTTAAAGTAATGTCATAAAGAAGGTCACTGAACTCAGAAAAATGGATGTACATAGTGAGATTTTCAAAAATGAGAATACATAAGAAAACCAAACAGTTTACAGAGCTGAAGAATACAATGGCTGAACCTAAAAATATGCTAAAGGGGTTTAACAGCAGAATAGAAAAAGTAGATCAGTTTCAGCTAGGTAGAAGATAAAGCAGTAAATTCATCTAGACATCAGCAAACAGAAAAATAATTTTAAAAAGTGAAGATAGCTTAAGGGTACTATGGGACAACATCAAGCAGAGTAACCAATCTGCATAATAGGGGGTTCCAGGAGAGGATGGAGAAAAAGGTAGAAAAATTATTTAAAGAAGTACTGGCTGAAAACTTTCTTAACACGTGAAGGAAAAAGACTTCAGGTCCAGGAAGCAAAGAGTGTTATTCCACAACAGATAAACCCAATGAGATCCATACCAAGACACATTGTAATTAAAATGTCAAAGATAGAAAGAAAATATTAAAAGTAGTAAGAAGAAAAAATAATTACTTTAAATGTAAATGAACTAGATTCTTCAATCACAATACAAAGTGACTAAATAAACTGCAAGAAAAAAAAAGACCAACTTTTTTATATGCTGCCTACAAAAGAGTCACTTCAGATTTAAGGACATATAAAGTCTAAAAGTGAAAGGATGTAAAAAATATTACATACAAATGGGTAGACATAAAGTTAGTGTAGCTATACTTCTATCAGAAAAAAAAGAAAAGCAAAAACAACTTTAAAATTACCGTGAAAGATACAACCATGCATTTAACAGCCCAACAAGAAGATGTAACATTTATAAATATGTATCCATCCAGCATAGAAGAACCTAAATTTAGAAAGCAAATATTAACAAACCTAAAAGAAGATACCTTTGGCAATAAGAAAAAAAGGACACTTTAATAATATACTTATATCAGTGAATAGATTATTCAGAGAGAAAATTCAATAAAGAAAGATTGACCTTAAACAACATATTAGACCAGATGGACTTTGATATATATAGAACAATCTATCCAAAAGCAGAATCACAATAGCTTCTTCTACACATGGAATATTATCCAGGATAGATCATATATTAGGATACAAAACAAATCTCAGTAGATACAAGAAGACTAAAATTATTTTATTCATCTTTCCTGGGCATGTTGGTATGAAATGAGAAATCAATCACAGGGGAAAAAAACCCTGGAAAAATCACAAATATGTGGTTAAACAACTTTCTTCCGCATAATGACTGAGTCAATGAATAAATTAAAGGAGAAATAAAAATATCTGTAGAGGAATGAAAATGGGGTATAGGACATTTCTACAACTACTGAATGTAGCACAAGCAGTTTGAAGAGGAAAGTTTATAGGCTACAGGGATATCTCAAGAAACAAGAAAAATCTCAACAATCTAACTCTACAACTCAAGGAACTAGAAAAGAAGAAAGTTAGAAGTTGCTGTGGCTCATGTCAAAAATGTCGCTAGCTGTGCTCTTCTGTAGGATTTTGATGGTTTTCTGTCTCACATGTAAGTCTTTTATCCATTTTGAATTTTTTTTTTTTTTTGGTATGGTAAAGAAAGTAGTCCAGTTTCATTCTTCTATATGTTGCTGTCCAGTTTTCCTTACACCATTGGTTGAAGAGCCTTTTCCCCATTGCATGTTCTTCCCTACTTTGTCAAAGATTAATTGCTTATATACTTGTGGATTCATTTGTGTGTTTTCTATTCTGTTACATTGATCTATGTACCATACTATCTTGATAACTACAGCTTTGTTATATAGCTGGAAGTTTGGAATTGTAATGCCTCCAGCTTTGCTTTTATTTTGCAAGATTGCTTTGGCTATTCAGGCTCTTTTGTGGTTCCATACAAATTTTAGGATCATTTGTTCGAGATCTGTGAAAAATGCTGTTAGTATTTTGATAGGGATTGCATTAAATGTGTAGATTGCTTTGAGTAGTATAGACATTTCAGCGATTTTTTTCTTTGAATCTGTAAACATGGAATGTTTTTCCATTTCTTTGTGTCTTCTACAATTTCTTTCATAAGTGTTCTATAGTTTTCAGAGTACAGATCTTTTACTTCCTTGGTTAGGTTGATCCCCAGGTATCTTATGGTTTTTGATGCAATTGTAAGTGGAATTGATTCTTTGATTTCTCTTTATGCTGCTTCATTATTGGTGTTTAGAAATGCAAATTTTGTACAGTGATTTTGTATCCTGTACTTTTACTGGATTCCTGTGTTAGTTCTAGTAATTTTGGGGAGCAGCCTTCTGAGTTTTCTACATGGAGTATCATGTTGTCTGCCTGACAAGTCTGTGTGTATTTGTCTTCCCTTGTGTGTGTGTATATGTGTGTATATATATATGAATACATATATTCATATATATATACACATGTGTATAATATGTATATAAATACGTATATAAATATGTATATATACACACATATATCACCCTTAACACTTGACAAAAATCTGTTAGAAGTAATAAAAAAATTTGCTAGATACAAAATCAATAGGCAGAAATCTGTTAAATTACTCTACACTAAATAACAAACTATTAGAAAGTGAAAAAAATACTACAATGTACAATAGTAACAAAAAAAATAAAATGTCTCTCACCAAGGAGGTGAAAAACCTATATATGGAAAACTATAAGACACTGATAAAACAAACTGAAGAAGACACAGATAAATGTAAAGATATTCCATGCCAATGGATTAGAGGAATTAACATTTTTTAAAATGTCCATGCTACCTAAAGGAATCTACAACTTCAGTACAATCCTTATCAAAGTTCCAGTGGCATTTTCCACAGAGCTAAAACAAATAATTCTAAAAATTTGTGGAACCACAAAATACCCTGAATAGACAAGGTGATGTTGAGAAAGAAAAAATTTGGAGGGATCAAGCTTCCTGATTTCTAGCTACACTACAAAGCTATAGTAATCAAAGCAATATGAAGTTGCCATACAAGCTTCACATAGATCAATAGAACAGAAGAAAAAGACCAGAAATAAACTGACACATATATAATAAATTAGGATGCAATATATAATGGGGACACATTATATATGGTAAATATATATGGACACATTAATTTATGGTAAATCCAAGAGGCAAGAATATACAATGGGGAAAGGACATTCTCTTGAGTAAATGGTGTCAGTAAAACAATAGTCATATGCAAAAGAAGGAAATTGGACCAATACCTTACACACATAAATTAACTCAAAATGTATTAAAGACTTCAATGTAAAATCTGGATCTATAAAAAATCTGGATTCCTACAAAAAGAATCACAGGCTATAAACTCAGTGAAATTGGTCTTGATGATGTTTTTTTAGATCAGAGTCTGAAGACAAGGAAAATAAAAGCAAAAATAAACAATAGGACTACTCCAAACTGCAAAGTTCTACACAGCAAAGGAAACCACAGACAAAACAAAAAGGTGACCTACTGAAAGATAGAAGCTATTTCCTCCAATAATATCAGGGGTTAACATCCCAGCTATATAAAAAACTAATCCAGCTCAACAAGTAAAGCAAGCTGATTTTAGACAACAAAAACATGCAGTATCTGAATAGACATTTTTCCAAAGAAGACATACAGATGGCCAACAGGTACATACAAATATTTCAAAATCATTAATTATGAGCGAAATGCCAATCAAAATCACAATGAGACATTACTTGACACTTGTTAAAATAGCTATTATCAAAAAGGCAAGAAATAACAAGTATCGGAGAGGATATGGCAAAAAGGGAACCCTTAAACTCTGTTGGCAAGACATTATAAATTGGCGCAGTCACTATGGAAAACAGCATGCAGACGTCTCAAAAAAAAATAAAAAAACATTCTCCTATATGATTCAGCAATTGTACTTTTGGGTATTTATCCAAAGAACACAAAAATACGAATTCAAAAAGATATCTGCACCCTTATGCTCATTGCAGTTTATTTACAATGGCCAAGATATAGAAACAATGTAAGTGTCCATCAATAGATAGATGGAAAAAGAGAATGTAGTATATGTATACACAATGAGATATTATTCAGCCATAAGGATTAATAAAACCTTGCCACTTGTGACAACACGAATGAATCTTTAGGATATTACGCTAAATTAAATAGAGAAAGACGATTACCATATGATTTCATATAAATGTGAAATCTAAAAAAAAAATAAAACAAACTCATAGATACAGAGAACAGACTGGTAGTTACCAGAGTGAAATGGAGTTGTGAAATGAGTAAATTGGAATAAGGGGCTCAATTGTATAATTATAGGTGATAAGCAGAATTATTTTGGTGATCACTTTGTAATCTATACAAATATCAAACTATCTTATACATGTGAAACTTATGTTCTCTAACAACTTTACCTAAAAAAATTACTTCTCTCATTCATTAATTTCTACTTTACCTTCCAATAAATACACATTGTTTTTCTCTTCTGTATATTTTATCCAAAAAGTAAGTAGTGGCATCATGAGTTCAACTGCCGAATTTGAGTGTTGTCAATGTGAATGATGGCCAATTCTCCACATGCAGTTGGCATTACTTTTCTGAGCTCTACCTTCACAGATCAAACTCACTGCAGAGGTGCATATACATATTGTTCAAGAGCTTTTGTCCCATATAAGTTTAATTATTGTGTTTCATATTATCAGGTCTGAGTGTTGTAAATGCTATTTCAATAAAGTCTGATAATATTAGACATTTTTCTGTGTCTGAAGTGGCTATGCTTATCTACAGAAAGGTCACTCAAGGTGAACTGACGTAGGAAATTGGCAGATTAGACAACATAGTCACTGCATAATGTGGTAGTGTGGCTTCTCACAAAATCATATGGCCTAATGATTTCACTAAGACCTCTGATTATATCATTCATAGAGAGTTATTAAATCAAGTATAATATTAATGGATTTAAGGACTGACCTCCTGAGGGAGGTATTTAATGCCGCAAAATAGCTTTGACACATAATTCTCTTGTACTATTATCCGGCTAATGATATATACATAAAGTTGGAAATGTTCACATTTAATAATTCCTAATTATGAAATATTTTATGAATGGGTTAGTATCATAGATGTTCTTCCAGCTGTAAAACATCATTTTATATAAAGTAAAATTTCACTCCTGTTATCTCATGATGAAGATGTTTTTCTATGGCCCTTGTCATTACTGTGCTCAACTCACATTCAGAAATTGGAGATCTGATCCTAAAGAATATGACAGTTATGGAGGATACATTTGTGTGTAATTGTGTATTTGTGTGTGTTGTGATTTCTGGAGATAAAGACAACTGGAAAGACCGTTTTGTCTGGACTGAAACTCCTTTCACAAGCAGTGAATTTTGCAACTAGATGCAAACCAAGTAGCAAATTGTTGACATTCAGTTTGAAAATCAATTATGAGTAGTTTTAGTAGGAAATAATGCATTGTTACACTGCTGAAAGGTATAGTTTATTTTAAGCACAACACATATACACAAATATATTCATATATACATATGTGCTTCTCTTTCTGTTGTGGTATGTGAACTACCTATAGGGTCAGGGCTTTGAAGTAAGATGCTTTACTGCTATAGTCAGTGGGTTCTCAACCGGATACATGTGTTCACCTACCACTCTGTGGAAAACAGCAGTCAGTGTTCTCCAAGAGTTGTTGTTGTTGTTGTTGTTGTTGTTTTTAACAAGACGTGTTCCAGTATGCATTTTCTTCATTCAGAGATAGAATACCTTTTCATTCTCAGTGAAATACTGAATTTATAAAAGGGCTTAGAAAGTCACATGAGGTCAGATTTAATGGTCTGCTTTATTATATAGAAGTGAATGGGTAAGGATGTTCAGAACACATTGGTTTCTTATTCACATTCTAATTTTCTCTGAAAAATTCCATGAAATCTGTGCTCATTACTGAATATTCTTACTGCTCTACAGAGGACAGCATTTGAAGGGGAAACCTTGCTCTACAAAGATGCCCCAACGTTTCTACATAATTCATCTCTGCACCTGGAGTGATAGATCGCTTTTCTTAAATAATGTCCACAGAACATAATCTGAGAAGGACTCTTGCAGTTTGCATTAGTAGGATATGGCCTACATACCTAGAGGTTACTGGTCTATTGTGTAGTAGTTAATAGCTAGCTGTAGAATACTTATTTAATTTTTCAATTTAAAATCCTAGATAATGCTGGGGGCAGTGCAGATATATAAACAACTTGTTCTTGGCCTTAAAGACGTGTTATTATTGCCTGAGATGAGCAATTATTCAAGATTTCCCCTGGAGAAGTGGAGTGTAGCAGACGACACACTGGCACTATTTAGAAGCAGCCTGCCAGATGGTCAGAACCTGCATCATGGAATTAGGAACATATGAAGTGACCCGGGGCAAAACAGTTTTTCTGTAGCAATCTGGGAGAAAAAGCATTTGGAAATCTGAGGGACTAGTTCTTAAGATTTGGGGGAAAAAAGAAACAAGTTCTATAGAAGTACATGAAAATTAGCTAAATAGGAAGAGCAATTTCACAATTCAGTGGTTTCATGATTAAATGGTCTTCTATGGCCCGATAGGTTAGCTCTTTTTACTTCATGATATAATGTTGAAGTTACAAATTTTTGATTTGCTTTAAAACAATTAATTGTTGGTCTACAGCCACAGGCAAGAAAAGGAGGTGCATATTGCTTCGGCCACAGTTGCAGCAGGTGTTTAAGCTGCCCCTGTTATCAAAATGTTTTGTGCCTTTCACAGTTTACACGGGCTGTGTGCGGTTTGCAGCACTCAGGACCACCTTTCTTTGTCCAACCAGTACAGAATGTTTGAGGAAAGGAGGACTTTGTTCTCTGCCAGCCTCCTTTTTGAGTTATATTGGAGAAGCAGATTATAATGGTGGGAAAACAATCATTCAAGGGAAGCATCAGAGGCCACTCATTGCAGCAAGTACATACAATTCACTTCAAGTATAATGTGTCTGACATTTTAAACATAAGGAATGTTTATTTGCTAGATTATAGGAGATGCAGTCACTGTATTAACACATCACTAACCTTTATTTAGACTTTTAAATTTAATATAGTTTAATATAAATCAAAAACAATAAAATGCACTCATGCCGATACCATGCTATCGGAGTGGTTTGGAACAATCTCCCTTAAATATTCTACTTTGGCATGAAGCTTACTTTGAAATATAAGCAAGCAAAACCCTGCTGATTTAGGAAAAGCTCTTTTTTTTTTTTTTTTATTTCTAGGAGAGAGAGAGAGACAGCATGAGCAGGGGAGGGTCAGAGAGAGAGGGAGACACAGACTCTGAAACAGGCTCCAGGCTCTGAGCTGGCAGTCAGCACAGAGCCCGATGCGGGGCTCGGGCCCACGAACCGCGAGATCATGACCTAAGCGAAAGTCGGACACTTAACCGACTAAGCCACCCAGGCGCCCCTAGGAAAAGCTCTTGATCTCTCCCCTCAACTACTCAGGTTGACACTGGATAGGGGGCATATATCTAGAAGAGAGCTATTACCGGAGATTCTTTCTTATCTAAGAAACTTACCTGTATAGCAGGGTAAACTTTGACTTTT
Organism: Crocuta crocuta; assembly: GCF_008692635.1. NCBI lineage: Eukaryota > Metazoa > Chordata > Mammalia > Carnivora > Hyaenidae > Crocuta > Crocuta crocuta. The sequence continues at coordinate 4,357,200 of NW_027528806.1, forward strand.
CAACCTTCTATCACCTACCTGAGAATGGCCCTCCACCCTTTTCTATCCCCAGACCCCAACCCCTTTTCTTAGCTCAAGATGTTACATAAGCTTAACATTTACCTGGCTGACCTCTGGGTTTCACATTTCACATGTCCCTGTATATATGTAGTTTAATTTGTTTTTCTGTTAATCTGCCTTATGTCACCATAATCATTAAGCCAGCTAAAAACTTAAGAAGAAAGAAGGAGAAACTTCTCTGGTCCTGCACTGTTTTTATAATTACCCACTTTCAAGATTTAAAACAAAACTATAGTAAAGTATCTGCTAACCTTTAAATTCTTGCTCAAAATAGTTTTGGGTATTCTAGGAAAATTGCATTTCCAATAAATTGTAAAGTTTGCCTATAAAGCTTAGAAAAAAATTTTGCTGTGTTTTGATTGGTACTAAAATGAAGCTATGTCTTCCAACCTATATGGTTAGTTCAATAATCTGTTTAGTTAAATTTTATTTTTAAGAAATAATTTACAGTAGTATTTTGTTAAATTCACTCCTAGGAAATTTGGTTTTGATACTATTGTATATACTATATTTAAATTTAATTTTATTCTAATTTATATTCAAATATTTTGTTTGTGGTATTGAAAAATAAAATTCCTTTTAATATATTAATCTTGTATTTTGTAACTTGTCAAGATCGGTTTTTACAATATCATATACATTTAGATTTATTTCAGAGTTTTCTATTTTTTATTTTTATTTTTTAATTTTTTTTATTTTTTTTACAAATAGTTTATTGCCAAATTGGTTTCCATATAACACCAGTGCTCATCCCCATAAGTGCCTTCCTCCATGCTATTTTTTAATTTTTTAATGTTTGTTTGAGAGAGAGATACAGAGCACAAGCAGGGGAGGGCAAAGAGAGAGGAAGACACAGAATCTGAAGGAGGCTCCAGGCTCTGAACTGTCAGTGCAGAGTCTGGTGTGTGGTTTGAACCCAGGAACCACAAGATCATGACTTGAGCAGTAGTTGGATGCTCAGTCGACAAAGCCACCCAGGTGCCCCTTTTTCAAGTTGCTTTAAACAAAGATTCTTATAGCATTTGAAGGTAGTTTTAATGTGGGACATTTTTGTTCTGTTGCAAATCTTAGCATAAGTAGTGTGGTATTTCACTATTAAATGTGATATTAGCTCCAGGTGTTTCACAAATTACATGAATTTGAAAATAATGTTTCTTCTATTCCTAATTAAAGGACTTTAATTATAAAAAAATCATAAATAGCTTTTTAGTATTGCAAATGCTTTCTTTGTACCTACCGAAATGACCATAGGAGTTATTTTTCTGTTATAATATGGTGAATCCTTTCTTAGTAAATATTGAAAAAATATTGAATTCCTGGGTAAAAAATTCAATTTAATTCTATATTCTCACATATAATGCTAATTTTTAGGGTTTTTAAAAATCTGTGTTAAAAAGCAATGTTTGTAATTTTCTTGTAATGTCTATGGCAGATTTGGATATCAGAGATAAACTGGCTTAAAAAATGAGCTGGTATCTCTCCTCATTTAGAATTTATAAATCTGTCAATATGTTTTCTTTATAGAGGAGGTTTGGTAAAAATTAAATATCTTTAATGGATATAAAGTTAATCAGATATTCTATTAAAAACATTGAGTTTATTACTTTGAGAGAGACAGAGAATAGGTGAGGGGCAGAGAGACAGAGAGAGAGAGAAAGGAGAGAGTACCTCAAGCAGGCTCTGCATTGTTAGTGCAGTCTGATGTGGGGCTCAAACTCCAGAACAGTGAGATCATGACCTGAGCAGAAAGCAAGAGCTGAACACTCAACCAGCTGAGTCACCCAGGGGTCCTTCCATTTCTTCTTTAATCTGTTTTGGTACATTATTTTTCTAAAGTTTGTGATATTGTTTCCCAAATTTTATAAATGTATCTATTAAATATAAATTGTCCATTTTATTGATTTAAAGTTGTTTATAAATTCTCATTATTCCTCTTTTAATGTCTGAAGTATCTGTAATGATGTCCTCTCATTCATTCCTGCTATTGGTTGAGAGAGAGAGAACTTGTTTACCTAAGAGTCTTGTAAGATGTTTGCCAACTCTGTTTTTCAAATAATTTTTGCTTTGTTTTCTCTATTTTAAAAATCTTTTCCCACTCTATTCCATTTATGACTGCTTTATCGTTGTTGTTTTTTTTTGTATCTACTATGGATTAAATTGTTCTTTTTAAAATTTTCTTCGTGTAGAAATATCTATCATTTCTTTTCTTAAATGTTTTCTTTTCTCAATATAGGAATTTTGTGGTAAAAATTTCCCTGTAAGCAGTTTTTAACTTTGTCTCACAACTTCAGATAGGCTGTTTTTGGATTATTCAACTTAAAATATTATATATTTTCCTTGGTTCTTTATTTTTATTTCATTTTTTAAAAAAATTTTAATGTTTTTTTTTTTTTAATTTATTTCTGAGAGAGAGACAGTGTGAGCAGGAGAGGGTCAGAGAGAGAAGGAGACACAGAATCTGAAGCAGGCTCCAGGCTCTGAGCTGTCAGCACAGAGCCCGATGTGGGGCTCAAACCCACAAACTGTGAGATCATGACCTGAGCTGAAGTCGGATGCTTAACCAACTGAGCCACCCAGGCGCCCCTATTTTTATTTCATTTTTTTATGGGGGTGGGTAGAGTGTGCACATGCATGCACACACGTGAGCAGGGAGAGGGCAAAGGGAGTGGGAGAGAGAGAATCTTAGGCAGGCTCCATGCCCGATGCGGAAGCCCCACTCAAGGCCCCATCTCAGGACTGAGATCACGACCTGAGCCAAATCCAGTCTGAGACTTAACCAACTGGGCCACCCAGGTGCCCCCTGGTGCTTTATTTATTTATTTTTTAAATATTTTTATTTATTTCTAGGAGAGAGAGTGAGAGAGACAGCGTGAACAGGGGAAGGTCAGAGAGAGGGAGATAGAGACTCTGAAATACGCTCCAGGCTCTAAGCTGGCAGTCAGCACAGAGCCCGACGGGGGGCTCGAACCCACGAACCATGAGATCATGACCTAAGTGAAAGTCCGACGCTTAACCGACTAAGCCACCTAGGCTCCCCCCTTTATTTTTTGATTCATTGTGTGTGTGTGTGTGCACACGCGCATGTGTATGTGTGTTGTTTAATACCAAATATTTAATGATTCACTAGATATATTGGAGTTATTGATTTGCAGTTTAACTAAATTATAATCAGACACAGGCTCTGTTACATGTCAATCATTTAAAGCTTAAGAAGTTTTATTTTTGGCCCCAAAACTGGTCTATCTTGGTTGAATGTCAGTTTACACTATGGAAAAAAAAAAGTATATTCTGTAGTGGTTACTTGTAGTGTTCTGTAAATGCAAATTTGACCAGTGTGGTTGATAGGTCTTCTCATATCTTATGTATTTTCACTGTTATATATCAATTAGTGAAAAAAATATAATTTTAACTCATCATTGTAGATCTGATTTATCTCTTAATTGTGTCCATTTTGCTTTTGGAAATGCTAAATGTTGAAACATTCATTTTAGGCACATACTTAGGAGTTATGTTAAAATTGAAAAGACGAATATGATGCACAGAGTGCCCCATGAAATGTTGCCTTAGAATTAAGAACATGTCAGACTTGTGAGTCTATTTGGCCCATATCAGGTTTCTAAAGTAATTTTTGATTTGGAAACATACCTATTTTGAACATACAGTAAAATATATTTTCATATTCTGAGAATTTTGTTGCTTAATTCAAATTTTCTTGATAGTAAAAGGTGTTAAAATGGTTTTATCAAAGAAAATAATCCAGCCTTTATGGTTGCTCTCAATTTATAGCAAAAATCCTTCCCTAGAAAGTAACTTGCTGGTATTAATCAATTTCAACTCTATCATTTTCTATGTGTGTGATCTTGACCTCATTTTATTTGTACTTTAGATTCCTGATCTATAAATTTGGCTTGTTGAGATAATTGAATGAGTTCAATCATGTAAATATATTTTTTAAATGGTAGTTATATATTAAGATCCCATACCTAAGGAATGATCATTAGTTTGATGAATGTAATGATTACTATTTTATACATTTTTATTTAAGTCAGATAGATAAAAATAAATGCAGGGTTTTTTTAATGTTTATCTATTTTGAGAAAGAGAGAGAGAGCTTGCACACAAGCAGGTGGAGGGCAGAGGGTTGAGGAAAGAGAGAATCCAAAGCAGGCTCCATGCTCTTAGCCCAGAGCCCAATGCGGGGCTTGAACCCATGAACCATGAAATCAGGACTTGTGACAAAGTGAAGGGTCTGTTACTCAATCAACTGCCACCAGGTGCTCCTAGAGGCAAGTATTTGTTTTTTTAAGTTAATTTTTTTAAATGTTTGTTTATTTTAGAAAGATAGAGGGTAAACAGGGGGAGGGTAAGAGAGGTAGGGGCAGGGAGTGGGGAGAAAGAACCCAAAGCAGACTCTGCCATGTTAGCACAGAGCTCCATGTGAGACTCAAACCACGAACGGTGAGATTATGACCTGAATCGAAGTCAAGAGTTGGAGGTTAACCGACTGAGCTACTCAGGCACCCCTGGATGCAGGTATTTTGTAAAGATGGTATGATTTAATTAAAAAAAAAAACTTTATACCACTTGTAGAATATCACAACTGATACATATTTATAAAAATTGATGTTCTTTGATAATGTTAAGGCTAATATTTTACATGACAAAGAGGTTATTCAATTAGATTTAAGTAATATCAATAGAAAACACTTCTGGTAATACCATTCTCTTGAAGCAGGCTACAGGTATAGCTTTAAAAATATACTTTCATAATTTAGTAACAAATTCTTTTGGGGGGGCGTATGAGCATAATATGTATTTATAGGCTTTCCTTTAATGCTTGGCTGCAAAGTTTACAAAGAAATTGTCCAGTGGGTAGAAGCCCAAGAACTTACTAAGTAATTGAGGTTAATAATCACCATAAATCAAAGCTACTGGCTAATTGATATTTGGATTACTGTCTTCTTAGTTTTATATTAAGACTTACTTGAAATGGAATCTTAATTATTGATAATATATTTATGACAGTATCTCCATCATTTTATCTGTGTACCTATTATCTCCTTATTTATATGTTTAGATATATTGATTCTGTTTCTATTTTTCTAATTATCTATCTATCTATCATCTATCTATGAGAGAGAGACCAGTATACTCACACATATGTATGCATATATAAAGCAAAAAGTCTACCCAGAGATAGATAATCTCCATAAATCTATAGAGATACATATCTATAACACACTATCTATATCTGGAGGGAAATGTTTATAGTTATTTCCCTTCTTTTCTGTCTATTGCGGAGGGTGGGGCAGAGAGGGAGAGACAAACACAAAGAGAATGTATTATTAGTTCCTGAACTTGTTCTCAGATAGTTAGCAATACATGAAAAAAAACAAAATTGTTACATCTACTCTGTAGAATAAACACCATTCATCTCATTTCATTGACCTGATTTACAATCCAAATGTCATGACAAATATAGTCTCTCTTGAACTTTGTGGAGAATCTCATCCTTGTGAATAAGAGCAAATAAAAGAAAATATAACCTTTAATAGATTCTTTGGAAGCATTATTTAATTCTGTTATTGGCAAATCTTTCTAGTGATAATTACAAATAAGACAAAATAAAATTAGTTATCTTAACGTCTTTTGAGAGTCATTTCCTTTTCTACCCAACTTTTTTTTGTAATTATACTAATATCAAAAAAATGATAAGAAAAATATCAACTGGAAAATGGTTGGATTCAGAAAAGATTTGTAAAAAATATGCTCCAAGTTAAACCTAAAACTAATGTGTCCTTTATTTAAGGGTTCTATGAAGAAATTTTGGAAAGGAATTTCAGAAAACAAAATTTTGAAATCTTAGTTATGTGGGAAGATTCACATAGACTGACTTGAAGCTTCATGTAACTAGGGCGACTATAGCAAGGAAAATACGACCTGTTTGGGTAGTCTATGGACATTCTGCCCATGTCATTATGAGATTATTGACAACATTCTTTTGGGGAACATATGGTTTACTGAGTTATAACAGTATTATTACCACCTGTGTCCCTAATTAGAACGCTTCAGTTTAGTTAATCTTAAGTATCAAAATCATGCTCAATACTCATTACCAGGGCTAAGTTAATCACATAATAATGATTAATACCAAGATGTCAACATCACTTAGAATTACTGAGGCTAATTGCACGTAAAAAGGATACAATATACAAACCATGGCCCACTAAACCACAATTAGGTACATTTTACATTTTTCTCCACAATGTATCCCTAGTTTCAGGCCCAATGCCTGGAATCCCCTAGGCACGTAGCAAGTATTTTTCTTTTAATTAGTATATAAATAAATGACTGAATGTCATAGGAACTTTCACATATGCAAAATGCAATGTAGTCAGAGGGTCAATGAGCGGGACAGGTGGGGATTTACAAAATACACTGAATTCATATTTCAGAAAAAATAAGTGATTTTCTTTATGTTTGCTGCTAGACTTTTCGTCATTTGGTTGGAAAGAACTCAAACACTTAATCCAGTGTAGACACCAAAGACAATGAATGACCCTTATATTGTTGAGTGATTCTGAAGTATAGAAATACGAGCCCTCCTCAACCCTGTGCATGAGAATCACCTATAAAGGAATAGAAATGAAAACACTAGTGCCAGTTCTTTTTTTTTTTTTTTTTTAATTTTTTAATGTTTTTTTTATTTTTAGGAGACAGAGAGAGACAGGGTGAGCAGGGGAGGGTCAAAGAGAGAGGGAG
>NW_027528806.1:4364232-4444779 GCF_008692635.1 Crocuta crocuta
GGGGAGGGTCAGAGAGAGAGGGAGTCACAGACTGAAACAGGCTCCAGGCTCTGAGCTGGCAGTCAGCACAGAGCCCGACGCGGGGCTCGAACCCACAAACCGCGAGATCATGACCTAAGCGAAAGTCGGACGCTTAACCGACTAAGCCACCCAGGCGCCCCTAGTGCCAGTTCTTAATCCCCAGATTATTTGGTTATTTATTTTTGGGTGTGTCTCAGACATGAGGATTTTTTTAAAAGAACCTCAAGTCAGATTATTTGGCAATGTAGCTAGGGTGAAAAATAAGACTTAGCCAGATGGAGAAAGAATTTCTAGCCAGTAGAGGGAATAGTATAAACTGAAATAATACAAACATGAACTGTTGGAAATAGTGAGGTGTCATGCTCCTAGAGGGAGATGGAGAGTATTTAGAGATAAAACTGGAGATGGAGAGCATAAAGGAATTTGTATGAAGCTGTTAGAGGCTCTGATTGTACTGTAGAAAACAGGAAGAAATGTGCAGACTTCCAGGAGAGGAATGGCAGAGTCTTTGTGATTATTAGGTTGAACTTCTTACAGAGATATTGTGGCTACATCCGAAGAGTTCGACTGAAAAGTATCTCATTCAAGATTCTTACATTATAAGAGATGATGAGAACTTGAATAAGAATAAAGATGGTGAGAAAGGATACAAATATATGTGTATTTATTTATGTTTTTATTAAGTTGATAAATTCCATTTGGAGCTGGTTTCTAATTTGAATAAATGATACTAAAAATAGCTAATATTAATGCTCATTTACGTAAGCCAAATCTTAGAGGCAATAAATGGTCAAGCTCCAGAGTTTCTAAATCCAAAGTGTAGGTTGTTAGCCATTATTTTTTAATGTTTATTTATTTTTGAGACAGAGAGAGAGAGAGGGAATCCCAAGCAGGCTCCAGCCACGGTCACAGAGCTCAGTGTGGGGCTGGAACTCACAAACCAGGAGATCATGACCTGAGCTGAAATCTAGAGTTGGGCACCTAAATGACTAAGCCACCCAGGCACCCAACCATTATTATTATTATTATTATTATTACTATTATTATTATTTTTACTTACAAAAATTATCTCTTCTAGTTGAGGAAAGTAAGGGGAAAGCAATATAGAAGGAAGAAGGGATTACAGATACATTAGTTTTCTATTGCTGCATAGCAAATTAACACAAACTTAGTGGCTTAAAAAATTTTACTTCACAGTTCATATGCAGAAGTCTCTGCTCCAAGTTGGCTGGATTGGATCTGGCATGGCCAAAAATTAAGGTGTACTCAGCAGGGTTCTTATCTAAAGTGTCTGAGAAAAATCAGATTCCAGGCTCATTCATCGTGTTGATGTAGATCAGTTTCTTGTGACTGTCTGCTTTAGATCCCTGTTTTTTTGTCATTAGCTAGAAGCCCCTCTCTACTGATGCTGCCTGTATTCTTTCTCATGTGCCCCTACACCCATATTTAAAGCTAACAATATATGCCAACTGCTTCTTGTGCTTCAAATCTGTTGGACATCTGCTACTTCACCTCTGACTCCCTTTTCCGCTATCAGAGAACACTCTGTGCTTTTAAAGACCCATGACCAGGACAACATAACCTATATTTTAAGATCAGCTTTAGAATTTAATTACATCTACAAAATCTCTTCATCATAGTAGGAGATTCAAATTTAGTTAAATAACAAGGAGGTAGGAATCTTGGAGGTGAGTGGGGGCCATTTATAGAATTATGTCTAGCAGGAGAAGATAAAATTATGTATGCAGGCATACACACAGAGTTAAGGTTCATAAGCTTGTGGCCAGTGATATAAATTATTAGAGTAAATAAATCTGCCTAAGAGGACTATTCAGAAAATCAGAAGAGAGGCCTGAGTCAACCTATGGGTAATGAAGTCAGGGAAGGAGGAAAAGAAAATTCAAACAAAAATAGCTGATCCAGGAGAGCATGTTTATCTTCTCTCTGGAAGCAAAGGTGGAAAACAATTTTTAAAGGTTAAATCAATTTTCTACATGAAATGATGAAAAAAGATTATATAAGGGTTCACAAGCAAATGCTGGATTTGGCCATTAATTATCCAAGTGATTTCTGGATGTAAAAGGCATAATGAAGTTCAGAAGTTGAACATCAGAAAGTCAAGAACATAGATGTGACAGGATTGGAAGTTGATTGACTTTTGAGAAACTTGGATGAGAAGACAGAGTCTAAGAGTGGCACCTAGAAAGCATTTGGGACAAAGAAATATTCTATTATTTTTTAAGGTTTATTGTAAAAGATTTGAAAATATTTGTTAGGGGAGTATTGATAGAACAGGTTCTTAGATGAAATATCTGGGAAGATGTGCAAGATCAATACTGAATCTAATCTCAAATGAGGGCCTGATTTATGTACTGTATTAGCATTTCTCCCTTTTGAATGGTTCTTTAAGAAATCTAAAGACTCTCTCATCTTCCATTCACCCAGTTCTAGGCAATCAAAAGAAATTCCCTTAGTGCATTAATTGTTTGGAAAAAAAGGAAACATAGCAAGTGATACCAAATTGGGAGTTAAATTTTTCATAACTTAAAAGTGGTTGGGGCACCTAGGTGGCTCAGTCGCTTAAGCATCTGACTTCGGCTCAGGTCATGCTATCCTGGCTTGAGGGTTCTTGCCCCACGTCGGGCTGTGTGCTGAGAGCTCAGATGCTGGAGCCTGCTTCAGATTCTGTGTCTCCCTCTCGCTCTCCTCCTACCCAGCTTTCTTTGTCTCTCTCTCAAAAATAAACAAACATTTAAGATAAGTGGTAAATAATGTGGCACCTGGGTGGTTCAGTCAGTTGAGTGTTCATACTACTACCACAGAATATAAATTTGTACAGAGATTGATCAAGGTTTAAGATATACTGGAAAAAATACTATTTTGTAAAAAAAAAGACAATGAAAGCCAGGAGTTGGAAAAATAGAGAAAGAGATCAAGTAACTAGATCCTATGGTGTGGATAAAAGGACAGGAGTAGTGGGATGAATGGAATATTATAAATAGTGTCAGCCTCTAAGGCAAATAGAAAAATAGATCCTCTGGGGTCCCAAGTTTACTTGACACACCAGCTTTATATAGGTCTATAAATAGCACTAGGAAATCTATGGAGACGGAGGCTTCACCTCTACAATCCAAATTGCTTCTTGCATAACGATCATTATTGTTACTCACAAGATGGGTGAGGAAGCCATACACACTGGAAGACACCAGGTTTATGCTTGGCAGGCAGAGGCAGATTTCTAAGACCATTAATAGTTGATTTTGGAAGAACATTTTCATTTGATTAGTTGTCTAATTTTTTTGTATTTTTAAATTGCTTTGCTTTAAATCAACATTTCATAAGGCACAATATAAAAAAAATCCAGGAAGGAAGGGAGTCAGGTACTAGATTAATGGATGCCAACTGTCATAGAAATATATGAAATCACCTAAGAAGAGAAGGCTGAGTAAGTCAAAAGACACGTGGTTATTCTTTTATTTTATATCCTCAGGCAAGAGGCAATGTTGTAATGCCTTGTTTAGCTATTCCATCATGGATCTATTCTATTCTAAAATATTTTTAATGAAAGGGAACAAGTGACCTACCCATCACTGGAAGAATTTGATGTGTAGATCATATAGCAAAAGTATATATATGAAAATAGACATAAAACTGAAGGAGAAATTGAAACATGTTAGGCAACTTTAAAAAGTTCATTTAGACAATAGCATAGGATATGCAGAATAAATGCATTTAATGATACAGAATTAAGAGTGGTCCTATATGCCATTAGGAAGGAAAATAAACACAGAACTGTGATCCCAGAGAGGCATGCAGGTTAAAGGAATACACACTGGCTGGGAAGATAGCTTCTAATGGGAATACACAGAATAGGTAGCCTGGGGTCAGAACCCAAATGGCTTTGAAAGTAAGTGGCTTAGAATTCACTCTGCAGGAAATGAGGAGTAACGAACTGCTTTCAAATAGAGGAGTGGCATGAATAGAAATAAGAATATTTGGGTTTAAGAGAAGCAGAGACAAGATGCAAGAAGATCACATATGCATCCCAAGATTATTTGATAGTAGAATCAATAGAGGAGAGACGAGTCAGAATGGGATAAGACAAAATATTTTAGGATACTTATTTTGAGCTGGTCACTTCATTGCTCTCTTTCAAATTATGAAATTAAGTCCACTAGAAACATCATGAATATTATCCCATCCTAGTGTAGATTTCATCTCTGACCCATGTAGCCATGTGAAAATGGATCCTGATTAAAACGTTATTAACCTAGAGATCTAGCAATGCCAGAATGCTAATATCTTCTTTTGATCCAATATCCCTATTAGACTCCAAAGGTATATACCAAGAGGGCAAAAGTCAAGTTCCTAATATATCTTGGAATTTACCTGAGGATTCACACCAGTACATATATCTTTTCAATGTGGAATAAGTGGAACAGACAATATAAATGAAAAGCCTGTCACTGGACTCTTCCTCTGTGAAAGATCCGAAACTTGATCATCTCTGCATTGTTAGGCGCTATGTGGGCTTATAAGATGTGTTTAAATATTCACAAAGAAAATTTGAAATGTTAATAGATTTTAGGTCCCATGGTAGATCCCTCACTCCAAAACCTACTTTAATGCAGGTACCTCAAAGGAGAAGGATAGGACATTTTAGGGAGACTAAAAAAGAATAAGTGTCTAAAATTGTAGCTCCTTAAGGAAGAAACAGAATTTTTGTTTTAGAAAATACCATGTATATAAGTCTTTAATAAAGTCTTTTGAAGTTGTTAGAATGTGTAATTGTGATTTTAAGTGTTCAGGAACATGCTTATTTGAGTCAATTGGACAGTCATCTCATGAACTATGCCATGACTAAGCAAGAAGACCTTTTATCTATGAAGGATTTGTCATACATTTATGAGAACGGCAACTGCAAATGTTATTTTAAGATCTTCAAGAATTCTAACTTACGTATACTGCAGCATGCTAACTCTGTACACACACAAGGCAAAGTCAATATCTGGGGTTTAGACATCCTAAACTTGCTAGATTCTCACACATCCAAAGATTTTTATTATCTTTGCTTTTGTGTTTCCTATTTCAGATTTGTCTTGGGAAATCACAAAATTAGTGTGCCAAAATAAAATGTCACTGCTTTTTCTAAAAGTACATAGAAATATTTTTGAGCATTTGATGTGATTAATGAAATACACTAGAGATTAAATGTTCAAATATTCATTCTAGAAATAGAATTCTCTAAGAGTTCTGAAAGAAATTTAAGTTTTCTTTCAATTATATGGACTTTAAAAGTCTTTTGCTTCTCTCTTTACTTGACCCAGTTTAATCAGATTATTTTTTTGTCTTTATGTACATCTTTGTGTATGTATGTTTATGTATTCTTCAAGGCTCTGATAGCATACTGTTAATATTTTTGTCCATGGTGTACGCAGAATTATGCCATATCTGATGTTATATTGGACACAAAATGTCTTTTGTTTTAAACATAAAATAGAAGCTATGTATAAAGACAGAAGCTAAATATGTTTATTTAATTGAAAAGAATTCAGCAAGCTTCTATTTGAAAATTTATATTGTAATATCCCAGGGAACGCATGAAGTTAAACAAAAATAGACAAAGCCATCAGCAGTATTTTTTAATATTGCTGTTCAAAACTGATCAAGTTAAAGACAGTACAATATAGGCAAAGAAAGTTAATTACTAAAATTCAATGAAAAGAAGAATTAATAAGCTTATTAAATGTTCTCATTTTACCCATGGGAAAAACTTGACATTATTAAGTTTAAAAAAATCGCAACTTAAAAAAAATCGCAACTTAAAGTGTTGGCAACATATAAATTATATATATGCTTGAGTGTGTTTCATCAATTCAAGTGATATATTCTAATATGTGTAATATATGTGTGTAATTCTAATATGTAGATTAAACTTTATTGGTATTAATATCTTACACTATCTAAATAAACCTCCCTTTACTCTCCATTAATGTACATTGCCTTAAAAAGACATTAGCTTTGATAATTTTAGTTAAAGTGGGTCACACCTGTGTTCAAGGCTCACCAGCTGGCACCATTCTTTACTATAAATGGGAAGATTCTGTAAGTTAATAACTGATAGTTAGAAGAATTGCTTTAGATTGTAATCCAAGATTGTGATTATCCTGTTTTCTGGAAGTCAGGGCTGTTGGTAAATAGAACATAGACAAAAAAAATTTACTCAGGTTTTTATTTTCCTCCCCTAAGGGACTAAAATAGGAGTTTACGACCACAACCCAAACCAAAATCAAATTGTAAGTCAAATATGACAACTTCTACTTTATAATATAATCATAAGCTCCTGAAATGGTGTAACTACCATTTGTCTAATAAAATAAGTAATTCAGTAACATTTTATTATGTTCACATTTTAGTTTTGAACATTATGTGTGTTCCAGGAACCTTTGCCAACTCTCTAATGCATGAGGTTGAATAACTAACTTTAAAGGGAATAAATTTATGCCAGGAAACTACTAAAATTATCTGTCCTGATTCCTGACTTATTCATTTTCAATACACTAGTGCAGTCCCCAAATCCTGGTGTATTTATCCAATCCTCTTAGTTTCTCTATTTCTCTTTGCATACTCTTATCTTTCTCAGGATTAATGATACTACAAACAAGGAGATGAAAACTAGTTAGCAAATTTCATCTACTAGGCAGGCTAAGGTTATATAGAAGGCTGGATTTTTCTTTTTAGATAAGATGATACAAAAAGATATCTTTGAAGAGGTTGGAGTTTAAGAGACAGGTTACTAAAGGTGAAGAAGGATGCAACAACAAAGTCTTAGAACACTGAAGAACAAATGCATGGACCCAGTGGCACAATACGCCTGTTTAAGGAGTATCAAAATAGACTGTGGGTCTGGAGAAGAGTAACCAAAGGAGAGTTAGTAGAGGAGAAGCTAGGTTATGTAGGTGTGGTGGTCAGTGGGAAAGACTTTGACTTTTATTCCCAGTGGGCTATGAGGTTGGAAGGTTGTCTTAAGGAGGAAAATAACATGATCTAGTTGGGATTTTAAAAGACACTCCTGTTGTGTGAACAGTGGATTGTAAGGAAACAGACGTGGCAGCAGGGAGACAGTTAGGAGTTTACTGCTCACATTTGTATGAGAGATGCTCAGGTTAGTAAGGGTGCTGGTATAGGAGATGTGGAGAAAGAACTGAAGATTGTGAAATTCAAAGTGACAAGATTTGCCCATAGACTATGTTGAGATGTGAGAAAGAGGCTAACTTTGAGTGTTAAGATGTGAGCAGCTTGAGAAAGGACAATGCCATTTATGGAGTTAGGAAATGCTGCGAAAGCAGTACAGGTAAGGTTAAGTTCATGATGCTTCAACATCCAAGGCAGTCAGATGTAGGATCCTGGAGTACAGGGAGATTTACACATATATGGCAGGAATATCAACATATCTGGGATAGACTGAGGAGATATTGGAACAAGGGGCTTAAATAGAGAAAAGAGGTGATAACTAATTCTAAGAGATACTAAACTCAGTAGATTGGGTGTTAAGGATGGGAAGGGCTTATGAAGGAAGGATGAGGCTGAAATCGTCAGGAGATAGAAGAATCAGGATCAGGGGCGCCTGGGTGGCTTAGTCGGTTAAGCGTCTGACTTTCGCTTAGGTCATGATCTCGCAGTTCATGGGTTCGAGCCCCGCGTTGGGCTCTGTGCGGACAGCCAGCTCAGAGCCTGGAGCCTGATTCAGAGTCTGTGTCTCCCCCTCTCTCTGACTCTCCCCTGCTCATGCTGTCTCTCTCTCTCCTAGAAATAAATAAAACATTTAAAAAATTTTTTAAAAAAAGAATCAGGATCATTTGGTATTCTAAGAAATGAAGTCTTTCAATCTTCATTTCATCCCTACAACTACTTTGAAGTAGAAGAGAACAGCTATTTTTATATTTTATTTATTAGGAAAAAAAAAACACTGGAGATTCAGGAAGATATTTCACAATTATTATAAAGTTAGTTAATAATAACAATGTAACTAGAACAATGCGTTTTGTCAGGCCTAGACCAAAGTAACCTGAACTAAAGTGAAAATGGTCTTAAAATAAAGTTTAAAACCCTATGATAGATTTCTAAGGACAGTAAATTATTTGAGCTATCAACAGACCTTAGTAAAAGCTTATATTTATAGACTCTGAACAACACACTTGAGTTTTATAGATGATCTATGCCTTTCCCAAAAGAGAGAAGGAAACCTAAAGCTCATCTTTCTTTTTATTTCAGGGTCAATATGCTTGAATCATTGCACTACGAAAAATGGCTATTCTATAATATACATTGATATAATTAAGAGTAGATAAAAGTAGGATTACTCATTTCATAGATCAAATTCCACAGAGGCTAGAAAATAGAGATCATAATGTTGAGTATTTTAAAAAGTATGGATAGATAGATTATCCAAGAAATAATCCTATTTGATAGAGATCAAAAGTATATTTAAACTGCCAAACATGAACTAAAAAATATTGTTAAAATCTAACATCTTTTACCATAATTAGTTTCTCTTAAAATAGCAATATGATGAAAAATATCTATTACAGTTTTAGATTTATTCTTTAAAATAAAAAAAATAATGTTTTAGAGAGAGAGAGAGTCAGAGTGTAGATGGGGAAAGGGTAGAGAGAGAGGGAGACAGAATCCGAAGCAGGGTCTAGGCTATGAGCTTTCAGCACAGAGCTCAACGTGGGGCTTGAACTCACAAACCATGAGATCATGACCTGATCTAAAGTCGGACGCTTTGCCAACTGAGCCACCCAGGTGTCCCAAATTATTATTTAAAATTTAAACATAATTTAACATGAAAAATGGGATAATTAGGAAAGTAAATCTACACTACCATTTATTACACCTACCAATCTGATAGGTTAGTTTTATATTATTTTATATTGTTATGCCTAACAATATAAACAAAACATTTAAAAATGTTTACATTTTTAAAATAGTATTTGGATAGGAGTTCTATAAATATAATATTTACCACCACTATAGTTTCAATGTTTATACATTCCTGAGCTTATCTTAAACGGTCTTTATTTTGTTAATGAAAAGAATTTTGCATGTGCTTCTTTTCTGCAGCTTTAGAATTTCTACACATTCTTCCAACAGTTGTAGAAGTGGGTTCACTTCCTTATGCATTGAATGGTATATATAAGAAACTCAATTCTAGTGTAGGAGGTTTTTCCTCCTCCTGCCAAAAGGGTTCTTTTTTTTAAAGTCAAAAAATTAGCTCTATGACATTCTAGAATTTTTAGATCTGACTCATTTTCTTGATGCAAAGTGCCTTTTCCCCACTGTAAATGAAAATTTTCTTTCATTAGAGGCAAATATTCTAGTAGCGTAGGTTTTAATCCTTTTTGAAATCTAATACATTAATTTTACAATTCATATGTACTGATAATCCTTATGCTGTATTGCTATTTGGAAGTTTTGCTAGCTGGTTTAAAAAGTGTTATTCTATCCTGAATTCTTTAATTTTTATTAAGATATCCTGGGTAAAACTTTTGGAATTCTGTTCTATGTAGGTCAGAGTGAATTAGGTTATAGAATACCCCTTTAAGATATAAAAATCTCAATATGGTCACTACTATACATAGTGTACACTAGTGATCAATAAATAATATGTTCAAAGTTTGTGGCAAAGCAAAAAAGGTGAACAAAAATCCCACAAGACTTTCTGTTTAGAATTGCAGTAGTTTCTAAGAATAACTAATTTCTCCATATACATGTAAGGTATATATAGAAGTCAGTCAACAATGGAATTCTACCCAAACTGTCATTTTGGAAAAATAAAAAATAAGTTATTACACTGATTTTGCTGTCTTTTAATACTGTGAGTTTGTGTAAGTTATGTGTGAAAATACATGTCCATGCATACTAATATTGGAGAAAGGCAAAAGATAATTAAACCCTGGAAAGAGACAACTAAGGTAAATTCTTTCTGGTAACTGTGAGCTCCAGATTCCCAAGTTGAATGAGTGACTAGGACAGTTTCATGGTATGAGGAAATTCTCACAGATTCATCTTTTACTAATGTGGAGTATAAATGGAATATATGTAAAAATATTCCTTCATTTCTTTTTCTTCTGTGAATTAATTAGCTCCTTTAGGGTCTTTTTATTTTTATTGTTTTTGTATTTGGATCATCTTCTTCCCTTTGCGCTGATGGCCCTACATCCTTTACTCTTGATTGTCTTTTCATATTTAAAGATAAAGGATCAATTTGATTAATGTTAATAGATAGTATCTCTTTACCGGCAATTATGGAGTCCTAGCCTAGGTGTATAGGCAGAAGTATAAACTTGAAGGCTTTCTCCTAGGGTTCACAGACAGGCTGCCCACACGTTGGATACAAGAAAGAATTTTATTCTAAATGCACAACGCTCACTCCTGGGAGCCCAAGCTTCTACTAATTAACATCACGTTAATTTGCAACTATCTTATGGATTCAACTACTCTTGCTATTGTGGGTAGCAGGTACTATTGCTGTGTATAAAGGAGGTAGTAACTGAT
This sequence comes from Crocuta crocuta, assembly GCF_008692635.1. Classification (NCBI taxonomy): domain Eukaryota; kingdom Metazoa; phylum Chordata; class Mammalia; order Carnivora; family Hyaenidae; genus Crocuta; species Crocuta crocuta. Next base: position 4,374,814 of record NW_027528806.1, read on the forward strand.
GAGGCTGAACCGCATAAAATATCTGCAGGAAGTTCTTCATTTAATATCTTAGTGATACTGTGAATAAAGTTGTTTAAATTTCCTTTTCAGATTGTTTATTGGTAGTATATAGAACTATTTTATACTGATTTTATATCATAAAATGTTCAAGTTGTTTCAGTTCTTAGTTCTATTGTGAATCCCTTTGGATTCTCTATATTATCATGCAAGTTGCAAATAAAGACAGGATACTTCTTTCTAAAACAGATTATAATCTTAGTTCTTAATTTCTTTCATTTTAATTTCCTTCCTTATTGCACTTTTTTAAACTTCTAGGAAAATGTAGATTAGAAATGGTGAGAGTCTTAATAGTAAAAGTGAATGATTTTCCTTTAAGTTATGTGTAAACTAAGTGTTTTGTAGGTTCCTTTTATTAAGTTGAGAAGTTGATTTTTAGTCTTTATTTGGTTAGAATATTTATCATTAATGTATGTGAAATTTGTCAGTTCCTTTTGCTGCATCTATTGAAATGATCATGTGGTTTTCATCCTTTATTAGTATGAACTATTACATTGATTCAGATGTTACATCAAATTTGCATTCCTGGGCTAATCCTGCTTGAGCATGCTGTTGTTTAAACTTTTATACCTTGCTGAATTATACTTGTCTTATTTTTGAGCATGTATGTTTCCATACTCAAGAGACACTGATAAGTTTTGTGCAATTTCTTGGTTTAGCATTGGTATTAGATTAATACTGGCTTCAAGGAATGAGTTGGAAACTATTTCCTACTTCTGTTTTCTGAAAGTTTTTGAAGGATTTATGCCCTATATGTTTTTAGTAGAACTCAACAGAAAAATCATCTAGTCCCAGGTTTTTTTTTAATGGAAAAATTCCTCTGAAAAGAACCAAAAATTAATTGAAGGTCTCTTCCAAAGGATATATGGGTCCCATCATATCATAGAGGATAAGCAGAGATACAGTCTTACCAAAAAGTCCATGCTGTGTTTTGTGAGGAATCTCATAGAGAGCTTTCCCTGAGGGGCAAGAGGTTCATGTTGTATATCAGACACCCCAACCCTTGGGTCATGCACTGAAAGATAAGCCCTCAAAACATTTGGCTTTGAAAACCAATGGAGTTTGTGTCCAGGAGACCCACTGAGAGGTAGGGAATGGAGATTTTGCTCTTAAAGGGCTCGCATGCAGACTCACCCAGGGAGCCAGCAGAAAAGCAACATATACCTAGACTATATATGAAGGAGATTCATCTGCTGGAGGGGCAGAAGCCTGCTGAGACTATCAGGGGAAGAAGGTATTGGTAGGCACTAGTGTGTGTCAATTTTGTCTTCTCCCCTTACTAGTAACTTACTAGTGCCAGCAGACACAGCCTGTCCCAAGCTCACTGGAGGCCCTGCTAATGTAAGAGGGCATGCCCTGCCCCTGTGCTTAACACAACAGCCCACATAGGTGACACTTGTTCAGAACCTGGCTCTGGTGGCCAGGTGGTCTTGCATTTCTGAGGTCCACCGATCTGAAACCATCAGAGAAACCATTGTTGCCAGGCACCCATGCCCAAGGCACTGCACAGATGGACTGAAGCAAACCCCCATCTTTGTGAGAAAAGACCTAAAACTTCAGCCTGAGGGGCAGCCTTCAGGTTTACCACACATTTAAAGGCTATGGAAGTGCTCTTAAGAGACAGGAGTTAGGGAATGCCATCTCTGTGCTCTGCTTTGGCCTCTTTACAGAAAAGAGCTTATATGCTAATCTGGAGCCCCAATTTTTTTGTCCAGTTGTTGCCAAGGCGACATCTCCAGAACTGTTCTAGAGGCTAACAGGGTTTATGCTTATGGCCACATAGGATTATATATATTTGCATACTTTAAAAGCTGCTGCCTGAGGTTCTGGCTTTCAACCAGACTCAAACCAGGTACTGACAGAGATCCTACAGTAGATACTAAATAGATAGTAAGAAAGTAATCTAAGAATTATATTAAAGAAAGTCATTAAACTGAATGATAAGAATTTCAAAACAGGCAGAAAACAATTAAAATAGCTATAAGTACATACCTATAAACTCCTTAAATGTAAATGGACTAAATTCTCCAATCAAAGGACAGATTGGCTGAATAGATTTAAAAAAAATACTACTAATGTATACTCTTCCTACAAAAGACTCATTTCAGATGTAAGGACAAAGACTTAGATGAAAAAGGAAGTTTTATGACAATAGAAAGTTGGGGTAGCCATATTTATATTGAACAAATTAGATTTTAAATAGACTGTACCAAAAGGCAAGGAAGTACATTACATGAGGAAGGGGTCAGTCCAACAAGAAAATCTAACATTTGTGAATATTTAATGTGCCCAATAGAGAAGAACCTAAATATTTAAAGAAAATACAATAACCAGGGAAATCAATAGTGTTCTTATATTACTAAGGAATACAAAAAAGCAGCTTTAAATACCACATTAGATCAGATGGACTATATATATATGTATATACACATTTATATGTATATGTGTATATATAGATAGATAAATATGTATATAGATATGTATATGTATATATACACACACACATAGAACACACACACACAGAATATTCCATTCAAATGTGGAAGAACACACATTCCTCACAAAGACACATGAAACATTCTCCAGGATAGATTGTATGTTAGGCCACAAAACAAGTCTCAATACATTTAAGATAGGAAAAGATGCTTGAAAGAATTTCAACCAGAAGAGTATAAAACTAGAATCAGTAATAAGAAAACTGGAAAATAACAAATACGTAGAGATTAAACATCATGACCAACCAAGGGGTCAAAGAAATCCAAGGAGAAATAAAAATGTACCTTGAGAAAAATAAAAATGGGAATACAAGATATCAAAATCTATGAGATAAAGACAAAGTAGTTCTAAGGGAGAAGTTCATAGTTACACAGGCCTACATCAAAGAATGAAAATCTCAAACAGCCTAGCATCACACGTACAGAAACTTAAAGAACAAGAAAAGCCAAGATTTTGTGAATGATAAAGATCAGTATGAAAATAAATGAAATAGTGACTAAAAAAGTAATAGAAAATATAAAATTAAAAGCTGATTCTTTGTGAAAAGTGGAATTGATAAACCTTAATCAATATTTTCTAAGAAAACTCAAATGAAAGAAATGAAATAGGAAAAGTCACAGCTAATACCACCAAAAATAAATCATCCTGAGAGTATACTATGAGCAATTGTATTCCAAAAAATTGGGCAGCCTAAAAGATATGGATAAATTCTTCAAAATACGAATCTTCCAGACTAAATCAGGAGTGAATATATTATCTGAATAGACCAATTACTGTCAAGGAAGTCGAATCAATAATCAGAAACCTCTCAAATAAAAGTCCAGGAACAGAGAGCTTCACTGGTGAATTCTACCAAACATCCAAAGAAAAGTTAATACCAAATCCTCTCAAAGCTTTTTGAAAGGAGGAAAGCTTATTGAAAGCTTATTGAAAAGGAGGGGGGCGCCTGGGTGGCTTAGTCGGTTAAGCGTCCGACTTTCGCTTAGGTCATGATCTCGCGGTTCGTGGGTTCGAGCCCCGCGTCGGGCTCTGTGCTGACTGCCAGCTCAGAGCCTGGAGCCTATTTCGGAGTCTGTGGCTCCCTCTCTCTCTGACCCTCCCCTTCTCACGCTGTCTCTCTCTCTCCTAGAAATAAATAAAAATATTTTTAAAAAAACGAAAGAAAAGAAAGGTTATTGAAAAGGAGGAACTACTTCCAAAGTCCTTTTACAAAGCTAGAATTACCCTGTTACCTAAATCTGACAAGGACACCACACCCACATCCACCCACACCCACCCACACCCCTGATGAATATAGATGCAAAATCCTCACCAAATATAAGTGAACCAAATTAAACAATTATACACCATAATCAAATGGGATTTACTATACGATAAAGGATGGTTCAACATTTTAAAAAAATCATCATGATATACCACATTAAAAAAGTATAAAAATCATCAGATCATTTCAACTGATGCAGAAAAATTACTTGACAAAATGTCACATCCATTTACAGTAAAAAACTCTCAACAAAGTGGATATAGAGAGAGTATACCTCAACATAATAAAGGTCATGTATGACAAACCCACAGCAAATGTCATACTCAGCAATGAAAACCTGAAAGCTTTTTTTTTGTAAGATCAGAAGACACAGATGTTCACTAGCCCACTTTTATTCAACATAGTAGTGGAAACCCTAGAGCAAGTATACCAGGAAATGAAATAAAAAACATCCAAATGGGTACAGAAGAAGTAAAACTCACTATGTGCAGATGGCATGATTCTATATATAGAAAGCCTGTAGACCTCACCAAAATCCTGTGAGAATAGACAAATTCAGCAAAGTTTCAGGATATTAAAGAAAAATCAATATACAAAAATTTGTAGTGTTTCTATACACTAATAAGAAATTAAGAAAACAATTCCATTTACAACTGCATCAAAAAGAATACCTAGGAATACATTTAACCAGAAGAGTGATGACCTATATTCTGAAAAGAAGATATTGATGAAAAATTGAAGAGGCCAATGGAAATATACTTTTTGCTTATGGATTCAAATTATAGTTGTTAAAATGTCCATATTACCCAAAATAGTCTGCAGATTTAATGTGATCCTTATAAAAATTTCAATGGCATGTCATAGAACTCAAACATATAGTCCTAAAATTTGTATGGGATCACAAAAGATGCCAAATAGCCAAAGCCATTTTGAAAAAGAACAAAGCTAGAGGCATCATGCTCCCTGATTTCAAACTATACTACAAAGCTATAATAAAAACAGTAGGACTTTGGCGTACACAGCCACATAGATACATAAAACAGAATAGGCCCAGAAATAAACCCATGTATATGTGTTCAATCGATTTAAAACAAAAGGAGGCTACATTCTACAATGGGGAAAGGCCAGTCTCTTCAATAAACAGTGCTGAGAAAAAACAGGTATCTACTAAATTCAACATGGAAAAGAATGAAACTGGAGCACTGTATTATACCAGACACAAAAATTAACTCAAGATTAATTAAAGAATTGAGTAGAAGACCTAAAACCATAAAACTCCAAGAAGAAAATATTGGAACTAAGCTCCTTGACATTGGTCTTGGCAATAATTTTTTGGACCTGATTTCAAAGATCATAGCTGCAAAAGCAAAAGTAAAGAAATGAGACTACCAAACTGAAAAGGTTCTATACAGCAAAAGAAACCATAACGAAATGAAAAGGAAACCTATTGAATGAGAAAAGATATTTCCAAATAATATCTGAAAGCATGTTAATATCCAAAAATATATAAATAATCTAACTGAAGAAAACATCAGATTTATAAATAGGCAGACTGGAGTGCATGGGTGGCTCAGTCCATTAAGCGTCCAACTCTGGATTTTGACTCAGGTCATGATATCTTGGGTTTGAGACTGAGCGCACCAGGCTCCATGCTCAGTGGGAAGCCTGCTTGGGATTCTCTTTCTCTTTCTAGGTGCTTCCCCCTCTCTCAAAGTAAATATTTTTAAACAAGGGGAAGAAACTTGAAATATACATTTTTCAAAAAAGATATACAAATGGCCAACAAGTACATGAAAAGATACTCAAAAGCACTCATTAAGGAAATACAAATCACAACCACAACAAGATATTACCTCACATCTGTTAGAATGGTTATTATCAAAAAGACAAGAAATGGCAAACATTGGCAAGATATGTGAAAGAAGAGGAAACCCTTGTGCACTGTTGGTAGTAATATAAATTGGTACAGACACTATGGAACATGCTAGAGAGTTTCCTCAAGAAAATAAATAAGCAAACAAACATAACAAAGCCACTATATGATCTAGTAATTGCACTCTTGGATATTTGTCCAAAGAAAAGAAACACTGATTTGAAAAGATACATGCACCTCATGTTCATTGCAGCATGTTAGAATAGCCAAGATATGGAAACTTAAGTGCCCATCTATGAATGAAAGGATAGACTATTCACCCACTAAAAAGATCCCATCTTTCAGTCTGTGTCAAAATGAATGGACCTTGGGGGCATCTGAGTGGCTCAGTTGTTCAAGCATTCAACTTCAGCTCAGGTCATGATCTCATGATTAGTTGATTCAAGCCCCATGTTGGACTGTATTCTGACAGCTCAGAGCCTGGAGCCCCTACTTCAGATTCTGTATCTCTCTCTCTCTCTCTCTCTTCTTCCCCCACTCACATGCTGTCTCTCTCTAAAGTAAATAAACATATAAGAATTTAAAAAAAAAACCTTAAGTGGATAGACCTTGAGGAGATTATGCAAAGTGAAATAATTCAGAGAAAGGTATCATATGATCTCAAAATACAGATTTCGTGTTAAGAAAAAGCAAACTCATAGAGAATAGATTGATGGTTGCTAGAGGTGGGGAGAGAGGGTGGCAAAATGGATAAAGGGGGATCAACAGTTACAAACTTCTAAGTATAAAATAAGTCATGGGGATGTAATATTCAGCATGGTGACTAAAGTGAATAATATTGTTTTACATGGTTCAAAGTTGTCACAAAAGTAGATCTTAAAAAGTTCTCATCACAAGGAAAATAATTTTTGCAACTATGTAAGGTGATGGATATTAGCCAGACTTGTGATCATCTAAAAATGTTTTCAAATATCTTTTTTTATGTTGTACACATGAAAGTATTATTACATATTATACACCAATTAAAAGTTTAAATAGAAAAAAATAAGTGTTAGAGAGGGCTTCTCTGACAGCTTCTAAACATGCTACCTTACTTTTTAAACAAAACATAGAACCGGTTACAATGATTTCTATACATGCTATGCCATACATTTTAGTATTTTTTAACATAACATACATATATTGGATCATTGTTTCCCCTTGGAGATCTAAAGGCCAGATAGGGAAAGCATCCAGTCTTCTCAGAGTTATCACCTTAGACTACATGAGGTGTCTAGATTTAACCACCTTCTCCTGGGACTTGTCTTCATAGGTAGACATTAGTTTTCTCCAGGAAAATAAGATTTACCTTCCCCTCATTTTTTATTCTCTACTATGAAGACAGAGAATTTTCTTCCTGTTTTTGATGCACAACTAGCATAATCTTTCCAGAACACAAAGATCAAGCTCTAGATGAGGGCAAAAGCCTATCAGGGGGATAAAATATTTCAAGGAAAACATTAGTTTAAAGGCATTTCAAAATACCCTCTTTACCTTATTAAGAATTATTATGTTGAAAAAAACCTAATCATCGTGTGAAACAAAAGTTGCCATTATTGAGAGATTATTCTTAGCCATGCTCTAATAAAAATGATTTACATTTTAATTTCCATTTTCATATAAAATACTATTAAGCGTTCTTGGCAATTTGTAGCAAAATATAATCGTGTTTATGTCATTATGGGATATCAAAGCAAATTTTATGCATCTATTCATTATTAACAATAAAAATTGCTGTGGAGTACACACACACACACACACACACACCACACACACACACACACACACCCATTGTAATTGTTGAGCAGTAATTGTTTCCAGGAATTAATGGTCAGATGCTTTAAGTAGTGATAGTTAAGGTAGAATTCAAAAGGAAGCTTTAGATTAGGTCACAAAGTATTTTGAATATTTGGCTAAAACTAAGGAGTTTTTTAAGTTATTGTTTTTCTGCATTATTTTGCAAATAATCTTAAATCTAGAGCCAAATTTAACTATCTCTATTGGAGTTCTTTCTCATGTACTTGGATTGTAGTAAGATTTAAGTTAGAAACAAAAGGATGGAATTACATATGATATGCAAGATTTATATGTAACCTAAATCTTAAAGATTCCAGTGCTCACAAACTGAGAAAATCATAGGCCATGAATTGTTAAAGGAAGAGTGGTTTCCAGAAAGTGTTGAAGAAAAATAAAAGTAGGTCCGGTAAATTAGATGTTGAAGGTGATCAAGAGTCAGCAAATCTCATGGGTGGTTTGATGCATAGAAATAAGGAAGTGTTTTTTTGTTTGTTAGTTTTCTTTACCTTTGAGGAAATGGATAGTTCGCTTATTATGGCAGAGAAGCCTTGAATATATTTGTATAATGAAGGAATGGAATCTTTGATATGTGTGTGTGTGTGTGTGTGTGTACATATAAAGAAATGTGAAAAGAAAACCGGTAAAAATATTCTGTGTACTTTGACAGTAATTTTTACAACTGTAATCAAAAGACTATTATATTATATTTTGATGTTTGTTTACCCTACTAGAATATGAACTGCATTATATCTATCTTGTAAACTTTTATATTCTCATTGTCTAGCAGAGTAGCACTCAATAAATACTTGAATAAATTTATATAAGGTTTGTAAAGAAATACAGAGAAAGGACTAAGAGCCATAAAATGAATGACTATTAATCCTAGACAAAAGAAAATACCCTTCTGCCACTAAAACTCAAGACCAGGGTACTCTCAAAATTTGGGATTGTGGTTAATCTATCTACAGGTCAGGCATTTCAAAGGTGACTGCTCTATTTTCACTGTAACTTTGAATATAAGAACTCTACTGAGGAAGACTGAGAACTTGCAAAAGTAATGTATTAGAGATATACAATAATTTTTAAAGCATATATGAAGTGTGAAGTCCAACAAAAACAGGTGCCATTCAAATCTGATTGTACCAATATTAAGTGATTTATTAGTACATTGTTCTCTGCTTTCATAGACAATATTGGTATACTAAATATCTACTACACTGAATTGAAACAGTCTACTCATGTAACTCTTCCAGAATGGGTTAGATGTTCCTCCAAAGCAGAAACTATTTTATAATCTTTATAGATTATAGATTCTATTAAAAAGTCTATCATGCTAAAAAAAAAAAAAAAACCCTTAGGAAATGCCCACCCATTAAACATTTATAATTACTAAACAAAGTAGGAAGAAACACAAGTAACACTTCGGAGTTCGATAGGTACTAGAGGATATTCAAATGACCCCAAACATCGAAGCTGAGCACCAATACAACACCTTAAAGTCATCAAGTTGTTTCAGCCTGAACAGTAGAATGCATAAATTAGGTAATTAATATGTATTTCCTACTGACATCTTTGAGGTATGGGCAAAAAACCTTAATATATTATATATGTGAGGTATGTGGATTTCCCATCCCATTAAATATAATATTTATAGATTATTCTTGCAGGAACTTCAAGTGTGACTTTGAAATTGACTTTAATCACAAGTTAATGGGGAAAAATAAGTAAAAAAAAATATAGAAGTACATGTCCAAAATCAGGTGATAATAAGCATAACTAGCATACCCTGAGTCATTACTATATTGAAGTCACTACGCTAATCCCCTTGTGACTTACTGCAAACAAGTCTCTCAAGACTCTGAACTGGGCCTAGGTATGACCTATAGGTCTTTTCATTCTATTGGGAGTAGCATCTACCCAAGACATTTTCTTGGCATCATGGATAACAGAAGCATCTGAGAATAAATAAACCCATGGGAATATATACATGATCTGGTTTTATCACATCTGCTGATACTTAATAGGCTGAGTCTTATTACCTGGTCAAGCCCAAATAATGGGCTCTACACTATGCACAATGTATACCACATTATCCAGAGGAAAGTTTTTGCAGCAAGAGAAAAGAGTGACTATTTACTGAGTAATCTGTTACACACTGGAACGTATTTAAGTATGTAATGCTGGACCAGACAGGGAATGCTTCATAACTCTGGCTAACAGAAATGCAAGTGACTTCATAATTCAGTTATTTTCAATTATAATGTGATATCAGGCAAAGTCCCTGCAGGGAACAGATGGTATGTGAAAATTTTGTAATTTAGAAAAAGTTTAAAGAAGAGAAATTTACAAGGTATAGTGAGGATGCAGAAAAGCTACTACACAGGACTCCGAAATAAGTTGGCACTAGCAAAAGCAGGGCTCTGTTAACACCACTCATTCTCAAGAGACAAGTAGGAGAGCCATGACACCAACATACTGGTGAACTATAGCCGACCAATTAACCAAAAGGAAGCTGTGCTTTTGGATGTAGGCGGTAGTCAACTTGTGTAAGGCAGCATAGTTAGCAAGTTGAGCAAGTACATTTCCAGACTTACCGTTCTCATGTTTTTCCTATGGCCATATGCTTCTCCCCATTGGTTAAACCTAGAAAAAGAGCCACAGGATAACCAAGTCAGCCTAACTGATGAATTCCATATAGGAATATGGAGTTATTTTTAGGGGCACTAAGACTATTTCCTACACAGTATGGCAGTTAATTTAGATTGCAATTTAACTTTCAGGGGATACATAGTTATCTCTGTAATACTGCCTCCCTTGTGTATTTCTAATATACTATATATATTATACACTATTCCTTATTGAAAGAAAGGTATAGAGATGTAAGTAGAGAGCTCTTAATTACACATAGGGCAGCTTAGATGTAGTTTTGGCATAGTTCATAATGAGCTGACACACTAATAAGAATTGTCAAGAATAGAAATCTCTGTGTTGCCGTGTCAGTCTGAAATTTTGGGTATTAGGTTTTTCAAAATCCATATATATGGGTATATTCATATATATGAAGTGTTACACTTCTAAACATTAAACATCCCAAGTTGAAGGATGTCATAACAAAATACTGATACACCTGGGTATGAATCTTATGACATTTGTTAGATGTTTGACCTTGAAAAAAACACTCAAGTTCTCTGAATATCAGTTTATTTATAAGGTTAAAATAAGTAAGTAAAATAATATGGGAAATTGCTTTAGAATGATATATTTTACATTGCGTATACGTTGGATGGGAAGGGTTATCCAGGAGTTAAACTAATATCATTCCCAAAGATGAGAATTATTTAGGAAATCTCATATACCTATTGCAGGAAATACATTTTTCCCCAAATTTCCCCCTTCGTTTTAATATTTGATATGAGTAAATCCATATTTTTATAGAATTAAACACATCAATGTTAATCCATCTTATTGCCACTTAAGAGAATAAGATGCTTTTAAAATTTTTTTCAAGGGCTTTGAATTTTGTGTTGTTTGAAATTCTTTAATAATCACACAGCATATGATTATATACAAATTACAGATATTACACATCTAGTTTTTGAATTGGAATTTATAAGAGAAAAAACTAGAAATGTGATACTTTAACATCTAACTTAGGTGATCTTTAATCATCCTAATTATACAAGTGGATGAAGTACTAGTTATATTTATTTTGGTCATATTTGTTTATCTTGAAAAATGATGGGAAGTTTATTGTAGAAGGATATTTTTCTCCTTATTACCTTGAAAATAAACCTAATATGTTTATAAATTCTCTTTTACACAATTACTATCTAACTTATTGTAATAGATAAACACTTTAGTCACTTGACACTATTGTACTAGGATTACCTCTGTCATAAAAATTCTAGTTATATACAAAGGACGTCAAAAATAGCTTTCAACTTGATAACTGAATTTTTCTACTATAAAACTTTGTATCCATTTTCTATTAAAAGGGATAGATTATGTCTCCCCAAAACATATTAAAGGTCTAACCTCATAACTCAGAACATGAGGAAGGCATTAGGAAAGAGCATCTTTATATAGGAAAGAAAATGAGGCCATTAGAATATGCCCTCACTAAGAAGGCCTTTTCCTGATCTTGACTCTAGATGGGTTTCTTCCTGACTATGAGCCCCTGATCTCCTCCTCCTTAGAACATTTACTTTAGAAAACTAGCAATTGTAACTTATTTTTTAATTTGTTTGTAACTTATTTTTTTTCTGTCCCTCTAAGATATAAATCCCCAGCCTCTTTATGATATAACAACCCAAAAATAGCTTTCTCAAAGACCTAAGAACCATCCTTTAAAATGTAGTCATCAAGAAAGAGAAAGACCACTAAGTCCTGGTCTCTGTGGAAGAGCATGGGACTGACTTCAAATAGCACCCATTTAGCAAACACAGATGGGCTAATCAAGTAGCAACCTCCCCTCCAACCTCTTCTAGTACTTTTGTGCTACTTCACCCCACAAGTTAAAAATTCTCTTGGCATTTATCTGTTGAGTTCAATCTCTCTCCTCTATTAAATCAGTCTGGGCCCTTCTTGCAAAGTCTTGAATAAAGCCTTTGCTTGTGCAATATGTCTGGTAGGATTTTTATTCAACAGCCCTAATTCAATACAATTAGAATTAAAGAAGGGAAGATTTGGGCAGAAATATACAGGGAGAAGGCCACATGAAGATGNTCTGTCCCTCTAAGATATAAATCCCCAGCCTCTTTATGATATAACAACCCAAAAATAGCTTTCTCAAAGACCTAAGAACCATCCTTTAAAATGTAGTCATCAAGAAAGAGAAAGACCACTAAGTCCTGGTCTCTGTGGAAGAGCATGGGACTGACTTCAAATAGCACCCATTTAGCAAACACAGATGGGCTAATCAAGTAGCAACCTCCCCTCCAACCTCTTCTAGTACTTTTGTGCTACTTCACCCCACAAGTTAAAAATTCTCTTGGCATTTATCTGTTGAGTTCAATCTCTCTCCTCTATTAAATCAGTCTGGGCCCTTCTTGCAAAGTCTTGAATAAAGCCTTTGCTTGTGCAATATGTCTGGTAGGATTTTTATTCAACAGCCCTAATTCAATACAATTAGAATTAAAGAAGGGAAGATTTGGGCAGAAATATACAGGGAGAAGGCCACATGAAGATGAAGGCACGAATCTAAGTGATACAGCAGAAGGCAAGCAATATAAAAGGTTATTAGCCGACTACCAGAAGCTAGGAGAGAGCCATGGGTTAGCCTCTTAGTCACAACCCGCCAGAAGGAGCAAAATCTGCTGGCACCTTGATCTTGGATTTCTAGTCCCCAGAATTTCAATAAACCTCTTTTGTCGTTTAAGCCCATTTCAAGTACTTTGTTATGGCAGTCCTAGGAAACGGATGTATCATGTAGTGAAAATATCATCAATCTGGAAAGCTAGTCTTCAAGACTGACTGTGCTTTCTAGGTTTGGAGACTGAAGCAAATGATTCAAGTTTGTAAGTCTCCATGTTTCATCTGCAGTTGAATGACCTAATGTTTGACAGAGGTCGGCTCATACTAGGGCTAAATGTCTTTGATATTTTTATTTCTTTAAAGATTTTATTTTTAAGAAATCTCTACACCCACTGTGGGAATTGAACTCACAACCTGGAGATGATGAGTTGCATGCTCCAGTGACTGAGCCAGCCAGGCACCTCTGTCTTTGTTGTTTTACTTTACTTCTCAATTGATGAATAATTTTCTGAGGTTAGGAAAGCAGAGCAAAAAGTTTTTCTAAAGTACCATCAGAGCTAAGCACGGAGAAGCAGGGTCACCTTAGCAGGTGAGGCAAACATGGGATTTCAAAACCTTCCTCCTTCGATTTTACTCCTTTATTTGCATTTTCCACAAATTGTGTGAGGCTTTACCTAGTGTACAGAACCTTGAAACTGTTTATGTATTTCCACTCTAAACTAGCTTACTTCGCTGAAACATAATACCATCTCACCTTAAACATAGATAAAATGTGTATTGTTTTCATAACAACCACCTTAAATGAGGTTGAAATCTCTAAATTATCCAAGTAGCAACATTTTCTGTTAAGAAAGCATAAACAGTGACCCAGAAAAGTTCTATTTCCCCTATAAAGCTCTGCTTTTTCATCACCACCATGTGCTTTTTAATACCATTTCATGTTAATATGGGTGCTTAGGAAAGTAATATGAAAGATAGTATAATACTTTATGGAACACAGTAATTTATAAAAGGAGAGGTTTTAAAATAATAAGCTAACAATTTTATGGTAATCTTGTGTTTTTCTACCTCTTGCAAAGAGCTGAGGGAAAATAAATATGGACTTTTTTTTTAAATGTTTGGGTGAGTGCCAGTTTGACCAGCTTCCACACAAGGCATTGTGACTACCTTNCATTTTAAAAATTTAAAAAGTTACAGTAATTAAACATGAAACCCTAACAACAAATGAAAAAATAAAAGAGTGATTGCCTATTAAGACTAATCAGGTGGGAAATTATGGTTAAGGACAAACTGTAGACTGCTTAGTTACTTTTCTTACTTCTTTACTTCATGAAAATTATTTTAAAGGTGAGTTAACATCAGCTTAAGAATTTTGATAGTTTTATGATTAGTCACTATTAGTATCTGCATTCATAGATTAGGTGAACTGAATGCTTTCAATAAAATTGCTAAAATTTATCTGTTGAACTAAAGATAAATATAGAGAGGTCCTCAGACAGAAGGTATATTCTTTTAAGTAATAATTTTAACCTCCTAATCCTAAGTTAATTAACCGCTTCTTAAAATAATCATATCAGTCATTTAATGCACAGATCAAATACGAGTTTGTAAGGTCTTGGATATAATCACCAAGAAGATGAATGGTGATGAAAGCAATTTCAGCTGTAGGAGATAAAGAGAAAGATTCCTTTCCATTTCCTACTTTGGCCTTGGATTACCAGCAGAGATCATATGATCTGTCATATGGAAATTGCTGGCTTTAACTACTTTGAATTTTATTTATTTATAAATATAGCTTGGCACATGAAATTTTCCAAGCTTTTTATTAGGCACTGAAGTCAAATGATGACTAGAGCATGAGTAGATTTCATCCTATAATTTGTAGAGGGGGGGAAGTAATAGCTTGAGGTGGGTAGGGAGCAGAAATACAACAATGACTTCCAATAAATACATTTCAAAAACAGGATTTTAAAAGAAGAGCATCACAGGGGCATGAAAATCTCTAGATAGGAAATAGAATGGTAACAGAAATATCAGACATAAGATTATTATAATACTTCAGGTGAGAAATGAGAATAAGATTTTAGCAAAGATGACAGGAAGAATAAATCTATATTCAAGAGGCTTGGGAACCAGGTGGATGTGGGAGAAGAGAGAATGTTATCTGTAAAGGATATTTCCCATGTTTTAAATTCAATGGCTGGGTAAATAATGATGACACAAAGATTAGGAGTACACATAGATGCCAAAACTGGCTGGGAGAGAATGCTCTATATTAGAGGCCATGAGTTTCAGAAGCCAGTTGAATATCCAAGACCAATAAGAAATTGATTGTCAGCTTTAAAAGAAGCATGCCTGGAGATAAATAGGAGTAGGAGAGTTTATAGAGTGGGTAAACTTTGAAAAGGACATATTAAAGATGTCATTAAAAAAACCCGTAAGGAAAAACTTGAATTATATTAGGCACTTAAAAAAAACATGAGAAAACAAATTTGGTCAGCTCTCCATTTTTGAGAGCTGGGTTTGGCAGAGTTGCTAGGATACTCACTTCCTACTCTTTCTAGAGCTCTATAACAGAGTCAATTTTTCCCCCATGAATACCCCACCATTCAGTATACAGAAAAACAAAAGCAAAGGCATAAACAAAACCATAAAAATATTTTTATTTAATCTCATAATATTAACTTTCTATTGTAGCTGTAACAAATTACCACACATTTGGTCGATTCAAGCAACAAAAAATTATTGTCTTACCATTCTGTAGGTTACATATTTTTCTGGGCTAAAATCAAGGTGTTGGCAAGACTTCATTTCTTCTGCGGGTTCCTGGGGAGAGACTTCCTATGGCATGGATCGAGTGCTGCTCACATCGCTTTACCCTGCCTCCTGCTTCCACTTCTAAGGATATTTGTGATTACATTAGACACACCTGCATCATTCAAGCTAGTCTCTCTATTTTAAGGTTAGATGACTAGTAACCTTAATTTCATTGCTAACTTTCATGTAATGTAACATTTTCACCTCTTCTGGGGACTTGGGACATGGACATTGTTTGGGGGTCATTAGTCTGTCTTCCACATTGACAAATCTAGCTCAATGAAATTCTTTTGTCATTCTGTTAGATAAATATTCTCTATATTAATGCTCAGGGTGTAATTTTACTTTTACACAGTGTTCTGTGTAGAAGTGAGCTTGAAGCTCTGTGGTTTATGTGACCTTGAATTTTGTGGGTGGAGGCTAGGTGTTCTAGATTGCAGTTGAAACCACTAAATACTTCTTGCTTTCAGATGCAGCTCTGAAAGCCTGGAGATCTTTGATGTATAATTAGTCCCACCTGGCTTCAGCTGTGCTCCCTATCGCCAAAGCCTGTAGCCTATAGCTCCTTGTGCTACATCAAAGTTTCCAATCATAATGATTGTTTTGTTTTGATAGTTTAGCTTTTGCCATGCATTCATGCTCTTGGCACTCTGTCCCCACATAGGATAAAAAGAAAGTGCTCGATCCACTAGATAACGTGTAACACAAGTGGACTCAATAGTACTGCTTCAAGCTTACTTGGCTATTCTCCATTGCTCAGCATCCCATCTCTCCAAATCGAATCTATCCTCCAGGATATATCTTCTCTTTAGGCTCCTGAAAATATAGCTTCAGCCTTCTCTCTTCACTTGAGGATCCTGCTAACACTCCAACGCCCACCTTGTAGTTTGGTTTTGAGGCAGCAAAAATATGAAAATTGGCCTTTCATATCTTCACTCTCTTCAACTTCTCTAGGTAAGAAAGGGGAGTTATCTTTCTCATTTTTCTCCTTGCTACATCCTCCTTCTACCTTATGGCAACAAATATAGTGGAGGGGTTATTGGAAGCATCTGTATTATGTAAGGGGTATTGAAAAGGTCTGCATTATATAAGAAACTCTAGGATCTCAGTTCTTCCATGTGTCTCATAATCTAGGGATCAAAGTATAATTTGTAACTAAGGATTGCAGATGATGAAATATTATTTCAATGCACCAAAATATTCACCTTGTGGTATACAAATGTTAAATAGCTCTTTCTCTTGTTTAAAAGTGATTCAATCTTTACTCTCTTTTTCCTTTTCTACTAATATATATCTATAATTTTAATTCTATATTCTATATAATAAGATATATGTATATATTTAACTTCAAGATGTTTGTACTTTGCTAAGGAGACAGATGACGATTTTTAAAAATTTCATATATCACAACATAATAGTTATTATCACTCAGTAACATTTTCGTGAAATATACTGATAAAATTGTACTTCAGAAAATGGAAACCATATGCCTCTTCCTTTCAAAGGGGTTGAAAATTGTACTACAAGGTACATAACATAAAAACATTGTTAAAAAGAAGGTCATATGTATTGACACAGTTTTTATTGCTCTTAATTTGGTATGATATTATTTCCTTTATAATAAGTATAACATTTTTTCATTAGTAAGTATACCTTCTGCGCCTATGATGAGTTTCTACTGCTTGAAGAAATGCTTTAGAGATCTCAACCTATTCCTCCTTCAAAGTCTATTGTTGTACGATGAATAGCTGATTCACAAGTAATTCCCATTTATCATATCTTAGGCTTTGAGATGGAGGATAGGCTTTGAGATGGAGTACCACTCTAAAACAAAATCATAGGATATTTACTGACAAGATTTTGTTTCTTTTATTTTGCTTAAATGTGAAACTGGGGTATATAAATCTTAATTTTCCAGATCATTCTTCTTATTACATTTATTGGTTTGAGTAATTTCAAATATCTGAGGCTTTTTCAGTTATTTTATTATTTTTTAAAATATTTTTATTTATTTCTAGGAGAGAGAGAGAAAGAGACAGCGTGAGCAGGGGAGGGTCAGAGAGAGAGGGAGTCACAGACTGAAACAGGCTCCAGGCTCGAGCTGGCAGTCAGCACAGAGCCCGACGCGGGGCTCGAACCCATGAACCACGAGATCATGACCTAAGCGAAAGTCGGACGCTTAACCGACTAAGCCACCCAGGCGCCCCTTTTTCAGTTATTTTAAAATGATACATTGACTCCAGAGTTTTTGAGCTCTGTTTGAAACAAATGGATAACCATTGGCAAGGAAAATAAAGAATATAAAAGGGACATGTGGGTGGCTCACTTAGTTAAGCATCCTCCTCTTGATTTAGGCTTAGGTCATGATCTCACAGTTCCTGAGATCGAAACCCTGTGCCTGGAGCTCTGCACTGAGAGTGCAGACCCTGCTTGTGATTCTGCCTCCCTTCTTTCTCTGCTCCTCTCCCATTCTCTCTCTCTCTCAAAATAAATAAGTAAAACACTGAAAAAAAGAAAAATGAGCTATATAAAATAAAATGTGAATAAAGTACAGATATATGATATTAGAATGTAAATATTAGATGTTAAAATTGAGAAGTGTTATGCTGGTAGTTTTTAAAACATATTAAGTGAATAAATTCCCTGAATAATCTAATTCAACTAAGCTATAAAGAACTAGGAAATTTAAATAGACATTTAACTTCAGAGAATCTGAATCAGTAACTTCTGATTTTTCCACACAAAAAACAAATAGCTTTAGAATAGTTTTTTCTAAACACTTATGGAGAGATAAGTCTAATCTCATGCATATCCTTGCAGAGAATTGAAGAAACAAGAAATGTTAAGCTTCTAAGAATGAGATGCAGGGGCACCTGGGTGGCTCAGTTGGTTAAGTGTCTGATTTCAGCTAAGGTCATGATCTCATGGTTCATGGGTTCAAGTCCTGTGTCTGGATCTGTGTGGAGTGCTCAGAGCCTGGACCCTGCTTCAGATTCTGTGTCTCCCTCTCTCTCTGCCCCTCCCCTGCTCATGCTCTTTTTTCTCAAAAATAAAATAAACATGAAAAAATTTAAAAGTAAGTACAGTAAAACAAAAAAAGTAAAGATAATACAAAAACATGTATTAAAAGATAATATTACATAGTGAACTATTTGTTTTTTTCCTAGAGATTTTAATTTAAGAAGAGAAAATTGATCAATATGATTTTACACATTAACAGATTAAAGAAAGGAAACTCTATGGTTGTGGCAATACGTGCAGAAAAAGCGGCCAATACAATTTTATGTCACTGAATGATTAGAAAGTGTAAAAAAACTAAAATAAAATGCCATGTGCTACAAATAATGTGTAAAATACATCATAGCAAATCTAACAAAATGATATGTTTTTGAAAAATAAGAATTATTTAAAATATTAAATAAGTCCCCTAAAACTTTATAGATATATTAAAGAAGTCAAATGTGACTATACTTTTTAAACTATCTTTATATTCAATATAACTGAGATCTCAATCCAAACAGAACTTTACTCATGCATAGGTCATAATCAAATTAATGAGAGAGCTTATATATTATTGGGGATATGGTAGACCAGGAAATAACAGGAATGTAATAATAATTATCATTACATAAAAAGGAGGTGAATATTTACCTCACAACATAAACAATTGGTCTAGACGTATCATTGACTTCAGTGTGACAGAGAAATTTATATATTTCTTGGAAGATTAAGAGAATAGCTTTATGGCTTTGGATAGAGAAGGATTTCTTTAACAAGAGTCACAATTTTAAAAAGGAAGGAAATTATAGATGGATTCAGTAAATTTAAGAACTTCTGTTAGCCAATAGACATCCTGAATGAAATAAGCTAAAGTAGAAGATATTTTCCAAAAATATAACCCACAAAAAATCCAGAGGGAATATTCATGATACGCAAATGAGTGAGTAAATGTGTGTATATGTGCACATTAGTAAGAAAAAGACCACTAACATGATTTTAAAACAGCAAAAATATAGGAACAGGGATTTTATAGGAGATGAAATATGGAAAATAAAGGGACATTAGAAAGCAGAGAAATGTGCATCAAAACCACAGTGACCAATTTGGTAAACATTTTGAAGTTGGGCAGAACCAATTATTGGCAAAGATAGGGAACAAGGGACACCTTCATTAACTGCTTAGCAACTGTTCGTCTTATTGCAAATTGATGCAGCCACTTTGGAAAATGATTTGGCATTACTTAATACAGTTGACACATACATAGTTTTAGACCCAGAAATCCCACTACTTGGTATATACTCTAGGGGCAATCTTCTACATGTGCTTCTGCAGACAGGAAATAAGAATTTCCCTAGCAGCCCTGTTCGTAAGAGGAAAACACTGGAAAACACCCAAAAGTCCATCAACAGTCTAATACTGCAGCTGCATGCATCAAATTGGATGAATCTCAAAAGCATAAAGTTGAATGAGAATAGCAAGCCCAAAAAGAATATATAGTAATTTCATTTATATAAATTGAAAATGTAAGTGAACACTAACTGTATAACAGTATACACATATATACACAATTACTACATTGATAGTAAAGCCCTATAGAAAGAAAGAAATTTAATAACATGTAATTCAGGATAAATAGATACTATGCCTACTGAATGAAGTCGACAAAGAATAAACAGGGGCTTTTAAAATATTAAGCTGACTTGTGAATATATCATTGTTTTACCATTATGTTTACTTGAACATATAACTTATATATAGCAGGGGTATGTATATTTCACAATTTACAAACATAAAACAAAAGTATTGTTAATGATATATGCATAAACAACAGTGATAATAGAGCTTATTAAAAGGGCAGAGAGTTTGGAATTAGAGAAAATCACAGTCGCCCACTCTCTAGGTTTGTGACCTGGACATTTTTAAAAAAGAGATAATAAAATTTATTCCATAGGGCTGCCATTAGAACTAGATTAAATGATGAATGCAAAATGCCATGCAGAATGCCTGGCACATAAATGCTCAAACTGAGAATCAGGATGAAGAAAATTATGTCTCCTTTGCTGACAGCAGTTTCAACAGAAGAGAAGTTTGTGTTCATTGCAGCAAGTACATTGTGAGAGAAATTGTCAAATTGTGAGTGAAAAATGCAATGGAGTAACAGCTTCCAATAAATAATATTGTAAGAAAGCAGAGTTTCACTGTACTCAGGAATGCATATACATAGGCGGTGGGAAGCACAAGAGAAGTTGCTCTCTTCAGTCTTCACTGAGACTCTTTCACCCTTAGATGATCTGTCATTGTATGCAGAACACAGTGGCAGATTTATCCCCACGATTCAGGCTGCTCAGTAATGGTTCAGGTGAAAGCATTTCAGTAGTGCCATAAAATGGAAACTCATAAATGACGGAGTCTATTATTGGGTGACAAGCTCCAGCTTGGTGACTTTGTTTGTGACTTTGTATAGACTCTACAGAAATGCTTTCATTGTCATGAGCTTCAGGAGAAAAAAACGTAATGAAAACACTGGTCAGCACATCTAACCACCTGATGTTTTGAAGAAACATTTCATATGGACTGAAGGCTAAATGGTTTTAAATAACTGGCATGGATAGTGAGAAATTATATATACCACTGCAACTCTTAAGCATGGCAAGAGCTTGGTGTGTGTTATGGTTTCCTTAATATTGCCAATTAGCTGTTCCTTCCACATTCAGAATAAAGCCACTGGTTGTTCACTCTGCTTTTCTTTTGTATTACAGTTAGAATTATGATTAATGGTGTACTTCCATATGATTAAGTGATTGGCCAAAAGAAAGATAGGTGCTGATAACAAGAGTCTACGGCTAATATTTCCTGTAGGAAGTGCTTTGGAATGGGAGGGGAAATGAGCAGTGCTTTGGAACATATAATAGTGTCTCATACAATGGACCCTTCAGTGGTCAATCATAATGGAACCTGGTACTTCATAATTAATATGTTTAAATTCGGATTACTTTGTCGTTGTTGTTGTTGGAGAAATAATAATGCCAGTTTCTATCTAATCTCAGTATTACAAGGGACATTAGGATTCTTAGAACCAACCTAATACATACTTTAATTCCATTCCTGTTAATATTTAATATGATTTATCCTTGATGCTAGTCTCAAGTGAAATACATGGAATTCTTTGTATCATATTTTCTGTGGTATGCAAACAAAGAGCTGCACCACAATTTTAACTGCAAGACTTCTTTCTTTAAAAAAATATTTTTTCAAAAAAATTTTTTGAGAGATAGAGAGTGACAGAGTGTGAGGAGAGGAGGGGGAGAGAGACAGGCAGACAGAAAGGAAAGCAGGCCTCAGGCTCTGAGTCGTCAGCACGGAGCCCGATGCGGGGACTGAACCCACAAACTGGGAGATCATGATCAGAGCTGAAGTCGATGCCCAACCCACCGAGCCATCCAGGTGACCCAATTTCTAATTCTATTTCATACTTTTGCCATAATGACATAATTACTTTACATTTTTATGTCACATGTTAATTATTCAGTGTAGGTAAAATCAGGAGTCAAATCATGAGTCCCAAAACCTTTAAATTGTTACTTATTGCCCGTGGTAACCCAGAAATAATGCTCACCATATAAAAGAGTTTGTGTATACATTTTTATATGTGTTGAATTATATTTAAATAATGGGGCATAAATACAACACAGAGAAAAAACTAAACTAATTGTGGAGAACTTTTAAGGAATTGGATAAAGAAGGATTTTCTAGGATTAACAATGGCTATAGCTGTACTTTATTTCTGTTTCAATTTTGTCACATTTAGATCTAAACCAGTATATAACAAGATAAGCAGATTTTGAGTTAAGTATCTCAAAAGTTGAGGAAATCTTTTTAAAAATCCAAACACACACAGCTCATTAAAAGTGATAAAAAATGGAGGTTTTACATAGTCTTGCATCTGTTGAAGAATTAAGTATCTGATTAAATAAATTCCCACAACAAGAATATCTTTCTCTGGTGGGTTATTTGAAACTTTCAGTCAAAAAAAAGAACATGAATTTTACACAAACTCCACCAAGATCAGAGAAAAGAAGAAATACTTGCTAACCTCAGGTCAATCCTCTCATAAACGGGTATGCATAATCCTAAATAAAATATTTTGAATAATATATATGAATGACCATGCTTCATGAACACAAAATATTTAGTCCATGAATACTAAGGTTCTTTGAAATTCAAAACTTTATGGATAATTTCACTTGATGACTAAATCAAGAGAAAACTTATGTGATCATAAAGTGAAATACTGATGAAAACATTACAGTAAATGTATTCACCAATCTTAATAAAAAACAAATGAATGACAGAAGAGAATTTCCGTAACCTGATAAAGGATATTTGCAAAATCTATAAAAAAATCATACAAATTAAGAAAAAAGTTTTCTTTCCAAACAAAGACAAGGAAGCTTATTACCACTATTTCTAGTGAACTTATTTTTAGAACTTGTGGATGGTAAAATAGAACATAAAAAGCAAAGTAAGCAATAAAACTATTATTCAGAAATATAATATTGAAGAAAAATTTGGACAAGGTACTAATATACCATTAGATTTATAAAGTAAACTTATCAAAGCTCTTGTATATAAGGCTGATGTGTAAACATCAATTGGATGTCTATATACCAGAAACAAAGCATAAGGAAAGAAAATAATGTAATTGACAGTGAAATTGAGAAGCATATAATATTTTCATATTAAATGCACAATTTCCCTATATTAATGACTGCAATGAATACTGACATACATTTGAAAAGACCTAAATAAATGGAGAGCAAAACCATACCCCTGCAATTAATGTTTCAGTATTACTGAGTATTAATATGCTCGTGTTATTCTATTTTTTTAATCTTTCATTTATTTCTGAGAGAGAGGGAGAGAGACAGTGTGAGCAGGGGAGGGTCAGAGAGAGAGGGAGACAGATTCTGAAGACAGGCTCTAGGCTCTGAGCTAGCTGTCAGCACAGACCCCGACAAGGGTTTGAACCCACGAACCGTGAGATCATGACCTGAGCCGAAGTCGGATGCTTAACTGACTGAGCCACTAAGGTGCCCCATATGCTCATGTTATTCTAAACATTCAGTTCAGTCATAAATAAAATGACAGTTGGGGTCTCTCTGTGGCTATTGTAAAATATATGTTAAAATAATGCAAAGGCAATAATTAAAAATAATTAAAATTTGGTAGATTATTCTAGTGGCTCTTACCTTTTTGGAAAATAAATTATAAATATATACCTTGGGCTCAAGGTAAGCTAAGAAATACATGGTACAGGACAGGGAGCTTAGAAACAGACTCACAGTATATGGAAATTTATATACGACAGTAGAGAAAGAGTGACCTATCAACAAATATTGTGTGAATTCGTTAAACGCAAATATTATACTTATTTATATGTATTAATTAGTGCATATAAATTTGTATATATGCATTATTTATATGTACACATTTACATATAAATATGTATATATGTATTATTTATATGTACACATATAAATTATTTATATGTACACATATAAATAATATAAATATGTATATTTATATTATAATATGTATATATTATAAACTAATAAGTATATATTATACAANATATATACATGTATATGTTGTTTTAATACTTTATATACTATTATTATATAATTCACATACATATACATATGTATATGTTTACTAGTTACGAAGCAAACATTCAGAACCCAAAGTAAGAAACAGTATTTGCAGAACATATAAATGGCAAAGGTTCATAACTAGAATAATATATAAAGTCCTACAAATCAATAAGCAAGTTACAGAGAATCCCATAAGCAAAATGTATGAGATGCCTGATGAAGCACTTAAATAAAATGGATATCTAAATGGCCAATAAATGTATAAAATGTTGCTATTAATCATGAAGGAAAAACAAGACATACAATCATGAAAACACAGTCTAAAGGGGATAATGCTACACATCCACCAGGTTGCTAAAATGAAAAGGACTGAGAGTAGCTCACATTTTGCTTAGAAATAGAGAATGTGGTAGGCAAAAGTGGAAAGTTGTCATTGTCTATTGTTTGTAGCCTTGATCCAACAATTCCATTCAATTGTATATATCAAACTGAAATGTATGCATGTGTTCATTAAAAGCTAAAACTAAAATGCAAACGAGGGCATTATCTGTACTTGCTCTAAACTGGTAACAAATCAAATGGTTATCAATTTTGATATATTCCTATAACAGAAAACTATAAATAATGATCTCACAATAAACATCTCTGATGAATCTCATCACAATAAAGTTGGCCTAAAGAGGGCATATAATCACAAGCACCTATATTTATAAATAATACCCTACACACACACACACACACACACACACACACACACACACACACACACACACCAAACTCAACTAACAAAACTATCCTATGCTATAGAAATAAGAATGATGGTTATTTGGAGTGATGGGATCAGGAAATGTATTTTGAAGTACTGTTCTGTGACCTGTGTAGGTGTTACATAAGTGTTCTCATTATGTGAAAATTAATTGAAGTATAAATATTATTTGTGCATTTTTGCATGTACAGTTGGCTCTTGAACAACATGGATTTGAACTGCATGTGTCTACTTATATGCAGAGTTTTTTCAATAAATATACTGAAATACTTTGTGAAGATTTGTCATAACTTGGAAAAAACTGACAAACTACGTAGCCTGAAAATATTGAACAAGAAAAGAAAATGGATGTCATGAGTGTATAAAATATATGTAGATACTAGTCAATTTTATCATGTACTAAACACGAAATATACACAAATCTATTACAAAAAGTTAAAGTTTTTCAAAAAGTACCCACACCGATGCAGACTACACATGGCATCATTCTCAATAGAGAGGAATGTAAACAAGTGTAAAGATGAAGTATTAAATAACTACATAAAATTAACTATAGTAATACTGTACAATTGTAATAATTTTGTATCCATGCCCTGTTGCTATTGCAGTGAACTTAAGTGTTGTAAGTATCTGCTTAAAATGCCATGTGGTATTAATTATGTTTCTGGGGCCAGTCTGTCTGCCCAGTCAATTCTATTGCAGGTAAAAGTGATCTCTCCTGACTCTGGAGTGCCAAGAACAAACTGAGGACTGATGGGTGTCGGGGGATGCCGGGAGCCGCACCGGCCTCTCTGGATGGCAGTCACAGCAAGGAAATGGCAATGTTTGCACAGCTTCTGCCATGAGAAATGAAGACTAGTATCTCCTTCTGCTACTACTGGCTCATGCTGGAAATGAGCCTGCTGGTATTGACCAGGCCTCACAATATTCCATATCAGACCCATATTCTGAATACAGATACCTCATAAGGAAAAGCATATTCCTGCCTTTACAAAAGAGACTTTAGATGAAAGCTCTATGGGCGACTGTCAAAAGGCTCTTCCTATGGGCCGTGCAGATCCGAGACTTAGGGGGTTAAGAACACAAGAGTTACAATTGAGCCTGGCCCTGAGACAAAGAGCCTATTTCAGGGCAGAACATAAGTTACTATATGTATCTTCGCTAATTGGTGAAGCATAGCAGTCCCTTCCTCAAGGCCTACATTCCACAAACCCCCTCCCTTACACTGGCAGCTGGGATGAGGATAGATACGAGTAGCTAAAACATAACCCGGGGGCAAAGACTGACAATTTAGGGCCCCCATGGTAGTTTCCACAAATAAACCAATTCAGAAACATTTATCTTCTTGAGGGCCAGACAGAATAACTCCTAGCTTATCTATATACAATTTAACTTGTATGTTATGCTGTTTTTCACTATGAACATTCTGTTAATTGATATCACAAAAGGCCTCCCATTGTAAGAAATTCCTTTTTATGACTCCATCTTGTTGCTGAACCTTTAAATAAAGACACCAAAACCGACAGGACAGAGATGCCTGCCTGGTGATCAGAAAGAATCTTGGGGCTCTCTCATTCTCTTTCGTCGACACCGTCCATCCTTCAGGGACCCCTGGACCTGTCGGAGCCGGCGCGGCCTCCGACAGGGGAAGAGGGGGGAGATGGGCATGGAGGAGGGCACTTGTGGGGATGAGCACTGGGTGTTACATGGAAACCAACTTGACAATAAACTATTAAAAAAAAGTTCTCTCCTGGCTCTTGTGTACTCTTCATCGTATTTAGTACAATACTGTAAACCTTGAATAAACACCATTATATTCATCTAAAGTGCTGGAAGTGCTCTCTAGAAGCAGAGGAAAGTCATGACATTTCAAGAAAAAGTTGAATTGTGAATTGATATGTATCCTAGATTGAGGTCGGCAGCTGCCGTAGCCCATCATTCCAAGCTAAATGAATTCAGCATAAGGAATGGTGTTAAAAAGGGGAAAGAGAATTTGTGAAGCCATCACTGCAGCTATGATGACAGATGTGAAAACTTTGTACTTTTTGTGAAATACCTTTTAGTCTCCTACTGAAAATGCAACTTTTACATGGATGCAAGATTGCTATAAGAAAGGCATACCTATAGACTCCAATATGACTTGAGAAAAACAAATTATTGTATGGCACCTTCAATGAAGGTGAATAATCTCAAGCTGGAGAATTTAATGCCAGCAAAGGATAATTTGATTTTAGAAAGAAGTTTGGCTTTAAAAAGGTCAAGTTAACAGGAGAAGTAACTTCTGCCAACCAAGAAGCAATAGACCAATCCCAAGAAGTCGTTTGGAAAATCAAGAGAAAGCATATCTACCTGAAGAGGTTTTGAATGTAGATGAACATTCCTTATTCTGGAGAAAAAAAATGTCACAAAGTACATTTATTATTAAAAAAAAAAGTGAAAAGGGCACCAGGAATTAAGACAGGAAGTAATAGGCTAACTCTATTGTTTTGTGCCAATGTAATCGGGTTCATGACCAGAACTGCCCTTGTTTCCTGAAGGAAAAAAAAAAAAAAAAAAGCCAATAGCTGCTAGTCTTTTGATTGCAGAGTAAGAAGATCTGAACAATGAAAACCTCTTTTTCTGGATTGTTTCTACTGATGTTTTGTTTCTGAAGTCGGAAACAAAAATCCCTTACCAGAAAGGGACTGCGTTTTAAAATTTATTCTGATATTGAATGATGTCCCTGCTGACCAAGAACTCCATCAGTTCAACACCAAAGGTGTCAAAATGTTCTACTTGCTCCTGAATACAACATCTCTAAGTCAGCCTCTAGACTGGAGGTCATAAGTGCCTGAAAGTCTCATTACATTTGATACTCCACTAAAAAAATGTCAACACTATGGAAGAGAACATCATGAAAGTCTGAAGGATTACACGATTGAAGATCCTCTTGTTCTTATAGAAAACTTCTTGAAGCTCCGAACAATAAATTCTTGCTGGAGGAAATTGCGTCTGGATGCTGCGCAGTACTTCATAAGTCTACAACAGAGCCAATCGAGGAAATTAGGAAAGAGGTTTTGGATGTGGCACAAAAAAATGGGAGTGAAGTGTTTGAAGATATAGATCTTGGAGAAATTCAGAAGTTAACAGATACCACACCAGCAAAATTGGCAGAAAATGACTTCTTGGAGACGAGTGCTTCTGAAGCAGAGTCAGATGGTGAGGGAAAGACCTAGAAGAAGCCATGCCAGAAAACCAACTGAAATAAGACAATCTAGCTGAAGTGTTCAGATTATTCAAGCATGCTTTGGCTTCTTTTACAACATGGATCCTTCTGGGAACCAAAACTAAAGTAAATGACGGAAAAGGATTGGTATCATATGGAAACATTTTTAGATACATGAAAACGCAAAAACTGTTAGACAGAAATTACGAGGTATTTATAAAAAAGCACGCCATGTGTGCCTGCAGCTTCTGCTTCCCTTCTACTTCCTCCACTTTTTCTGCCTCTGCCACCATCGAGACACCAAGACCAATCTCTCCCCTTCCTCCTGCTCCTCAGCCTATTCAACATAATGCATATGAGGATCAAGGCCTTTATAATGATCCATTCTACTTATGAGGAGTAAATAATTATCATCCAATAAGTTAATAAATTTATCTGTTGTGTACACACTTGTCAGTGTGAAAATCTAATAACTGTATCACAAGAGCTGTAGGAGACATTTTTGTGTCATCATTGCCTAAGTAGTCATCATGTGCCTAAGTAGTCATCATGGAAGTGGATAGTCTATCCTTACATGAGCATAAGGTGAGTGATTTTTTTTTTAAATGTTTTATTTATTTCTAGGAGAGAGAGAGAGAGTGAGAGCAGGNTCCGACACGGGGCTCGAACCCACGAACCCATGAAATCATGAAATCAGTAGCATTTTTATATGCTAATAATGAAGCAACAAAAGGAGAAATTAAGAAAACAATTTGATTTGCAATTTCACTAAAAGAATAAAATACCTAAGAACAATCTTAATCAAAGTGGTGAAAGACCTCTATTCTGAAAATCTTAAAACATTAATGGAAGATGACATAAACAAATGGAAAAGTCATGGAACAGAAGAATTAATATTGTTAATATGCCCATACTACATGAAGCAATTTACTGATTCAATTCCATCCCTATCAAAATATAAACAGCATGTTTTACAAAACCAGAACAAATAATATGAAAATTTGTATGCAACCAAAAAAAGACCTGAAATAGCCAAATCAATCTTGATGAATAAAAACAAAGATAGAGGTATCACAATTCTACATCTCAAGATATAATATAAAGCTATGGTAATCAAAACAGTATGGTACTGGCACAAAAATATACACATGGATCAATAGGTCAGAATAGAAAGTCCAGAAATAAAGCAATGATTATATGGTGAACTAATCTAATACAAAGAAAGCAAAAAATAAAACAGGCAAGAAAAAAATCTCTTCAATAAATGGTGCTGGGAAAATTTAAAAGCTACATGTAAAAGAATGAAACTGGACCACTTTCTAACATCATATATAAAAGTAAATTCAAAATAAAGACCTATATGTGAAACCTTCAACCACAAAAATTCCAGAAGTGCACACAGGCAATAATTTCTCTGACACTGGATGTAGCAATATTTTTCCAGATATGCCTGCTAAGGCAAGGGAAACAAAAGTGAAAACAAACTATTGGGACTATAACAAAATAAAAAGCTTTTGCACAGCAAAGGAAATCATCAACAAAAGGAAAAGACAACCTTCTAAGTAGGAGAAGATATTTTCAAATGATATATTTGATAAGGGGTTGTTATCCAAAATGTATAAAGAACTTATATAATTCAATAAAAAAATTTAAAAAATGGGCAGAGGACCTGAGCAGACATTTTCCCAAAGAAGTCATATAAATGACCAGCAGACACATGAAAAGATGCTAAACATCACTAATCATCAGGGAAAGGCAATGACACTACAATTAGATACAACTTATTTATACCTATTATAATGGCCAAAATAAAATAAAATAAAAAAAAACACAAGGAATAATAAGTATCAGTGAAGATATAGAGTAAAAGTGTTGGTAAGAATGTAAACTGATTTAGTCACTATGGAAAGCAGTATAAAGATTCCTCAAAAAACTAAAAATAGAAATATATGATCCAATGTTTCCACTACTGGGAATTTACCCAAAGAAAACAAAAACACTAATTTAAAAAGCTATATTCACTTCCATGTTTATTGCAGCACTATTTATAAAAACCAATATATGGAAGCAGCCTAAATGTCTATCAATAAATGAATGGATAAAGAAGTGGTATACACACCCCCCACTCCCAAACCCCATTGGAATATTATACAGCCATAGAAAAGGATGAGAGGGTGCTACTTCTGACAACATGGTGCACCTAAACAGTATGAGGCTAAATAAAATAAGTCATATGGAGAAAGACAAATATCACATGATTTCATTCATTATGTGGAATCTAGAAAAAACCCCACAAATAAACAACAACAGAAAAGCAGAATCAGACCTATAAATACAGAGAAAAAACTGATGGATGCCAGAGGGGGAAGGAGTGTGGGTTGAGCAAAATAGGTGAAGGTGAGTTGGAGATACAGGCTCCCAGTTATGGAATGGATAACTCACAGGAATAAAAGGCACAGAATAAGAAATATAGTTAATGATATTATAATACCATTGTATGGTGATAGATGGTAGCTACACTTGTGGTGAGTACAGCATAATATATAAATTTTTGGAATCACTACATTGTACCCCTGAAACTAATGTAACATTATGTGTCAACTACACTCAATAAAAATGTTTCATTATCACTATTTCATTAGGCTACCATGAAACATTTAAATTACTGCTTCTTTATTATCAGTGCATGAATCGTTGTACCTGTAAATAAATATAAATTTCTTTTTCACATTATCTTTTGATTTTCGCATTAGTAATACATATATCACCTACAATGTTTTGTATCAGAGAAGACAATATTGATGTAGGTAGTGACAGATGATTCATCTTGTAAACATATGACACAAACTTACAGTATTGATAAATATAGTACAGTTATATAAATGCATTTTCTCTTATGATTTTTTCAATGTTTATTTATTTTGAGAAAGAGAGAGGGAGAAAGAGAGACAGAGAGAGCATGGGGAAGGGCAGAGAGAGAGGAGAGAGAGAATCCAGTGCAGTGGTAGAACCAGATGTGGGGCTGGTCCCACAAACTGAGATCATGATCTGAGCTGAAATCAAGACTCAGACACTTAACCAATTGAGCCACCCAGGTGCCCTCCTCCCTATGATTTTCTTAGTAATGTTTTCCGCTCCCCCCCAGCCTACTTTATTATAAGGATAAGTATATAATACATATAATATACAGTATATGTATTAATTGATTATTTATGTTATCAGTAAGGCTTCTGGCCAACAGTAGGCTATTAGTAGTTAAGTTTTGGGGGAGTCAAAGTTATACTGGATTTCCAATTGTGTAGAGAGGCAGTGATCCAAACCCTTATTTTGTTCAAATGTCAACTGTATATTTCAATTAAAAAATAGTTTAAAATAATGGTATATGGAAGAGTTAAAAATTGTACATTGGTACATTTTTTTCACTTTCGGATGATTATATAAATTTCCTGTAGACAAAGATAAGGATAGCCAACACTCTCTGCACATATAGAAGAAAATGCCATTGGTGCCCAATGTTTCTCAGAATATCTATGGTTTACCTGAAATATTTTCACACTGAGAGATCATTAGCATATTTCTTTATAAAAAGTTTATTTATTTTGAGAGAGATGGGGGGAGAGAGAGAGATAGCAGATGAGCAGCAGAGAGAAAAGGGAGAGGGAGAAGAGAGAGAGAGAGAGGAGAGAGAGAGATCCCAAGCAGGCTCCACACCAGGAGCACAGAGACCGACATGGTCCTCAAACCCATGAACCATGAGATCATGACTTGAGCCAAAACCAAGAGTTGGATGTTTAGCCAACTGAACTACCCAGGTGCCCCTGAAAAACCATTAATACATTTCTTAAAATTCAATTTAAGCTGGAAATTTTCAAGCAAACTAGAAATTGAAAATTATCACTTTTAATAGAAATTAATTATGTAACTTTTCAAACTTCCATAAAAGTACATGAAATAATACAGTGCCATTCATGTAAATTAATCAGTTATCAATATTATGATGGTTTTTGCATCTTTTTTGCTCANGAACTTCCATAAAAGTACATGAAATAATACAGTATTCATGTAAATTAATCAGTTATCAATATTATGATGGTTTTTGCATCTTTTTTGCTCAGAAATAAATGTGGAAAGTGCTAAAGGCTCACACCCCAGTCCTCTTTCTATTTTCAGTAGAAAAAGTGTCACTTTCCTAAATTTGGCATTTATCTTGCCTTTGCTAAATCAACATTTATTTTGTAGTTGTTCATTCTGTTTTACTTGGCTCTCATTATTTCTGTTGTATGAATACACCATAACATATTAATATAGCCTCCTACTAATGGCCGGTAAGCTTATTTTTTTAGTGCTCAATGTAACATATACAACTTTTAATAATGCCAGTGCTATTAGAATAGCATCGTATGGTGACATGTTAGCTACCCTTGTGATAGTGAAGCATGACACACAGAGAGGTTGAATCACTATGTTGTATGCCTGAAACCAATAGAACATTGTGTATCAATTATACTCAAATCAAAAAGAAAAATTAAAACTTTAAAAATCATTCAGTACCTAACAGTTAAAAAGATTAGTTACAAAAATGCTGGGAAATGGAGACAAACACTTTGGCTTTTTTTTTTTTAACATATCAAAGACAATAGAATAATAGATATAAAATTATCACCTGATTTCTGGTTATCAGAAATCAAAATGCTGTGATAAGAAATTGTATTCCTAAATGTTTATCATTACCTTATGATAATGGATTTGAGGAGACACACTACTAAAAAATATCTACCTTTATCTATTATTTCTTATTTTATATTTACCTGCGTGTATGTTGAATCTATTTACTGTTTATCATCATTTGCAATGTCAAACTTTATGGTAATTTCCCAGTATGCTTGTGGCAAGCATAGCATAGAATATGGACTTGTCAAATCACTATGTTGTACATCTGAAATGAATGTAAGATCGTGTATCAGCTATACTTCAATTTAAAATAAAAAGAACATAATTTCTGGGTCACCTGGGTGGCTCAGTCCGTTAAGCGTCTGACTTCAGCTCAGGTCATGTTCTCGCGATCTGTGAATTTGAGCCCTGTGTGGGGCTCTGTGCTGACAGCTTAGAGTCTGGAGCCTGTTTTGGATTCTGTGTCTCCCTCTCTCTCTGCCCATCCCCCGCTCATGCTCTGTCGCTATTTCTGTCAATCTCTTTCTCAAAAATAAATAAATATTAAAAAACCCATAATGTCCTATTATTTTATTTTATGTTTATTACCCGCACAAAGCAACAGGTTTTAAAAATTAATAGATAATTTGCCTTAATATAAAATATAATAGTATAAAATAGTATCTAAATATTAGAGTAAAAAAATATAAATCATTATTTTTCTTAGTTTTCTTTTCATTGTTTTTCATCACATTGTCTATTTTAGATTATTTCTAGTATAGTCTTGCTTTTATTCAAGAGAAAATAACTAGAGATAATTCCTTTGACATACCACATATTTGATTTCTTCTTAAAAATATAAGAAAGAATATTGTACTTAATACCACTTAAAAAAAAAGATTTTCAATTCAGTCTAAGATGTTGGCTTTTAACATTGTTTTTATTTAAAGACATGCTGTAATTCTGATAGAAATATAAAAGTCTACTCAAAAACATTATAATGTAAAATGGACAGAGAAGGACACTGAGATATTTAATTTACCACAGCATAGCCATTCTGTGAAGAATGCATACTATATATCAGTGGTAACATATGGAGAAATAACATAGGTGAATAGCAGAGACAATAAATCTGTTTTACCCCAGGACATGTCTTAGGTATTCCTTTTATTAATAAATAAAATAATCTTAGGCCATATGGAGCTGACTTCAAATCCTCTTGTTTATGGTAATATACATCAGTTATGACTCACACAATGTAGCCCATTTCCAAAAAAAAAAAATTATTTATAGCAACAAAAAGTCCTTAGGTGAGTATTTATAACATTATTCATTACAGAGGTTCAGTTTTGTCTTTATTGACTCTCATTATTGGAAGTCAAGGTCTAATACAGGTATACAGACCTTCTATGAAGAAGAAATAACTTCTAAAAAATCATATAATCTAGTAGAAAAAAAACAACCTTTAAAACAATATTACAATTTCAAGGGGCGAAAGTACTATTTAGAAAAGTATATTGGAAGTCATTTCCACTTCTTTGACGATTAACTACTAATAAAATTGGTATCAGATATATAGTGATCTGATATCACTATCAGATGCATATATTAGAAATTATATATGTATCTTCTGATATACTTATATAAATTAGTACTACTACTTAGTGGACTTAAAGAATTAGTGAATATATGCATAAATGGCTTTCAATGTGTAATTCATACTCTCAGAGCATATTCAGGAACACAATATTTTTATATGCAAATAAAACATTTTAGTGAACTATTATTCCTTGTATATTCATATTCCTACAACAAATACAGATTCCTGACTTAATTAAGGTTTTACTGAAAAACTTAGAATGCATTATTGAGGGAGTAGGATTATCATGTGGTTATATATAAATTCACTCTATAGCAGACACTTTGTACCTACCATGTGCAATAGTAATTTGCTTTTGTAAAAAAAAAAAAAATCAGAATTGACTGATCCTGAAGCTTTCTTAAGAAAAAAATTCAGAAGAAAATGGCTGCATATAACTTAGAGTGAATATATGCATATATATGTATATATACATATATTTCCATTTATTAAACAGTTTCCTACATATTTCATATTGACATTCTATTTTAATGAAATTCCACAAAACCTTTTCTTAGATGGATTGTACACTGGATTTCAATCTTATCTGCAATTATTATTGCTTATTTTCCCTTTTTAAGACTGATGCAATTTTATTAGACATTTATGGTTGTGTTTTTATTTTTAAATTGTTCTTTGATGCTCTCACCTACTAAAATTTTAAGGTATAATTTCTACAGAGTATCTTTCAATGAATTAAGCCTACTCTTTTCTGTATGAACTCCTGTTTAAAATATGGACTCACCAAAGGGCTGCTCATATTCAGCAATAGAACTAAAGACAAATGAAAATTATATATACATGGAAAATGAGCAAAAGATGTGTTATATAACCAACATGCCTAATTCCATGCCTTCTCAAATAAAGAGTAGTAAATAGAATAGGAATAGGGTTGATGTAGAAATCTCAGTCATTCAATTGACTTTATTTTTTAGTGATACAAAATTTAAATTATTCAAACTGAAGCTATTAAATATTCATAGTGCTTCATATTATAAAGTTATTGATTAATGTCTTTGGTAAAGAACACTATTATCTCTGATTACATCAAGGTCATCCTGAGGAACAGGACCAAGGCACAAAGTTTTATATATGGAAATATGAGAAGCTAATGCATAATTCATATCTAACAGATAACATAAAGGTTAACCCCTTGGAGAATTTGAAGATAATACTCATGTTCTTCTGACAATTCTTTATACTGGCAATTTGGAAAATGCCAGTGTTTTATTACTACCTATTCTTGTACTATGACATGAATTAATGCGTACCTGCCTCACTATTCCTATGGGCAAAAAAAGAATTTGAATTATATACAAGAGAGAGATTTTACAAAATGAAATAAGCCAAAATACGTTTCCTCTGTATACCCATTAAAAATATTCTGAGACGAGTCCCTTTCACTTTTAGAGAAAATTGGCCTCTCACTTTCAGGTTTTATCAAATATCGTTAAATTTTCTATGCCCACTGGAGGTCTCAAGATATTTGGGATTGGTTCACATTTTGGAATCATATACATACTAAGTGTAAGTGAAATATTTCAACTTTAGCTTCATCTAGGCATGTACTCTCAGCCTAAAAAAAAAACATAAAACTTAATTCCAGTAAGTTTAAATGGCTTTGTTTAAGGTTTCTACAGTGTACATACTGCTATTTCATGAAAAATGTTAACATTCTGTGTCATAATTTTTCTCATATATGCACATGAAAACAATCTCAACTATAAGATTTGGTAGAAGAATGAGATAATGCAAGTAAAAGCATTTGGCACTTTTTTTCCCCCTCACTCCATAAATAGTAGCTATTCTTTTTGTGGAAGAAATAAATCCAGGATCTTGACCTCCAAAATTCCTTTCTCTTTCTACTTCACTGCCCTATCACATTTGAGTCAATGAATTTGTCAGGGAGATTGGATTGTGGATAGCTGTCTCTCAACCCATATGTTGTCTTCTCTGTCCACAGTACCAACTTAAAACAATGGAAGAGAGCTCTGATGATAGAATGGTTACTTTTTTTCCCTTTGGGAACACTTTCATTGACATCCCTGTATGATTTTAAAGATTGGCTTAATTTCAAATATGGTATCAATGAAATTGCTCAGTCCAAAACTATGGAATCCTTTTTTCCCCTCACACCCCAGAACCTATCCATCAGATTCCATTGGTAGTATCTTGAAAATACAATGACATTCTGGCCACTTTTTGTTATTTGCATCCAGCTGTGATTGTTTATCATCTGGCTTAATATAATTTCCTACAAACACATGTCTTTGATACTGCATTAGTCATCCTTTAGTATATTCTAAAAACAGAAAAGTGTATAAGTACTTTAAAATATAAATCAGATTATGGCCTTCTTTTCCATAAGGAAAATTCACTCATTGTAAGAACCAGAAATTATGCATGTGTTTTATAGGTCCTAATCATATGGACTCTCTAATTTCTATATGAAATTCTTTGCTTCTTCTGGGTAATTTCCTCATTTAAGTCTCAAGTGCAATAATTTCTTTGTTATTATTAAACATAACAGTAGATATGATTGGTTCTATACCTTCTTCATGTCTTTGGTCAGATGCTCTCTTCCCTGTGAGGCTTTCCATGGCCATTTTATTAAAATGTTCAAACTCTCTGTGCTCTGTAGACACTGGCCATGCTTATTTTGTTTACCATAGCACTTACTACCATCAAATACACCATACATTTTACATTCTTACTTATTATATTATATCCTCATCAGAATATTAGTTACATGAGGACAGAGGTTTCCAGACTTTTTCAGTATTGTATTCCATAAACCTAGAGCATTACCTGGAAATAAACATTTGTTTAAGGAATGAATCTGAAATGGGTAGTTTCACAGATCAGAGAGGAGATACAGTATAGTGGGTTAAATAGTCACATATACTTGGGTATGCATCTCATATTAACCATTTACAATTATGTTACCCTAAACAAATTCTTTTTACTCTCCGCTTCTTAATTTCCACATAAGCAATTTGTTGGAAGTGTTGTCTGCCTTAGAGTACTGTCAAAAGTAAAACTGAGATAATGTATAAATAATAGCATGTTGTCAGTGAATAAATGCTTTCTTTTTTAGTAGCCTTCACACTCAGCACAGAGCCCAATGTGGGGCTTGAACTCCTGACCCTTGATATCAAGACCTAAGCTGAGATCAAGAGTTGGACTCTTAACTGACTGAGCCATTCAGGTGCTTCTAAATGATTTCTATTAGATGTTAAAAATTACAGGGTTTTGTTTTTGTTTTCTAGAAAGAGTGAAGATGGAACAGGAATGCAGATCACAAAATATTCTGGGAATAAATGAAGTCTAAGTCATATTCTTACAACATTTTTTACCCAAGGAGTAGAATCTATGTGTAGTACAGAGCTCTTCCCTTTTCTTCATCTATTTTCTGAGAACTCATAGTGTTTAGTGTCTAACTTTTCTTAATTTTCATTTTTGAGAGAGAGAGAGTGCAAGCAAGGGAGGTGCAGAGAGTGGTACAGAGCATCTGAAGAAGGCTCCTTGCTGATAGCAGAGCCTGATGTGGGGTTGAACCCACAAACCACGTGATCATGACCTTAGTTGAAGTCAGACGCTTACTCGACTAAGCCACCCAGGCACCCCTAGTAACTAACTTTTCTTAACCAAAGGATTTAAATTTATCACAAAATTGTTCTCCAAGCTTGAGTGTCTGAAATGAGTTCTTACCATGTGTTTTCACTTCTACCATTATCTCTCCAATATTTTATGAACTAAAGCCAGAAAATTTTGTTAAAGCCATACATGAAAAATACTGTCTAATTCTAGCATGTTTCACTAATGCCTTGCTTTAGAAGATAGTCTCAGAAAATAAGTGAATAAATATATTCACATAAGTATATATGTGAATAAGTATATTCACATATACTATCTCAGTGTGTGCTTTAGATAACTGCACATCATGATGCATAATGAATTACTTAGGGCTTTCCAGTGAGGGATTATGTTCTTTAAATTGGGTATAAGGAGAGATCCAACAACTTTTATATATGGTCCCATTTCCAGAAGATGGTTTTCTTGAAACCAAACTACAGGGCATATTTATCTAATAGAGTAAAACCTTTTTCTTGATTTCTACCACACATTTGTACTGCATCATTTCTCTATTTGCTAAAAATCTCCGCTTTCTATACAAACAAGCAGACAACAACAACAAAACAGATTAGAGGCTTATTTACTTTAAATCACAAAAACAAAATAGTGAGGAATCATTGAAGTACATTAAAGGGATTTCCCAAACATCAGAGCTAAGGATTACTACCCCAACAAACTTTATTCTTACTATATTGTGCATATCAGAGATACATGGGATTTAGAACCAAGTCTAGTTATTTATTTTGTCATTTTCTATTCTTAAATGCCATAAAGTAAAAAAAAAAAAAGCCCTCATGCATCAACCACTCAGCTAGAAATAAAATAGCATTAATTCATTTAGAGGCATCATGGAAACTTTTATCAAATCCCCTTCTGTACATATAGATAAAACGACTCTAAATTTGGTAATATATTCCTGTAGTTGTTTATAATTTTACCATATGTTCAAGTATCCACACATACAATTGAACAATAATCATGTTCTTAAAAGTTGAAAAGGTCCATGTACATCTTCTTTTGTTTTGTTCCATGTTACATTAACAAGATTCTTCCATGTTGACACATAAGGCTTACCCAATACTTTAAATTCTGTTTAATATTGTATTACATGAAAATATCATAATAAAGTTATCCATTGTTCAATATACTGTCATTTAGCTTTCTTTAGGTTTTTTTTTTTTTTTTCCTATTGCAAAAAACAGCTGCTATAAGCATGTATTCTTATATATATGTTTCAGGACTTCCTTACTGCCATTGTGAACTCAGGCAGCTATAACAAAGTACCATAGACTTAGCAGCTTATAAACAATAAGGTTTTATTGGTCACAGTGCTAAAGGCTTCAAGTCTGAGGTCAAGGTGTCAGTATGGCTGGATTTTGGAGAGAGTCCTCTTTCAGGTTGCAAACTGTCAACTTCGTGTACACACATGTGGCTCAGCACAGAGAGATCTCTTTGGAGACTCTTTCATAAGGGCACTGACCCCATTCCTAATCACATGATCACCTCCCAAAGCCCCACTTCCTAACACCATCAATCTTGAGAGCTAAGACTTCAAAATAGGAATTTTGAGAAGGCGTAAACACTCATTCCATGCAGATATATACTTAGGACTGTGATTGCAACATCATTGGATGTTTGGATGCCTCTTACTCCATGGCAAATCTTCTCAGCCTCAACCTCTTTTTCCAGTCATAGTCTTCCATATATAAGAGTTGCATGTAGACTTTGTTCAGCTTCATAAAAAATGCACGATAGTATCTGTCCCAGCACCTGGGAAGACTTCAACTTCTGCCTTTGAGAAGTTCTTAGAGCTTCTGATGTTGAAGGGAGTACTGGAAAAAAAAATTTTGGAACTCACATAGGCACCATTCAGACATAGACGTCAGTTAACACCCATGGGGCAATGCTTGAATAATGGAATCCCTAATGCTGTAAAGGATCCTGGAGTATCCAGGATCAATTATCTAACTTGATAGTATGTCCTAGATTTCACTTTCTTTTCCCCTGGTACATTAATTCTGTTTCTCTTTCCTCCTCCATCACTACATTCCCAAATAAATCACACAGTCTGTGTGTGAATGGTACAATGGCAGAATGGTAGGGTGATCCCACGTTGATATGGCATAAGTACATTTCTTTCTCTAAATTAATTGTACTGATTTACACTCTGGACAGTAGCTTATAAAATCCTTCCTTTCAGCTGAGATGTGGGCACATGACCTTCATATTTACATGTCTAGTTGATATCTCTTCTCTGAACATCAACACATTTTGCAGCTACCTTGAATGTCAAATAGGCACCTCAAACTTAACAAGTAAAACAGAATTCTTGATCTGTATTGTCTCAATTCTGCTTCTGCCCCAGTGATTTTTCCACTTTTAAATTGTGCCATCATTAATCCATTTTCTCACACTCCAAAAATGGAGTCAGCAACAACTCTTTTTTTTTTAAACTTTTTCAAGTTTTATTTATTTTTGAGAGACAGAGTGTGATTAGGGGAGAGAGAAAAAGAGAGGGAGACACAGAATCCAAAACAGGCTCCAGGCTCTGAGCCATTAGCACAGAGCCCAGTGGAGGCCTCGAACACAGGAACTGTGAGATCATGACCTGAGCTGGTCTGATGGTTAACCAACTGAGCCACCCAGGTGCCCCCATCAGCTCTTTTATATGCACCACTCCAATTAGAAAATTAGTTCCATTTCTCCTTTAAACAGATTGCAAATCTGTCATTTCTCTCACTCTCTTTTTAAAATTTTTAATGTTTATTTATTTTTGAGAGAGAGACAGAAGAGGAGGAGGGTAAGAGAAGAGAGTGAGACACAGAATCTGAAGCAGACTCCAGGCTCCAAGCTGTCAGTGTAGATAGAGTCTGACACCGGGCTTGAACCCACAAACCATGAGATCATGCCCTGCGCTGAAGTCAGATGCTTAACAGACTGAGCCACCAAGGTTCCCCATTGACTGTCATCTCTTACGTGAACTA
Organism: Crocuta crocuta; assembly: GCF_008692635.1. Taxonomy (NCBI): domain Eukaryota; kingdom Metazoa; phylum Chordata; class Mammalia; order Carnivora; family Hyaenidae; genus Crocuta; species Crocuta crocuta. The sequence continues at coordinate 4,415,941 of NW_027528806.1, forward strand.
CTAATATACCTGCTTAAATGAATCTGTCTGCTGCCATTATCCATCCTTCCTTCAATCTCTTCTCCAGAAAACAACCAAAGTCCTTTTTTTACGGTACAGTTCAGATCATAGCAGTCTCCTTCCTCCCAGGTATTTCCTCCACACTTTTATAAAAACCAAAGATCTAATCTGGCCCCTGGTTACTCCACTGGCCTTGACTCTCACCACCTCCTGCTTTGATTACTCTGCCCTATATCACCATCTTGCCTCCCTTGACACAGACTCTTTATCCTTAGTGCTTCATTTGTGAGAAATACATTGCTACATGATATTTCTTCTTGAAAGTGCCTTCCACATCAACCAATCAATATTTTAGTATCATTGCAACATGATTTGACTGTGCAACAATTATCACTAATCTGATATCGAATCATACACATTTAACTTATTTTTCCAATTCTTATTGTCTAATAACAAACCTTTAGGTAGAATCAAGGTGCTTTGTTAAAACTGGTTAAGAGTATAGGCCCAGGTCTAGCACAAGATCAGGAACATACATGAAACCCAATTCATGGCTGTTTGAGGATAGAGTGAAAACAACTATAACCTCGAGATCCATTCCTGTTATGACAATGAATGATACTATAAATGCCAGGCCCACAGCTCCAACTGGGTCAGCCTAGTTACTCTGTATGGTGGTGAAGGTGGGAGTGGGGGTGAAGTGGTGAGGGAGCAGAAATAGTGTTACTTTAACTTGTTTGAATATTAGGGAGAATCATTGGCAAATTATGTCATCTCACATAAAAGTGGATGAAAACGGGGCACCTGGGTGGCTCAGTCAGTGAGCCAACTTGTGCTTAGGTCTGGATCTCATGGTTCAAGGGTTCAAGCCATGTGTCGAACTCTGTGCTGACAGCTCAGAGACTGGAACCTGCTTTGGATTCTGTGTCTCCCTCTCTCTCTCTGTCCTTCCTCTGCTCAGGCTCTGTCTCTCTCTTTTAAAAATAAATAAACATTAAAAATATTTTTAAAAAGTGGATGAAATTGAAAGGTATTAATAAAAATATTTTCTGGGGCCCTTGGGTGGCTCAGTTGGTTAAGCAGCTGACTCTCGATTTCTACTCTGGTCATGATCTCATGGTCGTGAGATCGAGCCCCTCTCTCAGGTCTGCGCTGAGTGTGAAACCTCCTTGGGATTCTCTCTCTCCCTCTCTCTGCCCCTCCCTGGTTCGTGTTTGTGTGCTCTCTCTCTCAAAATATTTTCTGCAGTTTTATTATTAAAATAAAATGTCCATTGATTTCTGGCTAACAATCAGAAATAATTCAGAGACCGAATAGAAGTTTTGTCAGTGGGACAGCTGCAGTGACCCCTCGAGCTCCAGAAGGTGGGACTTAGAGTGAGTCTGGATCTGAAGGTGACAGGACAATGCACCACAGAAAGAAGCGGAGGACATGCAGCATGATAGGAAACAGAGACACCACCTTAAAGGAAGACTGGATAAGTGAAGGGCGCAGCTTCTCCAGGGGGCCAAACATGGCTGTTGTCTGTGTAGAAGCACCTGCCCACAGAGAGAGGAAGGCCCAACAGAACTGCCTATAGGATCCTGCAGACCTGCAGAAGGCGGGACCAGTCAAAGCTGGAAAATGGGGACACTTTTGAAATACAATACTCCATTCACATGGCACTTACTACTGTAGCTATGTTCTCTGCTACAGATGCAAACAAATGGAGAAGCAAGAATCTATGTGGATGGTGCCAAGGAAACCTTTTACATTAGTTTACAGTAGTTTAATCAAAATAAAATCCATTTTAAAATCATCAGGCACATACATATAACCTCACACCTGCAGACACATGGCTGTGGGAAATCGTGAGATATATTATACTTATTGAGGAAAAATAAGATCTGTTGTGTAATATTTGCATTTTAAGTCATTTATAAATGGTGATGTTAGTGAACACATTTTTAAAAAATTTTCTAAATACTTCAACTTGTCTCTATTTTACTACTAATGAAATTTCAATTTCCAGAATAGAAAATCATCATCACTGAGTGGCACCCAAAATCTTGAACACAGGTGTGATCACTGTAACTGAATCTTAATTACCAAAAGTATATGTTCATTATTAATGAAACTATACTTGGTAGGAAATTTGAATGAATGAAAATAGTACAAGCATCGTTGCTTGTGCTACTAAATATTAAATTTAAATATTTTGACTACACATTTAACATATCCACATATTGTGTGCAATAAAGTGAATTCTGTGGAAAAATATATGTGTATTTAAATTAAGCAAGTGATTCAATATTTAGCTATTAATAAAAATGGACATCTATTGGGTTGCCTGGGTTGCTCAGTGGATTAAGCATTTTGACTCATGATCTCAGCTAAGGTCTTGGTCTTGGGGTTGTGAATTTGGGCCCTGCACTGGGCTCCATGCAGGGCATGAAGCCAATTTAAAAAAAAAAAAAAAGGATGATTTATTGACTTTATTTCTTTTAATTGCCTTTTTTAACTTTACATTTATGAATCTTTTGTTATCTTTTTGTGTAAGCAAAAGAGTTTTCCTCATTTATTCAATTTATATTTGAATCATATTTGAGTCAGACCAAATGGCGAAAATATATAGCTCACAGTGCAGCCAGTAAGTGCTCAATGCAGTTTTTCTTTTTTTTTTTTTAGAACACATGAACTCATTATAAAAATAGAACTGTAATGAACCATACAAAGCAAGTATCACCATATTTTATCAGTTTGGCAGACACTAAAATGTCTGATAATACTAGATACTGGTGATGTGATATATTATTCATATGAATTAATTAATAGTCAATTAATTAATTAATATGAATTTAATTAATAGTCAATGCTAAAGACTACAAGCTCTTCAAGTGAGCAATTTTACTCCTGGGTATATATCTGAATGCATGTATAATAATGCATATGCAACCCATAATAGAAAGGCTAATAATGACAACATTTGGGAAAATATTAAGAACAAAATTGTAACTGAAGACTGTTCATACAATTGGATATAATATACACCCAAAAAATGTAAAAAATATAAAGTACAGTAGCAAACAGAACTAAAACATATTTCTCTATTGAAACAGATAATAAAATTATAAACAATTGTAAGAAAAAGTATTACAACATTTGGGATAGAAGTGACATCAAGGGATTAGAGGAGACCTGTGGCTGAGGAAAAACACAACTAGAGTTTGCTGAGGGTACTGTTAATGGTCTCTTTCTTGGTAACAACAGCATGGATTTTTCCTACATCATTTAATTCAACTTAAGCTTATTGAAAAGCTCTATATTCAAGAGATAGTGAAACCAACATTCACATGTTATTGTCCTAAAGAAATTAATGTAATTTTAAATCACTAATGAAATCCAATTCAGGTCTGAAGTTTCAGTTGATATGTCACTTAAGGAATACCAATCCATCTTCTATCTCATTAAAAGAGTTGCTCTCTTCTCAGGAAACTCTTTATATTAAGTGTAATTTGTCCAATTAAACCTTTTACAAAATTTTTTGTTGTGTTGTATTTATTATGGCCCTGGTGAGAGGCAGACAGTAAAATCACTTTGGATCACAAAACAGAGTTTAACAAATAGACATTTCACAGAGGTATGACCAGGAGTAAGGAGACAGACAAAGGATGATGAGGCTCCAGCAATGGGCAAGGGAAGGAAGCCTCCCTAGACCTGAGAGAAAATGGCATTAGGAAAACCCAGAGAAATATGAAAAGCATTGAGGTGAGCAGCAGGAAGAAAATGATATTTACGAAAGAAAGCAGTGAACAGCAGACTCATGGACTTGGAGTGGAAATATGTGAAAGAAATACCTCAGTTTCTCTCTCATTCCTCCCTAACCCAGCAAAACCCTGTCAGGAAAGTGATGACAAGAGAAACTGGGTGATCCAAACTCAGTCTATTAGGACCGAGAATCCAAGGGCTCCTGGGTGGTTCAGTCAGTTAAGCATTCAACTTCATATCAGGTCCTAATCTCATGATTCATGGGTTCAAGCCCTGTATCAGGCTCTGTGCTGACATCTCAGAGCCTGGAGCCTGCTTCAGATTCTGTGTCTCCCTCTCTCTGACCCTCCCCTGCTCACGCTGTCTCTCTATATATATCAGAAATAAATAAAACATTAAAAAAACAGAAACTTCTTTAAAAAAAAAAGACTGAGAATCCATCAGCTAGAAACAGAGCTCATGGGTCTTCATCTTTTAAAGAATGTATAATACATCAGTTATAAGAGTTAATATAGTGTTCCACAAATAATAAGTGTTGAATAATATTCTTTGAACTTACCAAAATTCTACATATTTCATACAATGTAGGTTTTTTTTTTATTTCCTAAGTTTTACACAATATAAATGTTTTGAAAGATTTTGAGACCTTTCCATAGATGCCTAAAATTATTAATACTTGCTTTTCCTGGGGCCATTGTTTGGTCATTTTTTTTCTAATTTATATTTTTATATCCTAATTTATATTTTTATATCCAGTGTCCATCCATAAGATGAACTGCTTGGTTGCCACATCTTTTAAAAGCTAATGAGCCATTCTTGGGAATAGCATTTTCCAAGAAATTAGTTCTCCTCAGGTAACTGGCATTGAGAAACATCATCAGAGAATGATAAACTGCCAAGAACCCCTCACTGCTTTCTTAAAACTTTATGGAAATAGCCCATGACTTAATTGAGATTGAGAACTGTCTAGCATTTACAAAACATGTATCACTTAATGGAGGGTTCATATTTATTTATTCCTGGTTTTCCTAAGACTCCTATGTTGTTTCCTCGGTAAAACAGTAGACCTTGTTTTACCAGATCCCCTAAATTTGCTCTGGAGAGACTTGGGAGCATATGTGTGCTCTGGTGTTAACCTCCTCCCTCCCCTTTATTCAGCCTCATGGAGATGAAGTCAAGATAGAGATAAAGATCAAAGACAATATATACACAGAATGAAAAATTGTATGCATCTGTTTGTGGAGTTTATTCTTCTGTTATCAGAGATACTAAATCATTTTGTCAGCTTTTTCTTTTTTATGAAAAATGGAAGCACAGAAAACTCTTGGATTTTATTCATCCTCTTTTTTCTCTAAATACACAGTATAGATTTTGAAAAATATAAATTCTAATATAAGTTGAGGTTTTTTTTTTTTCATGAGTACTGATTCATCATGTATGGTTGAGATTATTCATTCAATATGCTCTTCCCCATCTTCTCCTATTCAGGATAGCATTATGTTCTTTTTTTTTTTTATGTTTATTTACTTTTGAGAGAGAGAGAGAGTAAGTGGAAGAGAGGCAGAGAGAGAAGGAGATGCAGAATATGAAGCAGGCTCCAGGCTCTCAGCTGTCAGCACAGAGCCCAACACGGGACTCGAACCCATGGGCTGTGAGATCATGACCTGAGCCGAAATTGGAGGCCTAACCATCTGAACCATCCAGGCATCCCAAGGATAGCATTATATTCTTGATTCAAGATATTACACTGTAGACGATCAGTGTTCGCTATGAGGATTTTGAAACAGAGTACAAATTAATAAATGTTAGATGGTTTGCTGGAAATGTGGTGCTATATGACTTCAAAGGCTTTTTCAAATTATGGTTTCATTGAACTGTTTGAGGGCCTGAATCCTATTGTTTAGGGAAATTTCCTGATATTACCAATTAGAATTGTGAAATAATGTAATGGCTAATGTCATAGTTTTTACATTGTTATTTTGGTTAAATTTTATAAAATATCAATAAATATTCATAAATCTACATTGGAATATTTTGTAATTAAAATCTATACTGTTACATATCTTGAGATTCTATGAATAAAAATGTGAGCTCACAATTAATTTGGCTAATAATATTCCATCTTATATGAAATTAAACCTACTCCTTTCTGGAAGAAATAAAATATTAAGAAAAAGAGATGTACTTTAGTGTAGAAATTATAAATGAATACTGTAAATTCAGGATAGAAACTTAACTATATGGCTTTCTCTTTACCATGATACATTTTTGTAGGATTCTTACTCTGTACCCTTGGAGAAGACCAACTTCAGTATTTACAATTCTTCCGCACATGGTGTTAAACAGTTAGTCTGATTCCTCTCAGCCTAGTTCCTAGTCTCATTTGAACCCTTGGCCACTGTATGTCTATACTGCTTAGTTCTTTCCCACATGAATGATGTTTTTTATCCTCAGATATGATATTAACTTTCACAGCTTGTCCTCTTTTAGTTCCCTCATCTTTAAAGATGATATAGATTTCAGTTTCAAACTTGAATCTAATTTTTGATGTCCCCAATCCCATATATTTCTTAATTAAATGTAATATGAAAGCGTAATCTAGAAGAAATTCCGGAAGTCCTACCGATCAATAGCTTCAGTTTACCAGTGAAGAAACTGAAAAAAAAAAAAAAAAAGGCTACAATGTTACACTGTGAAAAACTCATTAGAGAGAACTCCTAGTTACAGTTTATTATGTTTTGTCCTATAAGGTTTTGAGCAGTTTGATTTAAAAAAATATATATGGACAGCAAAACCTTTAACACTTGTGTCATTTCATATTGAACATTTTCTTGGTGAAAATCAGAATTAATGTAGAGTTGTTTGAGGAATAGAATAATTAAAAATATTACAAAGCCTCAACTGTACTGCCTTTTCATAAATTTGATTTTAATCACTCTTCATAGGAGAAAGTCTACTTCTATCAAGATAACCAGAAATTAGAAGGAAACTAACAAACTAGTAACTTGAAAGAATTACAAATATACCTACAAATATAAAATCTGTAAGTAATTCTGAAAAACTTTGAATCAATTTCTATTTCCAAATTTGAGTCAAAGTTAACTATGATGGATCTATTATAACATGATGACTAACTTAATATGTTTGGAGACTGTGTGTGTACTTTTAATTTTGATTTTTATTTCTGTGTTATGGAGCAAAATATAAAGAGGTTATACTATAATTATGCTTAAAACCTTATTGGTATTTGTAAGTAAATTACAGGATAAGTCATAATAAGAAGCCAAATAATACTTAGCTACTGAATATAAACAAAATATAGAGTGGCATAAATCTTGCAAGCACAAAAGTGGTAAAAACAGCAAGATTTAGAGGCTCTAGTACAAGAGAGATATATAGTACCAACTGCAGTAATCTCAAAAATTTATATCCCAAAATGTGCAGACTTGATCTTATTTTTCAGTCAGTGTGTTCTCTATGGAAGATGAACATGCCCATGACAATGGAGTATGATTTAGAAAACTAGATCCTGCTCAGAGGAATATAAAATGTGATTATATACCGTACTTCTGTGCAAAATTTTAAACAGAATATAATAAATCATTTTGAAACTTAGATATATTTGTGGAACAATGACATCACCTTTAAATTTTGAGTGGTTTGTAAATGCACAAAATTAATAATGTCTTTTGTGTACATGTATTACTGTGGAAAGAAACTACTAAGAACTATATTATCAGACCAAACAGTCTGAAAATTTGTGTGCTACAGGGCAATTTGTCACTTCATTTTAATGGAATGTTCCATACTGAAAATGTCTAACTGCTCAGAAGAGGAATAGAGTGCAAATTTATTATCTGAGAAAAGAAAATTAATTGACACAGGCCAAAAATGTAATGGAATTAGACCCAGGTGGAATAACTGAGAACTTCAGGAACTGTATCTGGGCTCTATAAAATGATAAAATTACATGCAGAAAAATTGAAATATGTCATTTTTGAACAAAGCTCAGGATTTCTCAAAGGAATGGCATATAAATTAATTAAGGCTTCTTTGTCTCTAAGACCTTGTAGTCTTAGAAAAGAATAGAACCTATCTCTTGAGGTGCAAAACATATTGTGTTGATTTTTTTATTGTTATTATTGTTTTAAGTAAATATTTCCCATTATGGAGAAAATTGACAATTACTGAGGTAGAGTTTTTTAGAAAAGATTTAAATATGAGGGCAAGATGTAAAGTGAAATAATTTATGGAACATCTCTTTGGCAGGTCATGTGCAAAGAACTGGGGGTAGAGACATTTATTCAACATGGAAAATTTAATGAGACTGGTTATCAGGAAAGTAAGTCGATAGAAAAATTAGATAATTTCCAGTAGCTCCATTTGCTATGGTAATGGTTTTTTAAAAGTAGCAAAAAAAAAAAAAAAAAGAAAGAAAGAAAAAGAAAAGAAAAGAAATAATAATGGCAAAGCCATAGTGATGGTGTGTAATGACTTTGGCAGGTTTTGGTAAGCAGAATATAGTCCAATGTGGCTGAAATGCAATGAGAGTCAAAGAAATGTGGCATAGATCTAGTTTTAGAGGATCATACAGTATTTTTATCACAGTATTGCTTATACAAATATAGATTGAATTTTAACTCTCAAATAGTATCCATGTTGGATAAATTAGATTAGTCACTTGAAAATAAACCTCTCATTCTATCTATAAATTCTATTTTTTCTGCTAATGATGATAACTTGTAAATCTGTAACTTTTTGTTAATTTGACAATTTCTGAAATTATGTCTCTGAATGTTGAAAACAGTTCATCTTTACTGAGCCACAATTACCTCCTCCAGATAAACATAGAGCTTTATGACTTTTTTGCATTATTTTATTTTCTAAATTATATAATATACAGGTATTTAGTACATTGAATAGAAACATTGTTAGTAGAAACCATAGCTTCTTTAGGCTTCTTAAACAAGATGAAAAATTAAATTTATAAATATGATCGATTCAAATAAAGATATTTGTTCAATTTTTAATTCAATCCAAAATGTAAAAACAATGAAAATAAAGCAGAAATATCTTGAAAAGTATTAAATTATGGTTTCTCATAAGACGTTGCTTCTTCAGAATTAGTTGTATAAGTATCTAGTATGGGTTAAAACAATGGCTAGTAATTACATTTCTGTTTTACAGGTTTAGCCATTTCAGTCAGATCCAAACTAGCTATCACTAAATATTGATTTGTCTTTACCACAATATATGTTATTCCCCTAGAGATCTGAAATATAAATTAGGTCAAAAGTGTTCTTTCTCTCTGTAGATTTAGCCATCCAATTTTATTCACTACCACGGGAATGTCGATTTCCAGAATATTCAGAGAATTTATGAAATTAGATAGAGTGGCACGGGCCCTTAAACATAGTGAACATCTGTAAATAGTTGGCCAATTGGAAAATTCATCTGGGAATACTGGTTTACATTTACAAGAATTCTGCACAGCACAGAATTCTATTGACACTTCAATGGGTAATAATTATGGGTATCTGAGGGCAAAACTTAACCTATCAGTTCAGAGATTATCAGGATCCAAAATAGAATGAATTGTAGGTTAAAGATGGATCCAGAAGTGGATCTGCTAATGAGCTCTTGTTACTTCTTTCAAATATAGAATGATATAAACTCATACAGTTTATGCTACTTATGGTCACAAATTGAAAGTGCTAAAGTCAGAGTCGAAAACCTGGCCTTTGACTCCAAAGACTGACTTTTTTCCCACTACATTCTCTTTAAACAACAAAAAATAAAGCCCTGTTACTTTTTATAAATCATTCTAAATATTCACCATGCAAGGCTCTTTCAATATAAACTCACATACATATATACATATAATAAATCCATTTCCAACTGGTGCTTTCTACATCAGAAATTTATTAACTATTGATTCAAGATTTTTTAATATAGGGAGGCCATTTCAAATGATCTCTTTTTCCTTTGTGAGTTTTGGTTGAGTCTTTCAAGGAATTTCTTCATTTCATATAGGTTACCAAATTTGGTGGGCAGTATAGTGTTGTTCACAATATTCTTCTATTATTCTTTGAATGTTCACAGTATCGGTAGCAATGGCCCCTCCTTTCTTCCATTATTAATAATTTGTGTCTTCTCTCTTCTTATTTTACCTGCCTGGAGGTTTATTAGTTTTTACCTTGTCAAAGAACTGACTTGATTGATTTATTTTTCCTCTAATGATATTCTGTTTTAAATGTCATTGATTTCTGCTCTAATTTTTATTTCTTCACTTTTGCTTACTTTGGTTTTAATGTATTCTTATTTCTCTTGTTTCTTGATGTGGAAGCTTAGGTTATTAATTTTAGATGTTTTTCTTTCAAATATGTGCATTCATTCAATAGTATGTATTTCCTCTAAGCCTTGCTTTCACTGAATCCCACAAAATATTAATAAGCTATATTTTCATTTTCATTTAGTTCCAAATCTTTAAGAATTTCTTTAGAGATTTATTCTTTGCGCTGTGGATTATTTAGAAATGTGTAGTTTAATCTTCATATATTTTGAAGTTTTCTAGGTACCTTCTGTTATAAATTACTAGTTTAATTCTGAGGTCAGAGCTCATACATTTTACGATTTTTTAAAATTTGCTAAGATATATTTTGTGGCCAAGAATGTGGCCTATCTTGATAAATGTTCCATGTGAGCTTGAAAAAAATGTGCATTATTTGTTGTTGGATAATATATTTTATAAATGTCAATAAGATCCAATCATTGATTTTTTAAAATTTATTTTTATTTATTTATTTATCTATTTATTTATTTAGAGAGTGTGCAAATTGGGGAGAGAGGCAGCGGAAGAGAGAAAGAGAATCTCAGGCAGACTCCATATTCAGCGTGGAGCCCAACAAGAGGGCTCAATCCCACACCCCTGGGATCATGTCCTGAGCCAAAATTGAGTCCAACGCTTAACAGACTGAACCCAGTTATTCACTTTTGAAGGATAATTTCACCTGATACAGAACTCTAGGTTAGTGCATATGTATTTTCCTCCTTTTAACACTTTAAATATATGACTCTACTCTCTCAGTTGCATGGCTTCTGAAGAGAAGCCTAATGGAATTCTGATCTTTCCTTCTGTACAGATAATTTATATCTACTCCTTCCCTGGCTTCTTTCAAAGTTTTCTCTTTGATTTTCTGCTGTTTGAATATGATATGCTGATATAGATACAGATATAGATATATTTATAGCTATAGATGATACCGATTTGATGTTGGTGTAGATGGGGATGGAGATATGAAAGATATACACATATTCTTCTTTGTGTTCTCTGAGTATACCTGAATCCATGGCTCGGTGCATTTCATTAATTTTGGAGAATTCTCATTTTATAAACTTCAAATATTTCTTCTTTTTCTCTTCTCTTGCTCGTATCTTATTACACATATATTACAAGTTTCAAAATTGTCCTACATTTCCAAGATATTCTACTATGTCTTTTGTATTTGTTTTTCCTCTTCGAGTTTTAGTTTTGGAAAATGTATTGACATTTCTATTAAGCTCACTTATTCTTTCTTTGGTCATATTTCAGCAAATGTCTGAGTCCACCAGACACCAGTCTGAGTCCACTGTTTCATTTCTGTTACAGTGAGTTTAATTTCTAGCATTTTTCTTTAGATGAGACAGGAAGTCTAGAGGGGCAGAATTTGATATTTCTCTTTCCCTATGTAGAAAGTTGCAGTGGGCTATAGTTGGATAGTTCTTTTCCATAGGTTGCTTAGGCCATGGTAAAATAATTTCCTTTTAGAATAGGCTTTGTTAAGACAAATAGAGTGATATCACATTTTGGAATGCTTGTTCAAAAGTGGCTACTTTCCCCCTCTCCCTAATAGAACTTGTTTCCAGTCTCCATTGTAAGAAACTAGAGGGCTGTCATAGGTAAAATTAATAAAAGTTTAGAGTCTCCTTAAGGCAGGGCCCCTCTAGCATTTTTAACCCCCCAACTAATTCAGATTGAAACTCCAGTAATTTGTCAGTTACAGTTTATGTTCTCCTCTCCCACCACCGGTTCCCACTGAGATTTCAGTTGCTGACTTACTCTGATTCTCTGTATCTGTATGTCTGTCTCTAGAAGTGCTTTGCTTTGTGACTTCAAGTTCCTGATGGATGTAGGAAGAATGGCTAATTTTCAGTCCATTCAGCTTCTTCCTTTTGTTAGAATGGGAGTGACAAATTCTTTGCTAGCATGTGCTTTACCAGAAACTGGAAGTTTTATAATCTATAATGCTAGACCTAAACCTCTCAATTTCTGACTCACTATGTATAGAATACAATCCAAGAATGTGTATTTTTAACAAGTTCCAATGTACTGTGGATGATACTGCTCTGGGACCACAGTTTTAGAATGACTCTTTTTCACTGAAGTACACTTTTGAGTAGTTCCTTAAGAAAAAAATAATAGTAAGCAAATTTCTTGAGTTATCCTTTCTTTCATAAATCGTCCTTCATTTTGCTACATAGATATATCCAAGTATATATTTCTATGACCTATATATTAGCAAACCTTGCTTTATTAGGGTCTTTATTTATTTAATGTGCTGAATTTTTACAATATGAGTTGATTTTCCAAATTGGAAACTTATGCCCTTATGTTTTGGAGAAATTTGCCTAATTGCTTTTGTGATGATTTCCCCTTGTTAATATTTTTGTTAATTTCTTCCTCGCCTTTTTTGTTGATGGTCATATTTGCCCTTCCCATATTGATTAATTTCTAACTTTCTTCTTTCTCATCTCATTATCACTGAGGTCTATTTCCTCTAAGCTTTTCTTAACTTTACCTTCAATTAATTAATTAATTACTTAATTAGCTTGATTAACATTAATTAATTAAAGTTTGGCTGTCATATTTCCTTTTTCTCTCATTTTTTCTCTCTCTCTTAACTCTTTCCCATCCTCTAGTTATTGCATAGCTTTGAAATCTTACATTTGCCCGATAATGCAGCCAGAGAAACTAACATTATCAGAGGACTTATTTGATTTGGAATAGACTTTTTTAAAGAAGAGGAAGAAAAACTATTATCAAACTAATTTTTAGAGGCTGTTACATTTTAAGTCTTTTTAAATTTTTTCTTCTTTTATTTATCTATTATCTATCTATCTATCTACCTATCTATCATCTATCTATTTATCTATCTTTGAGAGAGAGAGGGTGTGAGTAGGCAAAGGGCAGAGAGAGAGAAAGAGAGAGCAGTTCCTACACAGGTTCCTCACTGTCAGTGCAGAGCCTGAAAACAGGGCTTCAGGTCACCCAAAGAGTGGCTTAAGGTCAGGAACCATGAGCCAAATCATGAGTCAGCATCATGACCTGAGCCAAAATCAAGAATCATATGCTTAACTGACTGAGCCACTCAGGTGCCCCAAGGGTGTTATAGCTTATACATGTATGAGAGAATAAAATTGTGAAGAGCAAAGGAAGAAAAGGCAGCTGGGTGACATAGCTTTGCTTTCTAAGCCCACTGGGAAATAATCGACTGAAATGTGTAAAATGGTTTCAAAAAGATAATTAAAGATTTTTTTTTAAATTTTAATGTTTTATTTATTTGTGAGAGAGAGTCAGCAAGAGCAGGGGAGGGTCAGAGAGAGAGGGAGACACAGAATCTGAAACAGGCTCCAGGCTCTGAGCTACCTGTCAGCACAGAGCCCAACATGGGGCTCAAACCCTGAACTGTGAGATCATGGCCTGAGCTGAAGTCGACGCTTAACCGACGGAGCCACCCAGTTGCCTCAGGATAATTCAAGATTTTGCATTTCTTTAAAAAATCAAATATTTTATTTTTTCAAAAAGTGAGAAGAAAATAATGCATGTGTTTGTCAAGGGAAGATGGGACAAGATAAAGCTTGAGAAAGAGGTAGAACAGAGATAACTCAGAGGTATTCTTTTCTAAGTTGTGACTTTCAATACATTACATGGTCAGTTTGGTACTTGCACCACTAACTGGCATAAGTATAAGCATAGTAGAGGCAATTTGATTTCACCTTATTAAGTAGGAGCTTTCATCTGGAGATTTTCAGCAGCCAAGAACAGGACATATCTAAGTTGAAAATAACAAATTAATTATAAGTCCAGGTTAGATATATAGATTTTTAGACCATAAGTTCTAGGACTGTATCTATTTATATGGAACCGCTCCCCTGGGGGGAGGGGTATGTAGAATGAGAGAAGAGAAAAAAAAAGAACAGAAATATGAAAACTTAACGATGTTAGACGTAATGGAAACAAATACAAACCAGAGATACTGACATATTTAGTTTATATCTAACTTGTCTGTAAGCCGTATTTATCCTAAGATTTGTGTATGCATATGCACATCTGAAAACAAAATGTGCAGAACTGCATAAATATCCTTTTTTGAAGAACTGAAGAATAATGTTACAAAATAGTCTAATAGGAGTAAACTTGAGTTTAAAGAAATGTGATAGCATCACAGAGAAGAGATGGTTTTGAGATCAGAATGGATTCTGTCATTCATATTGTCTGTATGTGCTCACGCCTAGGACTAGGCTTAGGTACTATGGGAGATGTGAGGTTACTCATTCAGCGATGGAAACACTGATATGCTTGATCTGATTAGCCATCGTTTACCAAAGTATAGCTGAGAAGTTGGCTCAAATGTGCCAATAAGTGCATATTGTAAGATATTTTAACTTGAGACATGGAAAGAGCTTGAGTGTCTCTACAGTGGCCAGAGCTTGAATGCACTCATTTCAGAAGTATCAGCAGGGGTATTTCACTACATGAAGAAAATATGACTGCCATGGAAAATACGGAGGCCACGACCTATAGAAAAGGTAAAACCCAAGACAAAGAGAAAGTCTTGATGACTTTTAGACTTTTGCTTCTTATTGTGGTTGATGGAACTTTTATCTCTGCCCTTTTCCATGGCTTTACTACTCAACCTAACCTGCATGTGCCTGGCAATTGAATTGCCTTTTGTTTAGGCATGGGAGTTCTATTCTGTCTCCTGCATCTAAGTTATTTCTAACTAAAATGAAATTGCAGCAAAACAAAAATATGAAGAATCAAAACCAGACTATGGCAATGCTAACAACATCAACTACAATATCTGCAAAAGAAAATAAAGAAAATATTTATATTCACTATCCTCCCCAAATCTTCCCCAATCTTGCACATTATCAGTCAACATCAACAGTGGCAATACTATCTTGTGAGAAGTAACTATATTGGTAGAAGTATCTTTATTAGATAAATATACTAGGAATAGAATCTCTTGGGATAAATCCTAGCATTGCAGAAATCAGAAATTCACATTGTGGATAGCCTTGGGTGTCTGTTAATATTCACTAATTCATTGGGGAATAGTGGCAGCAGCAATATGATAATATCAGTGGTGAAGCATCAAAAACTAGGACTTGAAATTAGGAGAGAAATTTTTCCAAAAACATGTTGTGAACATCCTTAGCAGCAGAAGAAAACAAAACATTGCCTTTGAACTCATTATCAAGAGGACTATTTTAGAATTGCTATCATTACACAATTATCCCCCAGGACTTTGTGGCATAATAAATATGCCTTACAATGAGATGGTTAGGAATATTTTAGGTAATAAATGTAAACTAATGATTCATCTCTTAAGCAAAGAAAGTTATTATTTGGAAATATATAAGCATTATGTAGATGGAGATTCAAGGTTGACAAAGTGGAATGAATTCTATTTAGGAAGGCGAAGGGCATATTTTCCTAAACTAAATCTTTAGGGAAAAATATTTTCAAGTTGTATATAATTCCTTGTAGTTTGCATGAAACTTGTTAAATAATATTTTCCAAAAGAGATATCACTATTGTTTAAAATAATATTCATTATTAATTATACAGTTCTCTAGACATGATTTTTTGTGAGCTTAGTAAATAAATTTAAGGGCTTAACTATTTTTCTGTTATTTGTTTTAAACACCTGGAGAAAGAGTTGAATTTTCTGCAGTTTTCAAAGTTTCTCCTTGATCAAAGTTACAAACTAGCTGTGTGATTTATTACACTCAGTTAAAATTCTCTGGCGTTTTGTCTCGATATAACTGACAGCCTAGAAGCAGTATCTTGTTGGTCTGGAAAGTAGAAAAAAATTTAAGTATGTTTTTGCTTCATGATTTTTATTGTTTATTTTGCAAGGTTATGAAAAATGTCCTTAAAAGGAAATGGCATATTGATTTTAATCTGCATACAGCATACCTATTGTGACATGAATAAACTAAAACCTAATTTCATGCTTTGTTATCGCAGACTGTTTCAATATATTGTTTCATTCATTATATTTATATATAATGGAATACACACTTCTTCTGAAAAGACTGATAAAGTTATGTATATGCTAATATAGAATCATCTCTAAATTGTATTAAGTAAAAGAAACACAAAATACAAGACAATGTTATGCTGTTTTAAGAATATAATATTATAAATGTAGGTATTTGTGGAGAATATTTGGAAGGACCATTCAGAAGCTTTTGATTCTGATTCATTTATTTCATTATATGGATATCTTTTATTAGAAACGCCATCATTTCTGCTGTGCTGTGCAACATTTGTTGTGTATCAAACATCCATATGTGCATGATTCTGTTTGATTTTCAGTTGTGTATAAACTAGAAATTTGCATTGTACTGTAGGCAGGTATTATGAAATAATGGAGTGGAGAAAATGTTTACTTCAATTTTGTTATTTTAAATTTGAAATATTAGATATATACAAAGATTGAACAAAAAACTATATACTGCAACACACCATAAGCTAACTCCTGGAAAAACAGTTTTTAGGCCAGGAAATACATAAGACTCTGGTAAATTCACCTTCCCTTTCATTACCTCTTCCCTTCACTCCAGTTAACTACTGGTCTGAATTTTACAGTAATCTACTTCTTATATTTTATACCTATATGTGTATTCCTAAATCTGACACTTCAATATCACCTGATTTTTTTTAACTTCCACACAAGGAATCATACAGAACATAGTGTTAAATTTATTGGGTAATAACATATAGTTTTCTAACAAGGCTCACAACAGCAACTAAACATTCTTAACAATATTTAACATGGGAAGCCTAGTTTATTTTAGATATTTTGATGTTTATTAGTGATATTACATTATAGTTATTTTTGTATTTTATTTGATAACAAATATTTCAATTTTAATTGTGCCTCTAGATTTTCCCTCTGTGAGGTCTTTTCTATTTCTTTTGTACTACTGTGTTTTAATTCCATATATACGTATATATACGGTCAACATCATATATATATATATATGAAATACATATATATGTTGAGAATCACTCCTCTCTTAATTACTTGCTGTTTCACTCACTTTATGGTGTATTTTAATGAATACTAATGATGATTTAATGACTAATTTTAATGTACTTTAATTGAATGGCTTTCATCTGGGGAAGGTTTTGTCACTTAAGGGATATTTGGTAAGGAGTGGAGTCATTTCTGGTGACATTAAGTTAGTAGAGACCATGGATATTGCTAAACATGCTACAACACTTGAGTAGTCCAATCACAAGACTCATCCAGTCCAAAATGTGAAAAGAGTGTTTATATACATAAAGAGTTTTATATATATTCCTACTCATATTTCTTTAAAATATTCTCCAATATGAATTCCTAGAATATTTTATAATTTATTTTAGTCATAGCTATAGCCCCCATCACTATCTATACAAAGAATGTGTAGGGGGTTAAGATTCACTCATTTATTTATTAGAAACGCCATCATTTCTGCTGTGCTATGCAACACTTGCTGTGTATTAAACATATATAAATGCATGATTCTGTTTCATCTTAAGTTGTATAAACTTTAAGTTGTATAAACTAGAAATTTGTATTGTACTATAGTCCGACACTATGAAATAAATTTAAATATACTTGAATATTTTTGCCACAATAAGAATATATCATAGCCCGTGGCTATTCTGCCCTGCTAAACATTTACAGTCTGTAATACTTTATGATACAAAGTTCCTTTATGCCCAAAATCTGGAGTCTATTGTCATACCATCAACTTACAAATCCTTTTCTCTGAGATCTTAGCACATTATGTCCTCGCTTCCTTGATAACTGTGAATTCCTATTTTTCACTTATCTTCCAAATACATTGTTAGAAAATCTAGGCCTCTGTATTAATCCACTTGAGTTACTATAAGAAAATACCACTGTCTAGATGGGTTAGAAAACAGACATTTGTTTCTTATAGTTCTGGAGGTCGAGAAGGCTAACATCAGGTGGAACTATGGTTGGATTCTTGGTGAGAACCGTTTCGTGGCTTGCAGATGGCTGCCTTCTCACTGTGTCCTTGCACAATGGAGAGAGAGCTCTGATGTCTTCCTCTTCCTATAAAGACACTACTCTCTTCATTGGGGTTCCAACCTCAATGCTTTATAGAAACCCAACTACCTCCCAAAGGCTCCACCTCCATTACCATACCATTGGATGTTAGGGCTTCAACATAGGAATTTGTGAGAACACAAATAGTCAGACCACAATAGCTTCTGTTCTTTTTTCAGCTAATATATCCCCAAATTGGTACTGGCAAATATTCTAGGTAATGAAGCCATTGCCAACGTAAACTTTTAAACTAGTTTCTTTCTCTTCTTTTACCTCCTGACATATAAAATCTTTGTCATCTTTGTTATTCTCTCACAGCCTCCTCTATTGTTTATTGTTTCTTTTGTGTGTAGTTGAACTTTCCTAATTATTTTTTAGTGAGGGGATTAATTTAAAACAAGTTATTCCAGCAAAGCAAGATGTGGAAATTGTAGGATGGTGTGAATGTGCCTTTCCCAAGTTAATAATAAATTTGAAGTCTTTATGTACTTATTGGCCATATGGATTCCTTCTTTAATAAAATTGCACATGCCATCATCTTGATTCTTCGTCTATTGGATTATCTTTTTACTTATTGATTTGTAGGAGGTTTTCTTTCTCTCTCCCTCTCTTTCTTTCTTTCTTTCCTTTCTTATTTGCAAGCTTAATCTATGGCTTATTTTTTTTAATTCATATGTTGCTATGTTTTGAAAAACAGATGTTTTCAACTTTAATGTAGCCATTTATACCTACCATAGTACTTTATTAAGCAATATTTTGCTACCTAACCATCAATAAGATATTTTCATCTAATTTTTAAATGTTTTTCCATACAGATATCCAAACTAGAAAGGAAAAAAACTATATACTTATAACTATATACTAATATATAATTCATTGTTTTATACATGTCTGTCTGTCATATTTTGAAAATATAATTCTTTCCCTACTACTCTGAAGTATTCTCTTCATTATAAACCACATTTTCATACATGTGTGGATCTGTTTTAGTGATAATCATTTTATTTCATTAGTCTATCTTTTATAGATTTAACAGTCTTATTATTTAATAAGTTATACTAGTGTTGTTCTTTTTATACAGCATATTGGCTATTCCTTGATTTTTATATATGCTTTAGAATTTATCTAATTATAAAAAATGTATCTAATGTGATTTTTACTGTTAACATGGTAATGATTGACATATTTATTTTTTATATTTTTAAATATTTATTTATTTTTGAGAAAGACAGAGGGAGGGGGAGAGAGAGAGAAAGAGAGAGAGAGAGAGAGAGAGAGAGAATCACAGAAACCAAAGCAGGCTTCAGGCTCTGAACTGTCAGCACAGAGTTCAATGTGGGCTCAAACTCATGAACTGCGAGATCATGACCTGAGCTGAAGTTTGATGCTTAACTGACTGAGCCACCCAGGTGCTCGATCGACATCTTTAGAATATTGAGTTTTATAAAGTGTGAATATCCCATATAACTCAATTTATGATTTACTAATAAGCATTAATATTTTACAGTTTCTGTTGCAGAAGTCTCACACATTATTGCTTATGTTTATAGGTATTTGATATTTCTTGATATTATGATAATAGTAACTTAAATTATTTTCCACCTGTTATTTTTGCTATTTAGAAGTATGATTTTTAAAAAGTAATAAAGTTTACTAAGACAATTATATATGGTAAATTTCACCTTCTAGAATATGGTTATACAAATGTACATACATGAAGCTACCATCAAAATCAATATAAGAATATTTCCATCACCTGTAGAAAAATTACCTTATGCCAGTTGCACTCCATTCTATCCCTTTTCTAGTCTGTGATGACCATTGTTCTCATTTCTGTACTGTATATTTTTCCAAGAATGGCATATAAATGCATTAAGTGAATCTTGAAATTATGTTGAATTTTTTAAAAAGATAAAAATATACATACTGTAATTAAAATTCTAGAAAATTAAAAAATAACCCATAGTAATAGAAAGCAGATCTATGACTGCCTGGGTTGAGGGGCAGAAGAGGAGGAAGGGGATTACAAAGAGGCATAAGGAAACTGGGTCATAGAGTAGATATGTTTACTTTAAAAAAAATAATGTTTATTTCTGAGAGACAGAGAGAAACAGAGCATGAGCGGGGAGGGGTAGAGAGAGACAGAGACACAGAATCCAAAGCAGGCTCCAGGCTCCAAGCTGTCATCACAGAGCTCGATGTGGAGCTCAAACCCAGAAGCCATGAGATCATGACCTTAGCTGAAGTCGGATGCTTAACCTATAGAACCACCCAGGTGCCCCTTGCCCTTTTTATTATGGCGATCATTTCACATGTATAAGCATGTGTCAAATATATGAAATATATGAAATTGAACATTGAAAGTATAATATTTATATAACAAAATATAATTTAGCAATAAACAGGATGATGTGCCGATGCAGGGTACAATATGGATAAACCCTGAAAACATGCTAAATGAAAAACGGCAAGACGTAAGGGACCACATACTGTATGATTCCATTTATGTCATAGGCTCAGAATAGGCAAGTCCCAAAAGACAGAAGTATATCACTAGTGCCTAGAATATGTGACAGGGGAGGGCAGGAGAAATGAGGAATGAGTGCTCATTTCTTCAAATGTTGATGAAGATTTTCTAAATTTAGATGTTTGTGATCGTTGCACAGCTCTGCACATATTCTCAAAGTCTTTGAATTGTACACTTTAAAACAGTGAAATTTATGGTATATAAATTATAGCTCATATATAACAAACTTATTTTTTAAGAATTACAAGAAAAATATGTCAGAACAATGTGCAAATAAGTGCAAAGTTTTATTATCACCAATAGATCAATTATCAGTTTGTATATTAAAAATCCATGAATGTTTTGACCTGTAGAGGACCAGTGCATTTTAGAGTTTACTGGAGGCCTGTATATAACTCTCTTTTGAAGTGTCAACATTCTAAAATCAATATTGCAAAAGGTCTGCAAACATTTGAGGATTCTTGGCTTAGCATGGATAAGAGAAAGTGTGGTGGAGAATAAGAACTATTTTAAATATTTTAAAGTAATCCCACAGAAATTCTTTCCGTGTAGGTCCAGAAACTAGCCCTCGATTTGGTATGTGGCAAATGAGAACACAATTATCATTTGCCAATGTCCTTAGAAACCCTTGCTTATCATATATTGTTGATTAATTACAAAAACCGGCAGCAAGTCTTCATCCCTTACAACATCTACTCTCTTTGCAACATAACTTTCCATTTCCTCCAAACAAGCATAGAATCCATTTTTCCTACCTTTTGATACTGGACTGACTTCAGAATCAAACACCTTTTGCTTCAAACAGCCTTGCGATTTTTTCCCCGTCTATTTCTCTTAGATCTCTGTGGCCATCATGAGCTGAGGTTAGCATCTTGGAATGTCATTGAAAACACAGAGCAGATTTCAGGAGTCTTAGTGAAGATCTTGAAAATGCAAGCCCACATGAGCTAAATTGAGCTGCTATCAGCAGAACTATCCAGGTACCCAATAGTATCATGAGAAATAATAGACAATTGTGTAATGCACTGCTAACTTTGGGGTGTTTTGTTGCTCAACCACAGCTAATCGGCAGAGTATACTCATTGATTCCACTTGGACTAAGTAATGAATTAATCTTTATTTATCTGGGTTCCTGGGTGGCTCAGTTGGTTAAGCATCTGACTCTTGATTTTGGCTTGGGTCATGATCTCACAGTTCATGAGATTGAGCCTTGCATCTGGCTCTGTGCTGACAATGTGGAACTTGCTTGGGATTCTCTCCCTCTCTCTCTCTTTGCCTTTCCACTGCTCATGCATTTTCTCTCTCTCTCTCTCTCTCAAAATAAATAAACTTACAAATATTAATCTTATTCTAAATACTTCTTTCAAGAGTTATATAAGAAAATCATTACCTATCTGAAAATAGAGAAGTGCATTTATTTACCACAATATTTAATATGGCTACCAGTATACAAATTATAGGTAAACTTAACTGCATTTTAGTATCTTGGTAATAATCAAGATACTGTATAATATATGATATATATGATAAAGATATTAAATCATTATGTTTAATAGTATATTACATAGAATTTTCTTGCATGTTTTATGTCTCCCTCAATCTCTTTTGTAGTTCTGTTCTTGTCTTTCTGAAAGCTTATCCTTTCTGTATTTAATATTTTTTAATGTTTTTTTAAAATTTATTTCTGAGAGAAAGACGGCATGAGCAGGGGAGGGTCAGAGAGAGGGAGATACAGAATCTGAAACAGGCTCTAGGCTCTGAGCTGGCTGTCAGCACAGTGCCCGATGTGGGGCTCCAACCCTCGAACTGTGAAATCCTGATGTGAGCCAAAGTCAGACGCTCAAACGACTGAGCCATCCAGGAGCCCCTGTCTTTAATATTTTTAACTTTTGACATTAATAATGTAGAAGCATTTTGTTGGTAATATTTTTGTTGTTTGTTTCAACCAATTCTGACTTTTTCAGCTTGTCAATTTACAATTTAATTATTGAAGATTCTTGACTATTATTTCTTTAAGTTTGAACTCTGAGACTTCTAAAAGGTGAGTTTTCAAAATTACTTCTCCATATCTTCTTACTTTACTTATGATATTATCAATTACTACAGCACTCCAATGCTTTCTAGATGTTTTTTTTCCAATATGACCTTCCCGATCATTATTAATCTCTTCTGCTTTATTTTTTTTAACTTTCACCTAGGTTTTTTTCAGAATAATATGTAGATGCTAGAGAGACATCTACTAGATAGAGATCTTACATATACATCAGTGAAGGAGGATTTGTTCTCAGTTATGATTTTGCTGAGGGGTGTCTGGGTAGCTCAGTTGGTTAAGTGTCCCACTTCACCTCAGGTGATGATCTCATGATTTGTGAGTTCGAGCCCTGCATCAGGCTCTGTGCTGACAGCTCAGAGCCTGGAGCCTGCTTCAGAGTCTGTCTCCCTCTCTCTTTGCTCGTCCCCTGCATTCTCATTCTCTCTCTCTCTCTCTCTCTCTCAAAAAAAAAAAACAGTAAGAAAAATTAAAAAGACATTTTGCTAGCTAATAAGGCAGGGAAGGGAGGTGCAGTGACAACTTTCCTAAGCCATCTCTGAGCCTGAAGCTTAAATAATTAAGGGACAATTACATAAAATAAATATGAAATACCTTACCTTTGCAAAGTTTTTATGCACATATTTTCATAGTGTCCTATCCAGGTCCTTGGAAAGGGCCAGTGCAAAAGACAGACCAAGCAGTCTAAACTTCAGGCACATTGCAGTTGCTTGTAGCCTTTACTAGGTCTTTGGCTTCAATTTTTCCTCTACAGCAGGCTCTACACATGGGATCCCTTGAAGTTTTCTCACAGTTTTATTCCAAATGCTGAGTATGGCTCTGCGTCTCTCCCACCTTAGTGTCTCCAAGCAGCACGTTACTATTAGCTTTGAATTGATGAGAAAATTGAATCGATGGGGTGCTTTTATAACAGCTGGAAACAATGGGTGCTTTCACTCCCTTGTTTTCCCTGCCAATAAAGATCGCTTCCTTGCTGAGTGAATGTTACTAATGATGTGGTGCTATTTTAGCCCATGTGTTTGGAGTAGAAAAATAATGTGAGAACTGCTAGGATGAAACTTACCTTCATTGAAGACGGTAAATAAATAAACTTGTTACTAATGTGCAAACAATAATGCTTTATCGAAACTGAGAAAGATGATCTCAAAGGCTTTACAGATGCCGAAATATGATAGATTAAAAAAAAAACCAATTTATTAAAGATCATGCAAAATTAAGAAAGGTCAATAACAGTGATCTATTTTCTGATAAATTATATCTATATCAAATATCAAATGCAGATTTACACAATAAATTGAAGGATATAATATTCAAGCTGAAATTGCCCTGGTGTTATATCCTAAATGACAACATTTAGGATATAACACTACTTTTCTATGTGTGTAAGTATTTACCTACACATGTAAGTACATCTATATGGAGAACTATGTCACTCAAACTTCTCACTTTTACCCTGAGCATCAGAAATTGGTGTATTACTTCCATTCTAATGATGGAAAAGATTTGGGGGCATATCTTTTCATGGTGCAGATTGTGATGTCATTTGAGGCACAGAACTTCAATCATTTCACATCTTCTCCAGGGCATCATTTGATCCTTTGTGTAGACAGGCATCTGGGCACAATTTAAACATAGACGATAATTAGAAGAAAGATTGACACCACTAACCTGAATAATGCAAAGCACCATTGACATTGTAGGTATAGAATTGAGCCAGAATTTTTTAACGTGTGCTCCAGATTACTTGCATTATTTTAACTGCTTGAAATGCTTATTAAAAAAAATAAATAAAAGATTGGATCATGACGCAGAAAGATAGAAAAGTATCTGAAAGCAGGTTTAGAAAATCTACTTTTAAAGTATCTCGAAGTAACATTATATACATTAATAATACTTATCTAAATATTCTTTCTATAATTCAATATTTGTCTTTGGGAGTTGTACATTTGTAAATGTGTGCATGTAGGTTTGGTTCAATATTTTCTCACTAAAATGTCATAAAAATTAACCATTTCTATTTTTACCATAACATTTATTAAGGGTCCCAAAAGGGACTGTGTATTAAGATATAAAACTAGACCCCTAATTTTTCTTTTTTTCTTGAATTCAGCTTTAGAGAGAAATGTAAACTCTGAGTTTTTAAGGTGTGGGTGGAGAGATGGATCCTAGAGCAGGCCAGTCTATATGGGAAAGAATGGAATAGAAACAGGTACAGTGTTAAGGTTTGAGAATGGTAATATTCTCCTGGAAGATACCAGGAACTTGCTAAGAAGGAAGCAAGTTTAAGAACTGAGGTTGCTCCAAAGGACTGGTGCTGGGGGTGCCCAGGTGGCTCAGTTGGTTAAGTGTTTGGTTTCCGCACAGGTCATGATCTCACAGTTTTTTAGTTTGAGGCCTGTGTTGGGGTCTGTGCTGACAGCTCAGGGGCTGGAACCTGCTTTGGATTCTGTGTCTTCCTCCCTCTCTGCCACCCCCAGCCTAAGAATGTGCTCTGCCTCTCTTATAAATAAATAAACACTAAAACAAAGATTTATGGTTAAGTGTTTCTTTCTCGAGTACATCTTTCAAAGGACATTTGTACACTGATATAAGTATATTAATATACAATTATTTTGTTTTTCATTTACTTTTCTTTAATTAGCCTCAAGGGTTTATAGATGTTTGCTAACCCACTTTTCTTTTAAAGGATGGGCTCATTGGAAAGATCTACTCTCCCACAGTAGATCCTGTGGTAGGAAAATAGTCTTCACCTGTGTTTCTTTCTTAGCCTTACACAACTACCACCTTCATGGTACTTCTGACACCAAATGTATGGGGGGACTTCCCCTGCTAAGCAATTCTCTGCAACATGAGCTGGGTCTCCTACAGATGCATTCAGTTCGGACACTATGTTCCTGGAGATAGCATCAAATCCCACAGATTAATGGTTCAATGCCATTAAGTGGCACTTAACTGGGCACGACTGCTCCCTCTTCATGTTGGAGGCCAATCAGAAGTCCGCACTGTCACTTGTGCTTCTCACTGATTGGCTTTCATTCTAAGATTTCCATGACCTACTCCTTGGATTTGATTAATTTGCTAGAGCATCTCACAGAACTCGGGAAAATATTTATGTTTACTAACTTATTAAAGGATATGATAAAAGATATAGATGAACAGTTAGATATTCAGATACATAGGGTGACTACTGGGAAGATCCCAAGTGTAGAATCTTATATTCCAGTTAAGTTGGGGTGTGTCACCCTCCTGAGACATGGATGAGTTTGCCAACCTAAAAGTTGTCAAGCCCACCCTCCCATACAATTGCGATTTTAATGGAGGCTTCGTCAGATAGGTATGATTGATCAGTAACTCCATTTCCAGCTCTCTTCCTTTTCTGGAAAATGTACGGTGGGTGGGCTGAAAGTTCCAGGCTTCTCACCATGGCTTGGATTTTCTGATGTAAGCCCTCATCCAGGAGTCTACGAAGGGTTGCCTCATCAGAGCAAAAGACACTCCTAGTGCTTTTATCACTTAGGAATTTACAAGAGCTTTAGGAATTCCTATGTTAGAAATGAGGTCAAATACTCAACTTTAGAATAAAAGGTAATTTTAGAGCTCTTATCATGTGGAAAATTACAAGGATTTTAGAAATTCTGCACCAGGAATGGGAGGCAGAGACCAATATATACATGTATTTTCTATTATCTCATACTTCTTTTAATATGTGCATGCATGGGTCAAAAACCTTTCCCAGGAGTTTTTAATACATGGTATAAGAAAGAATAAATGAATAGCAACCCAATTACTAGCATCCCATAGCAAACTAAAAATGTTGAATGAGTGGGATTTGAGGGGTGAGGGAAGGTTGGATCAGGTACTAACAGCTGGTAGAGGGATAATTAATAGGGTATTTAAGACAAAGCCCCCTTTTATAATGTTATTAGAGGAACACAACCCCTGAATGGGAGCGAAATTAAGGTTTTGTTAACTGTCTATCCATCTCTCCATCTATGAAAATGTTTTGTTTTACTTGAGATGACAATGCAAGAATTGCAAAACATATTACTTGTACAGACTCTGGTAGTTACCCGAGGTGGAAGCTGCTCAATATGGGACAAGTACCTATCTTAGGAGCTAAGATAAAGTGTAGGCTTCTCCTGCCATAAGCCATCAATAGGATTTAAAGAGAGAGGAAATGAACATATCTGTTCACTGAACATGCAGCTTCTTTGTACAGTATTGGTTCTGATGTATCCCAACCTCACACAATAAATAACTTTAAGTCATTTTGGATGTCAGATTTTTTTTTTTAGTTCAGGTAGAGAGATCACAAAATCAGTCCAGGAACTAGAAATTGTATAAATAATCGCATTTGTAGTACCTTACAATAGACACTAAAAATCATAAACATTGCTCATAGCTTTTCCAGAATACTTAGGAATTAAAAAAGACAACTTTTAAGTATTTTCTCATACTGTCAAGTTTTAATGCTATTTTCTAGAGCTCAAAAGAAGTGTTAAGATTTATAGGAAAACCATATAAAAATATGATATACGATTCTTTAGTGCTCATATAAGTGTATATATACACATGCACACATACCTCTTAAGTTAGGTTTTGAATGTAGCTTGTGATAGGCTATATTCTTTCCAATTGTATGTTACTTTGTGTCTTTTGGGTAGAAAGGAAATAGGAGATATTTAAAAAAACCTTTTTTTGAGTGGAGTTGACACAATGTTACATTAGTTTCAGTTGTATAACATAGCTATTCAACATCTCTACATATTGTGCTATGTTCACCACAAGTGCACCTACCATCTGTCACCACACAGCACCATTATAATATCTCACCATATATTCCCTATTCCATGCCTTTTATTCCCATGACTCATTCATTCCATAAGTAGAAGCCTATATCTCCCACTCCCCTTCATCCATTTTGCGCTCTCCCCACCCTGCTTCCTTCTGATAATCATCATTTTTTCTCTGTATTTATAGGTCTGATCTTATAAAGAGGAGAGCCTTGAACCTAGTATTCTAAACTTGTATACATCCTTTGAAGTTGACAAATATTCCAGGTTTCCTAACACAATGCCAAAATCTCATTATTTAAAAAAAAATTTTTATACTCATACTCTTATGTATAACCTTTATTTTGATGAATTAGGCTGGGTAGCATTTGAGTATGAAAAATCCTTTCATCTAGAAAATCCAAAATTAAGTATACTAGAGAAGAGTGGGTAAAGTGGCTTTCTGCCCCCATATTCTAGGTTGGAGATCTGCTTTGCCTTTTCTCTATCATCCTACATGAACAGTAAACTCATTGAGGATCCAAAGAACAAAACTAAGGAACGACAAGATTTATCAGAGATTGCCCAAGCTACCGTCTGAGACTTTTCTGGGTAGAGTCCTTCCTAAATAATAGTAATATCAGACTCATTTTGTAGTACCAGTTGCAAGCAGGGCATGAATACGCACTCATACATAAAAGCATACAAAAGAGATGACACCAAAGAGGAGGTTTTGAAGAACAAAGACAAAGGCAGCAAAAAATCAAAGATAAAATTCAATGGAACTACAAATAAGCCACAAATTACAGATTCAAACTTTTTAAAAGATTTTTAAAAAGTCTTTCTCCTCCTAGAACCATGTAAATCAACTATGAACTTAATCTTGACACTACTGAAGACCAATAATACTCTTACAGGAAGAGTACAGAGGAATACTGGGAAGTCTGTTCCCACGATAACTGGAAATTAGAAAATGGTATTCTCATCTCATCAAAAGACTAGAAGCAAGAAAGTATTCACAGGCAAATATAATTGCCATCAAAAAATTTGTAGCAATAAGCACACTCCATTTTATAAATTTACTCTTCCTAAAATCTGAAAATAGTTGACAATACATGAATAACCATTGGCAGCATAGAAGAGGGGTGGGTTCTCTTTCATTTGAATAAGTACAGATGATTCTGCCAAAATACAGTGGATAAAAATAACAATAAAAATAGTTATACTGAGAGTGGCTTTATAATAATTTTGTAAACTTCATCTGTATGTGCACTAATACAGATATCTAAGTATATGTTAATATATCTAAATATATTTAGATATATATTTAACTAACGTATATATTAA
>NW_027528806.1:4444804-4448345 GCF_008692635.1 Crocuta crocuta
GTATATATTAAAATATATATTATATAATATTATAATATATTATATATATTAGCATATATATGTGAATGCTTACTCTTACACACAAAAAAATTAAATTTTATCAGTGATGTAAAGCCAAACTCATTTTTAGCAGAACAAACTGGATTTAGTGGAAAGTAAACTATTACATTTTTTATGTTTATTTTTGAGAAAGAGGGAGACAGAGACAAAGACAGAGAGCGAGTGGGAGAGGCACAGAGAGAGAGGGAGACACAGAATTTGAAGCAGACTCCAGGCTCTGAGCTGGTCAGCATAGAGCCCAATGCGTGGCTTGAACTCACTAAGAACAGCAAAGACGAGACCTGAGCTGAAGTCAGAGGCTTAACTGACTGAGCCACTCAGCCACCCCAGAAAGTAAATTATTAATAAACATTCTACTGGAGAAAATTACTTCTGACTATGGTATAGTTTAAGCCAAGGTCATGTAGCCATTTATGCTCTACATGAAAGGTGGCATTTTTTACCTTCAGTGTAAGCAGACATTAGACTTTGCTTACACAGAGAAAACACAGAGTACAACTTAAAGGAAGAAAATCATCCCTTGAAAGTTTGACATTAGTCATTTGCCAACTATGTTCCAATAAGCACAAAATTGTTCCTATCAAATAATTAGAAAAAAGGCACAATTTCACTAAGCTTGTAATGCCTATTTACTTCCCCTGTATAACTAAAAAGGAATGAATCATATGAAAAATCATCCATTTCAGCCAAATGAAAATGTTTGGTGAGGAGAAAATGTTCCCCGAACTTTAAGCACTCTAAATTCACCAGGTGGACTTATTTCAACAAACATCTTATTCTGCTTTCTGAACACATGAATATGCTCCCTAATGGAAAAGAAGTATTTCATGTTGAAGACTGAAATCAAGGGTTTTAGTGTAATCACTCACCACAGAAACAGTAAATTCTTATAAAGGCATAACATTATTTGATGGGGACTCATAAGAACTGTGTTCCAGTGGGCTTTGGGAATTCACAGCTGTTCTGCCCATGGTAACTTGAAATGGCCCATGATTACAAAATGTGTTATGAACATAAGCTTCTTACAGCTTAGGACTTTATTAGGTGAAGCCCCTAAATTTACCTTAAATTGTATTTAATAATTTCTTTTTGGAAATTGCTCCTTCAAATTTCGTTTCAGATTATTTTGTCTCTTCAGACATATTTCTACAGTTGGGCTCCATTTGTGTTAAAGCTTTTTGAGATATAATTCACATAACCAAAATTCACCATTTTAAAATGTACTAATTGGTAATTTCTAGTATATCCATGGTGTTGTGTGATCATTACAACTACTTAATTCCAGAACATTTCCATCATACTGCAGAGAGTATCATGTCCATGAACAATCACAACACATCCTTATCTCTCCCTAGCCTCTGGCAAAAAATTCTTGCTTGAATTTTTTTCCTGAATATGACATCCACCTGTCTTCTGACCTACATGATAAGAAGCCAGATGCTAATTTTTCTGAGTATCCCTTTCACATGACAAGTACACTTTTTTTTTTTTGCTATTTTCAAGCTGTAGTTTTCTTTCTTTGAATTTTGACAATTTTTCCATAATGAGACTATACGTGGCTTTCTTTGAGTTTACCCTACTTCAAATTTGTTAAAATTCTTGGACATGAAGATCAATGGTTTTCATTAAATTTGGAAAGTTTTAGCATTTTTTTTTTTAATTTTTTTTCCTGCCCCTTTTTCCTCCTTTCTTTTGGGACTCCCCCTATGAATATTTTGGTATACTTGATAGCACTCTGCACATCTCTGAGGTCCTGTTCATCTTTCTCCATTGTTTTTCCTTCTGTGCTGTTCCTCGGATTGGATAACCTCAATTGTTCTGTCTTCAAGCTGCTGATTATTTACATTATATGTTCACATATGCTTTCAAGACACTCTAATACATTTTTTTATTTTAGTTTTTGTATTTTTACCTCTAGAATTTCTATTTGGTTCATTTTTTCTAAATCTATCTATTGCTATTCTAGACTTCCTCAGAAACAGTGTCTATTGTACTTACTTTTCTGTGTATAGACTATTTTTCTGTCTTTTTGCATTTTATTATTATTATTACTATTTTTTTGAAAACTGGAATTTTAAAATAATAAAATGTAGCAACTCCGGGAATCCGATATTTTTACCTCTCCTCAAGCTTTGTTAGTCTCTTTCTGTATATCTAGTTACCATTTTACATATGGCAACTTTTGAAATCACCCCTCCCTACCCCATTTCTTAGGGTTCCCCATTGTTGTTTTCGTTGTTGCTACATGTTCATTAGTGACTTTTCCTAACACATTCTTTAAAGTCAACTTCTTTTTTCTCATGTGAAGTCTACACTCAGTTCAGTTAATGGTCACTTGAGAGATTCTCTTACTCAGTAAAACCTTAGATTGTGAGCAACTTGGTCTGCAAGTGTTTCACAGGAAGAGCAAACATTTCTAATAAATTTTAACTTGATAAATGAGCGATGTCTTGCAATACGAGTAGCACGTGACACCAAACATCATATGAACACAACTGAGCCAATGGTTCTTCTCTCTCTTCTCTCTCTCTCTCTTGCTGTGGGATTGTGGGTGATAGTCTCCCATGTTTGGATCTTCAGTCTCAGGCCATGGTGTTTGGCAGAAATCAGTGACTTTTCAGAACACTGGAAGGTGCCCACAAACTGGCACCAGTGTATTTTTGTTGTTGTTGTTGTTGTTACTTCAAAGCACGTATGGATTGTCTTTGGTTTTCCATACAAATAAACTTAGGAATGCTTTGCTTCATTCTAGGTCATTGAATAGGTTCCTTGTTAAAGTTGAATAAAAAGGAAAAGATTCCATTGAGCCAATAGATAGCAGTGATTCCTTTAATGATAGTGAAAGTCTTCCTACACAATAACCATCCTGTCTCTGGTCTCCCTCACACCAGCCCCGAAGGCTTTCAAAGGTAAGTACAGGTTAGTTTGTTTATTTTTTCTTTCTATTTTGTATTTTCTTTCTATTTTGTATTATATTACAGTATTATAATCCTTTTTATATGAATATTTTTTGGTTGTGGAACAAATCATCTTGAATCTCTATTATTTCTTATGGGGAAATTCGATTTGACCTGCAAATTCTTTGGATTACAAGTATGTTTCTGGAGAGAATTATGCTTGCAAACCAAGGTTTAACTGTATTTTCTAAACCAATAATTCTTCTAGTCTTTGCCAATGGAATGTGTGTGTGTGTTTGTGTGTGTGTGCCCACGCCTGTTTTTAACAGCCTGAAAGGCAGTTTGTAAGTCTACCCTAATTTTCACTACTTTTTTTGCCTAGAGTCTTAAGTTCAGCCAGAATTCAGAGTTTAGGGCCTTCCCAGGTCTTTCCTAGACATGTACAAAGTCCCGGGTATGCGCACAATTCTGTACATGTACACAGTCTTCCAGAATTCCGGGGTACGTTGGAAGTTTTCAAAGTGTCCTATGAATATCTCATTCCCTATTTTTTCCTTGTAAGTTTTTTTTTTTTTTTTTTTTTT
>NW_027528806.1:4448458-4460925 GCF_008692635.1 Crocuta crocuta
TGTATCCAACTGTTACCATCACCTCAGGTAGGTATGCTAATTGCCATTGTTTATTTTGAAGAATGTCCGGAGTGTAGGGCTGTTTGCAAAAAGTAAGCTCTGTGCCACTTCAAATAAAGAAAAACCCGGAGAACAAAGCTTTTGAGGAAGCTGGCAGACCATTCAAATAATGGCAAATCACTGGGCTTTTGGCTTTTAGTTTTGGATATAGAAACCTGTTGTATTCTTCCAGTGACTGTCAGCGTGCTGGTTTTTAGAGCTACTAATAGTTACGAGGCTGCTGGTTTTCAAGGCTGTTGTGAATCCGAGAAAGAGGATAGGATTAGAGCAAGTCAATGTGCATCAAAACTTGCTGTTCTTATTGAGATTAAGTAATTTCTCCTGAATAAATACTTCTCAGGTTTTTGCAAGCTTTTACTTTCTTGACTTCTGAAAGCATTTGATTTTGCCAGATTTTCTTGTCCTCAGTGTTCTCAGTGTTTTTGTGGCAAAGTGGATTTTTGGATGTCCTCTAAGACCTATTTTTAAGGAATTTTTTTAGTTAGCATGATTTATTATCTTTTTAATAGTAAAATGTGTTAACTAGTAATGTTTTAAAATGCTATTTGTATCAGGATTAAAGAACCTATGGACTATTCAACTTTCTCACATATAATTACCAGGCCTCTTGTGAACCCATGTGGCTGATCTGGTCAATGAAATGTAAACAGAAGTGACAGGTCACCATCAGTTGTTATGGCAGTTTATGGAGGGGCTAATTTTCAGTAGAAGTAGAGGTATTAATGCTTTCTTAAGTCATTTTTAAAAAATTTTTAATGTTTTATTTATTTATTCGTTTATTTACTTATTTTTTATGTTTTATTTATTTCTGAGAGAGAGAGAGAGAGACAGCGTGAGCAGGGGAGGGGCAGAGAGAGAGGGAGACACAGAATCTGAAACAGGCTCCCGGCTTTGAGCTGTCAGCACAGAGCCCAACACGGGGGCTCGAACCCATGAACCGTGAGATCATGACCTGAGCCAAAGTTGGACGCTTAACTGACTGAGCCACCCAGGCGCCCCTCTTAAGTCATTTTTAAAGGTAGATATCTGTGTCTTGGACTGCCTAAATCTGACTTTAGCAGTGTGCTTTATAGGAAAATGCTTTATTTCCCCCATTCTTAACTGGTTATATATTTCATATTCTCTTGTTCCAGAGTTTAACATATTATGTATAGGGACACACTTGTGTATAAGGGAATGATTCTTAAAATTGGTTAGATATGAGTGTGTCTCTCCTTTGTCTTTAGTACTTGATTTTCTTCATTGTAAAAGGCAGATTCACAGAAGCATCTTTCAATGTAATCACTGGAACTATTTACTTATTTATTGTAGTTTACTTATTTTGAGAGAGACAGAGAGAGAGTAGGGCAGGGGCAGAGAGAGTGGGAGAGAGAGAGAAATCCAAGGAGGCTCTGTGCTGTCAGCCCCGAGCCCTGCCACCCTATGCAGGGTTCAAACTCACAAATCATGAGATCCTGACCTGATCCAAAAGCAAGAGCTAGAGGCTCAACCACCTGAGCCACCCAGGTGCACTGCCCCTTATAACTCTTATACCATGTATAACTAGTGTGGGACTGCCCTGAAGAATACAACATGATTCCAAAAATCTCCAGTGATGGGGCGCCTGAGTGGTTGAGCGAGGAGCCTGCTTGGGATTTTCCTTCTATCTCTGCCCCCACCCCATACAGGAACACGCACACTCTCTCTCTCCCTCAAAAACAAAAACAAAAACAAAAACATTCTTAAAAAGTTATAAGAAGGTCTAAGTTGTGTAAGATTTATATGATATTTTAATTGTACCCTATGCAGCATGGTACAATGTATCCTAAAGTCTCTTTCAATGATAGATAGCTAGTTTACTTCAATTTAAACATCCTCAGTGATAATTTACTAGATGGTGAGAATCTTCTTGGTTTCTAATTCTCAGAGAACCTTTCTTTGTTTGTAACTATGTGCTTCTCCTCCCGATCTTGCTTCCGAGTTACGGGTGAATTTCCTGCAGAGGGTATGAAATAGATCAAACACTTGTTTCAGCATACTATAATCTCATTCTTAAATTTGTATTTAATATCCACAAACTGTTAATTAGAAGTTAAAATGTCTTGATAGTATTACTCCGAATGTTTTCAAAAATAGTTATTATTTCTCTAGCTAATTCCAACAGTCTCAAAATCCTAGACATGGATACATGTACATGTATCCATGGATACATGGATACATTCCCACAATTAAGTGAATAAAGATATTAGACACTGAACCATTCTAGTTGTCACATCCAGAAAGGTAAAAAAAATGGCCATTCAGATAAGCACTTATAAGGCATTATTAATTATATAGTTTCCCTGGAGTATATTAGTTTTCTATTACTTCACATCAAATTAGCATAAATATAACAGCTTAAAATAACCTCAGATCACCACCTTACAGTGATTCACAGCAGTTTTACCTATGAGTCTCATATTCTTCACCTGAGAACTGTCAATATCAGAAGAAAAAATCCATACCTATCAAACAGAGGGAACAAAGGTGCTCACACCCAACCTCAGGACAACTCATTCTTTAGTACACATGCCCTAGAAAAACAATCTCAAATATTTGACTGCAAGCATTTCCAGTTGGAGATGTTCACTTATGCTAATGACAATTCTATTCCCATTATCACCATTTTGAGCTACAGTAGGGTCACGCAGGTCAAAATTCTCATACTCATGATGTGTATTTTTTTATCTTTTTGACTGCCATCATGTTTGGCAGTTGTGCTAGTTGAGTCCTTCAGTAAGAAGATACAGAAATTAAATGACATATCATATATATTATTATAATAATTATATTATACTGTATACAGTATCAGAGGGCATATGTAACAGAGCAACATAGTTTATAGTAAAGGATCTGTAAAATAGAAAGAGTGGAGGAAATCATAATTGGCCAGTGAATGCCTTTATACCTTGAGGCCATATTAATCTGTTCTGGCAAAAGTACCATCTAGATCTTGTCAGAGCCTTTGAGTCATTCCTTCAGGATAGTTTTGTCAGTGGCCACATAGTGAATAAAATTGAGACATAATAGGCTATTCTTGAATTCTTCAGATTCCTACGGCTTGTAGTTTTTCATCACTCAATCTTGGTTGTAATATTTTCTGTTTTGCTATATTGATCATTGATTGAGATGGGGAGGTCAGTTTCAGAGACTTCCATTTTATTTTTCCTACTATATTTGCTCTTGCCCCATAATGTAGGACAAATGTGAGAAGTTCTACAATTATCAAGTGCCGTTGTGAATTATATACATTTGGAAACCCAGAAGATTCACTCTAAAGACAGTTTAGCCAAGATTCTATTCATTACGTGGTGTCTGTATGATCTCTTTCTAGCAAGGGAGGGGCACTAGGGGATGATTATGGTACTTCTGGTCTTCAGGGGCATCCACTTATATGTCTCTGGCTCAAACATGAAAAGTTCTAGGTTTTCTAACAAGGGCACTGAATTTTGGGTTTGGGTTTTAGATTCTTTCTCTCCCATTTCAAAAGATAAGTGCCCTTTGCAAGCTACTACAGTGACCTTTTGTACTTCACTTTTAGCTGCCAAATCCTCTATTTCACTATCTCTCTATAGCACATCAGTGAAATTTTGATAACAGCCAACCAATCCCCTCCCTCTTTTTTGTATATTTTATTTTAATAAAAAATAAAATATTTTATTTTCTACCCTTTAATTTTCAAATGACTAAATCATTTTTGCAAACTAGCTATTCCTCTTCACTGAAACATAACCAAATCAATCCAGATGAAAGTTTCAAAAATTGTACTTCTACCAGGGACTACTCATGCCCCATGCACCTTACAGGATCGACTCTTCATTACCGCGCAGGTGGTGAGAGATCCAGTCTTAAGTCTTCCTCTTACCAGCTTTGCCCTTGCATTCCTATATTAGCTGTATTAGTTTGGTTCTCTGAGAAGCAGAAGATGAGAGGCAGTTACGGGGCGCCTGGGTGGCTTAGTCGGTTAAGCGTCCGACTTTCGCTTAGGTCATGATCTCGCGGTTCCTGGGTTCGAGCCCCGCGACGGGCTCTGTGCTGGCTGCCAGCTCAGAGCCTGGAGCCTGTTTCAGTCTGTGACTCCCTCTCTCTCTGACCCTCCCCTGATCACGCTCTCTCTCTCTCTCTCTCTCCTAGAAATAAATAAAACATTAAAAATAAAAAAAAAAGAAGATGAGAGGCAGTTAAGAACGTCAGGTGACAGATGGGAGATACACTTGTGATAAACATAGCATAATGCATAAATTTGTTGAATTACTATATTGAACACCTAAAACTAGTGGAACATGGTGTGTCAACTATGCTTCAGTAAAAAAAGTCTCTACTCCAGACATCTGTGCAAACATCTCTTTGTTAACTCCTGAACAAGTGAATGTATGATACTATATCCTAATATACTTATTATGTGTGGTACTAAATTATAGGGAAATGCTAATATACATTATTTTTAAAGAGCCTGAACAATTAAGGAAAATCTGGTGCTAGAAAACAAAACAAAAATCCTTTCTTTCTTATTTTAATTAGCTAAGAGATGAACCTTAATTAAGACATAAGGGTAAGCATTTATATGGTTGATCTTTCAAGGGAGCCCAAGTATGAGTAGCTTTCAAAAAATTAAATACAACATTTTATTATAAAATTTAAAGGGGAGAAGACAATTATGCAGGAAAATCTTTCATACTATAAATCTGAAACCTTAAAAGGAAATGGGTTGGTCAAGGAGACTCACCAACAGTGCACAGATTTGACAAAGTCTTCATAAAACCAATGGAGAATTCTAAAGTACAAATGGTTCTTTCAAAGAGTCCTGCCTTCAACAGAAATAACTAGGCACTGGAATCCTTGCACTAGTCAATCATCGGCTGGGGGTTGTCTTGGCAAGGTGAGGTAGATATTGAAAATCCGGTACCTGGAGATAATCCACTATTTTCATTCCTTGCAGCTCAACAAATTCTTTCTTAAAGAGAGAGGTATTGTAAGCATCACACCTTTATGTTTGTCACAACAATACACGGTAAAAATGAAGCTATTATAAACTTAGCTGCTTAAATAAGTTTTAATTTTGTTTTGATTTGATTTGTAAGGAGAACTCTTTTCAAAATCCAAATATTAGATTATTTTCTCTATATTCATCAATATACATGGTACAAAAGCCATATACATGGTAAGAAAGGGTGTACTATAAAAGACCTTCTCTTTTATATGTCAATAGCCAGAATTTCTTTCTGCAGAGCTACCACAATTATTATTTTTCATGGGCCCTTCCACAGAAGTTCTATGCACATAAAAATATATGCAAGTATGTATGAAGAAACAAAAGCAATTGATTTCTCATCTATTCACTCAATTACTGGAATTTACTCTAAGAAAAAGAAAGAAGGTAGGGAGCCTGATCAACATCCACATAAACATGTCGATCATTGACCTATTATGGTAATTGCTATACATAAAGTTCATATCTAGGAAATGCTTTTAGCACCTATTTTATAATTGCTTATGGTACGCAAATGTTCAATCTATAGATTTATGAGCAATATATCCTCGTTGAATGTAAAGTAAGCTACATACCTTTCTGTGGGTACAAAACAGAGTAGTAAACATCTTTTAGCCTAGATGCTTCTCTTATGTATGAGGCAACTCATGTACCTCCTTAGAGACCTCTTCCACTCAGGTCAAGAGAGTCCATGTGCAATGATAAAAGAGAGGACCAGGGAAGACCTAAGCCTAATTTACAAATATCTCTTGACATTTTATAGTCTCAAAAATCTTAGTACAATGCGTAAGATCTTTAATTCACGAAAGTTTTACTTGACAATTTAATTCTTTGATAGTTCAATATGTATTTTGGGAATTTTCATATTGTTCAGATTTTTAATAAATTATTTTGGAGAAATTTCCAGAGTGCTGTAAGAGTATCTTGTTGATTTTTATTATTCTACATTAGTTGATATTGTAATTACAGGAAGCTTCTTAGAGGTAGCAGGATTTTGGAGTATTTAATCTCTTCCATTAATTTCTTGCATATTCCAGTAGTCCCATATCTCTCTGCCATATTAATTATAAATTCTAGTAAGTCTTGATTTCTGATTTTGCAAGTATTCAAACTTTTTTTAAAATTATCATTCCTATTTTCAATAATTTGTATTCCAATATAAATTTTAGAACCAGCCTGTCACTTTCCACAAAAACATCTGTTGGTTTTTGAGGAATAATCTATTGAATCTGTAATTTAATTGAGTAAATTGACATCTGTGTAACACTGAGTTCTATAATCCTATAACATCATATATTTCAATTGTTTGACTTTTTTAAAGAATGCATTTAATATTTAACTGGAGTTAATTATATCTTTCATTACATATGTTGCTTATGTTTTATTTTCCTAAATTACCTATAAATTCACTTTTACATGTTTGCAAGTGTTTAGGAATACAGGGCTTTTTGTTTTGTTTCATTTTTGTGTATTAACTTGTATATATCAGCCTTAATTGAATCACTTGTTTACTCATTATGTTGAATAGTTTGGTGAATTCTATATTTACACAAGCATGTTGTCTGAAAAAATGAGCATTTTAATTTTCCTCCCTATCTGTGTATCTTTAATTTATTTTGATTTCTTATTTCACTACATAAGACCTCCAATAAATTGCTGAAAACTAAATACTAAATAACAGTTATTTATATATATATATATATACACACACACATATATATATTCTTAAGAATATTGATCCTTATCCTCTGTTCAGGTGAAAATAGGGCTTTTGCCAGTTTAAGGATGAGAAAATAATGAATTAGTTTCACCTTCTCAAAGTTAAAGTGTTTCATATGTAAGCAAACCAATACTAAAAACCCAGTTAACTCATTATAATTCTTGGAATTTTCCCTTTACTACTTATATCACATCATCTAATTTAAAATTTAATTGGAAGTATCTTCTTTTCTAACATTGCTAATATAAGTTTTCCCCTTTAACATTCTGAAAATCCCTCACCTTAATAAGGTTAATGGAAAATCAATTTCTCTTATAAAGGCCATAACTGGAATGGCTACACTTGCAACCTCACTTCTCAAAATGTGTACGTGTTCAGGCTTTCCTCAGTAATACATCATAGGAGTACATGTAATAATTACCTTAGTGAAATTTTATGTAACATTTTTCATATTTCTATTTGGAAGTTCTCTAACAGTAGTATTAAAAAATATGCTTCTCAAGGTTAGGTATTGTCAGTCCTGAATCTAGTGTTTAGAAGTCATATAACTATCCCTTTCAGCTGTCTATGTCAAAGTTTTATGTCTAAAGTTAAATACTAAATGTCAAAAAGTCCATCTAAGTTTTACCACATATAGAATATTTATAAATAGAATTTACAAATAATTATATAAATAATTACAAAAAGGATAATAAACTGTAATTTAAATAAATTGACATACTTCCATATGATCTGTCTGAGCATATTTTTAACTACCTGCATGAACCCCATTAGGCCATTTTTGATGCTTTATAAGGAAATGATTATAGAGGCCATTTGATGTTATTAAATTGCATGAAAAAAACTTACATTTCTCTAGTTGATGAATCATACCCTTGAGTTTCATTTTATTAAACTATAATTATTAGATCCTCTAATATTCATACAGGAAGAGCCTGGATCAAATTTGAGCTCAAAACTAAGCAGCAAGAAGATGAAGTGTAATGGGACAGAGAACTAAAATAGCTATAGGAGTTCCTTTTCAAAAGTATCAATCCATTTAATATCCAAAGCTACAGGCATAAAAATGAAGTTTGAATATAGGTGCTTTATCATGCTTATTGAAGTTGACTTTCTAAAAAGTATGATCGTCAATTTTTAAACTTTCAAAATATTCTTTTACTCCTTACATTAAAATTTACCTTAAAATAAAGCATATTCCTTCCTTTTTAGCAACTGAAGTGGTTGGTGTTTGATGCTGCTTCGTATTATTCCTCATTTCGAACTGAACTCCTTTACACACTATTAAGGTACCCTCAATAGACCCAGAGTGATACGAGATATGTTCATTGTTGGGTACAGATAACTTACATAGTTCATTGTCTACTTAGTTTTCAGGATAAATTGTACACAGACCCAAATGGAGCTGTCAGTATTACATTGACACTGATATCCAGAAAGAATATAGAAGTGAAAACACTAAAGACTAAAAAACTCTCACCTGTTCATCAGTTAATATATATAAATATATATTAGGTGAAATTATTTATCAAACTTTATTCTCTACACAGAAGATACTAAAGAAACTAAGAGTTTTGGCCTTAAAGAATTCACATATTAAAAACAACTTTTTAATGTTTATTTTTGAGAGAGAGACACAGAGTTTGAGCAGGGGAGGGGGAGAGAAAGAGGGAGACACAGAATCTGAAGCAGACTCTAGGCTCTGAGCTGTCAGCACAGAGCCTGAAGTGGGGCTTGAACCCATGAACTGCGAGATCATGACCTGAGCCGAAGTCGGATGCTTAGCCAACTGAGCCACCCAGGTGCTCCAGAGAATTTACACAGTTAAAAAAAGGACAAGTATTAATCATCCATACGTAAATAAGATAGTTTCTTGTTCTTATGAGTGCTACAAATAAGCATGTAAGGTGATATGATAAAGAATGACTGATGAGGAATTTTCCTTTAGCTAGTGTGGTCAAGAAAATAAAGCCTTAAATGATGAGGAGGCAGTTGTGGAAATCCCTTGAAGAAGAATATTCTAAGCAGAAGAAACACAACAGGAAACACCCTAGTTAATAATGGACCTGAAATCCTAGAGGATTGTAAACCCAACTCACCACCAGTGTGGACTTTGGCCCTAGTTTCATTTCAGAGTTTGAATGGTTTCCAGGTTATATTCACTCATTAAAAAATAAATTTTAAAATATTCAAACTAAACACATAGCTGAATGACAC
Source organism: Crocuta crocuta (assembly GCF_008692635.1). Classification (NCBI taxonomy): domain Eukaryota; kingdom Metazoa; phylum Chordata; class Mammalia; order Carnivora; family Hyaenidae; genus Crocuta; species Crocuta crocuta. The sequence goes on from NW_027528806.1 coordinate 4,457,464, forward strand.
ATAAAATAATAACCCATGAAAGTTCTCTATAATCATATACTAATATACTCAGGGTTTTTATTTAATGCCCATTTTTGAAAGAATAGATACATTTTCCTTTTTAAATGAAGGTCGTATGGTAGGGAGGTTCAAGACATTTTGCTATTCTTGCCAGAAAGCATGTATGTATTGAGCACCAACTGTTTGTATCCATATTACTGTAAGAGCCTTATTTTGTCTATTTATCACAACAAATATGTGATTAGTATTGTTTTGCTTGTTTTCTAACAAGGAAGGTGGTTTACAGAGGGAATATAACCAAGTTAATAGTTGGAGGGGCAACCACGTTGAAGACACACATTCAACACTAATTCAAAGTGGCTGACCTCTAACTTACATCATTGTCCGAAAAGAAGGAAGATGTGGAAGGAGAGAATGCACTCTTATCCCATTATCATAATGATGGTTTGTTGTTAATTCATAAAGATGAATTATTTACTTTTATACTTTTCCGAATGGCTCCTTTTTCAGGCTTTTCTTTTTAGGAATTTAGAAGCAACACTGTGAACATGACATTTACCCAAAAGAAAATGGCCAAGCCAGTTGAGAATAACATTATAATGTGTTCATGGATTCCAAATTCAACTCTCAGAACAAAACTCCCTGGCTTTTGAAAAATGCCAGTTTCTGAAGAGTAAATTTTGCTTTATGTGTGAATGTGGATCTTTTAAATTTATGATAAATTCAATACTTTGGGGAAAATTTAAAAGATATAAAATAAGATAAAAATGTATCTTTTACCTTATTCCAGGTTCAGAAAGTTTCAGAATCTCAGCTATATCTTTATTATAAGGTATAAACATTGACTGCTTAACTATAACACAAAGCATGTCAAATAAGTATTTAATATACTCAAAGGATAAACAAACAAAACTGAATAAACAGCTATAGGGATATAATAAATTATGTTGGTTCATATTTAATGCCAAACACTAGAATTTGAAATTGCTAATTAAAGACATTAGTGAATGTCAATACAGCAATATTTTAATGACTCCAAGATAATCCCACAGCAATCAATTTAGATCAGAATGAGTTTATTGTAAAGTGCCAAAGGTGGAAAAAATGCTTCCTTTGCACTATAAAGCAACAATTTCTCAAATGAATAATGTCTAGTCAAAATTTAATTAGATAATTACTTAATTTGCATTTATTAAGAAAATACAATAACTGGGAAGAAAGCTCTTTGGGAAATGACCTAAGAGTTAATAGTTGACTTAGATAAAGAGTGTTACCCTCTGAATACACAAACACATTAATGTTACTAACAAATCAGGGCAACAAAAACAACAAAACCCAATAATAACAACAAATTAACACGATATTCTTTTGACAGAAAGCAAGTGCCAATTTCACACTAGGTGGAGAAGTACTTTTTCTGGTGGGTTAAATAACAATATAAGTTTCAGGTGTTTTTTGTTTTTGCTTTTGTTTTTAATTTTGTTGTCTGGTTTTCCTAGAAGCAGAATGGGTGTCTGTTTTATTTCTGCACTTACATAAGTGGAGGTGAAAATAAATTCGTGAAACTTGTTTGTTCCCATATTATTCCAAAAGGACCTGAACATTGTGCGCTCCCTTCATGATTCTACAAGCAAAACAGTCTGAAAAAATCACACTTTTTAAAAATGTTTTATTTATTTCTGAGAGAGAGACACACACACAGCATGAGCAGGGGAGAGTCAGAAAGATGAGGATACAGAATCTGAAGCAGGCTCCAGGCTCTGAGCTGTCAGCACAGAGCCCGACACAGGGCTTGATCTCATGACCTGAGCCGAAGTCGGACGCTTAACCGACTGAGCCACCCAGGCGCTCCTGAAAAAAATCACACTTAAGGTCAAATATCCCTCTTTCAAGTGGACTACTCTAACTAATGGGGCTCTTTTGGACCATGGTGCTGACAGCAGGAGATTCTTATTAACAACAAAGGGCACTATATGATAACTAACTTGGATGTAAATTAAAAAACTAAATTAAAAAAATTTTTAATCATAAAAAAAGTGGAGAACTGTAACAGTCTTCAGAGCTGGACTGAGAGGTGATTTAGAGTTCAATCAGGTCAGAAGAGTATCTAATGCTTCGTGATAATAAAGGGGCCAAGAGTAAATATTGAAGTTGATAAAGAGAATAAAAAATTAGTAAAGTATGGAGATAAAATGTAGTAGATTTCAAAATGAATGACAGAATTGGCAGCTCCTTTCATCAAGAAGTAGTGTCTGTTTTCCAACCCTTTGAATCAAAGTTCACTTTGTTATTTGCTTTGACCCATAGCATGTAGCATACATGACCTGTGACAGTCCAGAGCATATAAGAGGCTTTGCAGATTTTGCTTTCATGCTTTAGAATTCTACTGCTATGTGAAGAAGTCCCAAATGGTCTGTGGCACATCACATTGACCGCCATCACTGCCGTAGAAAACTTGCATGTGAAAGTGACCATCTGGAACAAGACATTCACCAGTAAAATTTTGAACTTTTGGCAAATATATGAATGTATAGGTTTATATCTACAGTCTCGGGCCAGACTAGAAAAAAAATAGGAGAATTATTAGCTAACTAAATAGTTTTAAGACACTAAGGAATCATGAAGAAACAGAAAATGTGAACAGTCCAATAACAAGTAGGCAGACTGAATCAGTAATTAAAAGTCTCCCAACAAAGAAAAGCTTAGGAGCTGATGGCTTCCGTGCTGAATTTTACCAAACATTTAAAGAAGAATTATTGCCAATCCCTCTCAAACTCTTCCCGAAATTTGAAGTGAGGGACACACTCCCAAACTTATTTTATGAGACCAGCATTACACAGATACCAAAGCCACATAAGGACACTACAAGAAAAGAAATTATAGACCAAAATCCCTGATGAATATAAATGTAAAATTTCTCAACAAAATGTTAGCAAATCAAATACAACAGTACATTAAAAGAATCATACACCACGATCAAGTAAGATTTATCTCTGGATCTAAGGATGGTTCAACATACTCAAATCAATAAATGCGACACATCACATTTACAGAATGAAAGACAAAAATCATATGACCATCTCAATAGACGCAAAAAAAAAGCATCTGACAAAATTCAAATTCTTTCATGGTAAATACTCTCAACATATTGGGTATAAGAGGAATATTCCTCAATATGGTTAAGGTCGTATATAAAAAGGCCACATCTAACATCATACTTCATGATGGTGAAAGATTGACAGCTTCTTCTCGAAGATTGGGGGCAAGACAGGATGCCACTCTCACCACCCTAAGGTAATATGATATATGCTATAGTTTTTGTGATATACAGCATATGATATATTGCATATATATAACATCATATATTTTCTTTCATGACATAAAATATTTTATTTATATAAAATATAATCTAATATATAATCTATATAATATATGTAATCTAAAATATAATATATATCTAAA
>NW_027528806.1:4460950-4464499 GCF_008692635.1 Crocuta crocuta
ATAATATATATCTAAAATATAATAAAATATGGGATATATAATATATAACAATAGATAAGTTGTTTTGTGTATATACCATTGCACACATGTATACAAATATGCACACACACATGAACAAAAACACACAAGCATATGTATATTCATTTTTCAGTTGGGGTTGGGAAGAGAAGAAAACAAACAAAACTTGATCTATTTGTATGTTAGAGAAATTCATAAGAAGAATTTTTTGAATCTTAACTTTATAAACTAACACATTTAAATAAACTTGTGTATAGATATAGTTAAAATAATTTAGAATATCTCCTGTCAAAATATCACTTGAAGGAAAAAATTGCTTACCAAAGTATCTGTGTTCCCTTTTTTATTAATTTTATAAAACTGAATGCTTTGTATTTGACATGCAGTTATTCATAATAACAGTTTCAGGTAAAACACAACTGTAAACAACATCCCTACATCTTTTGGAAAAAAACAAATAGTGTAAATGACTGGAAGGAACTTCACTCACCCATTTGTTTATTCATTCATAGTTTCTTTCATCAAAAATTTCTCCTTGCCTCAAGTGATTTAAGCACCATGATGACAGACCTTGCTCTGAAGAAGCTTTTGATATAATGGGTCAGAGACACATGTCTTTGTAATATGAGAATAATTGTGATACAGATAAAAGCACAAAGAAGTAGTATTTTTTTTTATCTCGGCATGATGGCAAAAATAATTCATATAGGAAATGACACTTGATTTGAGTTTAAACTGCATCATTTTTCATATCAATAGATTGGGAGAGGACTTTCAAAAGAGAAAATGGTATTACAAGGTCTTGCTTCCACAGAGAACTTTTATATATATTTTAAAGAGTCTCTCAAATAAGTCATCTATGCAAGTTTTTTCGTCTACTGCTTAAATATGTGCTATTTAAAACAGAGATCGGTAAATATATGAAGTGAAAAACAATTTCTGATTTAAAGTGGCATAAACATAAGCTAGATACTCTGTATATTAATTTTGAGACAGAGAAGGTTAGAGGGAGAGAGGAAATTAATCCACTAAAGTCTCAGGTACAGAAGAGAGTTATGGTTCAGTAGATCTGAGATATAGTCACAATTCGATTATATGTCAGTAAAACATATATAAACCATGTTTTAAAAAATGAAACAACACACAGACACAAACACGCAAAAATACTCTAATGTCCCAGTTGAATAAAGTAAACTTTAGGTGTCTTCTTGCTTTAGCACTGATTTTCAAAATTATTTTTGTATAAAATCAAAAATAAATACAAAACATATACATGCATACCTAAATACAAAGATATTTACATGCATATACATATACATTTACTTGCATATGCAAATCTAAGCACATATACTATGCATAATCACATATACATGTAGGTATACATGTACAAACAAAAGATAGGAGTAAAAGGAGTGCTATATAGAGAAAAATCTAAAATTTTTAATAGTTTAAAACAGTCTTTTTCTTTTCCTGTGATTAGATGTTAGATCCCCTAAAATTTAAGTTAAATGCAAACTTGCTGTTTGCCAGACAATGTAGACATAAGGAGATAAAAATATTCATAGCTCACAGGGAAAATAATTACAATTATAATCCACATGCTTGCAGTTGTGATAACAAAACCTGGCTTTAAAAATGTTTAGCTCTATAATCCTAATGGGCACCGACGGAGGGCTCAAACATCTTTCTATTGTTTTCTTATTTGCATACATCGGTGAGGCATTGTTTGTCCAATTCTGTGGATTTCCTTTCTTTATGAGGCTGTATATTTTTCTGTTTGTGTATGCATTTGTGAGTCTGACTCTTGCTTTCCATTCGTTTTTACTATTGTAATCATAACTCTTTTTCCTCCCCTTTAAACTATTTTTCTTTCTTCTTTAATAGCTTTCTAAGCCATGTTCTTTCCACATAATTAGATATAGGATTCAATTGAAGTAAGGCTTTTCTTTTTTTTTAATTTGGCAGAAAAAGAGATTGTATTTGTTGATCTTATTATTAAAGAATAAATGAGCCATATGTTTTATAGAACTTTCTGAAATATACTTGTATTTTATAAATCTGGATCTATATTTTGTGAAGGTTCACTGGTCCTCAGTAGAAAATAAAAACTACACCATGGTAAAATAAATATTTGTGACAGAACTGGCAAAATAGCATTTTATTATAAAACATCTGTAGAATTTTCCTATATCAGACACTATTTCTAAAATCAGCACTTAGAAGCTCAATATTACATACTGACAGTACAAATATGTTTATTTTTTATTGTTCCCCATATTTATTGGAATATAATTAACATACAAAAAGAGTGCATATAGAGGTGCTTGAATGGCTCAATCAGTTTAAAGCCCTGTCTTGATTTCAGCTCAGGTCACATACTGACTGAGCATTGCATGAGACTCTGCTCTGGGTATGGGGCCTGCTTGGGATTGTGTGTGTGTGTGTCTCTCTCTCCCTCTCTCTCCTCTTTCTCACTTGCACGTTCACACTCTCTCTCAAATAAAAATAAAGAAAAAGAAAAAAAAGAGTGCATATATTCCAAGGGTACTTTTATGACTCCTGACATAAGTATATACTCATAAAACTATGACTACAATTAAGAAAATATATATATAACTACCATTCCCAAATATTTTGTAGTACCATTTTGTAATCTCTCACAACCATACCTCAAGAATTTCCTAAATTTTATGTAATTAGAAACATAGCATGTACTGTTTTTTGCCCATCCTCTTTCATTAAAATTACTGTCTTGAAATTGATCCAATAGCATCTATCAATAATGCATTTGTTCGTACTGTTGAATAGTAATGTGTTGCATGGATATTCCAAGCTTGTTTATCCACTCATCCCTTGATAGCCATTTGGTTATCTATGAGCATTAATGTACAAATCTTTTTATAAACATATACCTTCATTTGTCTTGAATAAATAAATACCTACGAGTAAAATATCTGGAACATATAATCTGGAATGCATTTAAATTATCAAGAAATTGCCAACTTACTTTCTAATTTGTCTTACCAATTTGCATTCTTATGAGTTTATAAGCATAGATTTTTTCATTGATGCTACATATAGTTGACAATATTTTTTTCTATTGTGACTTTACTGAAATTTTATTATTGTAACTGTATGATTATATTTGTCAAATAAGTTTTCTGCGTATTGAAATAATACATAAGAATTTCCTTTCTTAATTTATCTTTAAATGTATTAATATGGTAAATTACATTGATTTCTCTACATTTCCCTGATAAACCATACTTAGTCATAATGGAGATAATTTGAACATTATGTCATAATGAAGTGTCATTTTCATATATTGTTGGGTTGGACTTAATAAAATTGTGTGTGTCCTTTTTGCCTCTATTTTCATAAGATTTATTAATCTAGAGCTTTCTTTACATATATATCTATATATGTATCCTTCCTTCAAATTTGATTCTCTGGTTTGTATATCCCCTTATTCCAGTGTCCATCTAAAAATTAAAAAGAAATATATCTAAGGGAAAATAACAATGTTCAAAT
>NW_027528806.1:4464653-4488942 GCF_008692635.1 Crocuta crocuta
AATGTTCAAATTATCTCCATTAAGTTAATATTTTTCTAAAATTTATCTTTTTTAAAAGGAAGTGAATGAAAATGTGACTTGTTTATTGACTGACAATGATAAAAAGCCATAGAAATAGACCCTCAAAGATTTCAGATTATACAGATATTCTACAAGTATTTAAAATAATTATGATTAAATGATCTTGCCAAAGAATTAGCAAACATAAAAACAAAAAATTTATACAACTAAATATTATTATAATAATAAAAGTAATAAAAACCAAAGACATAAAATCTCTTTTGTAAAAATTTTTAATGTTTATTTTTGAGAGAGAGATAGAGTGCTAGCAGGGAGGGTCAGAGAGAAAGGAAGACACAGAATCTGAAACAGGTTCCAGGAGCAAACTGTCAGCACGGATCCCCTACCTGGACCCGAGGCTTGAACTCATGAACTATGAGATCATAACCTGAGCCGAAGTTGGTTGTTCAACTGACTGAGTCACCCAGGTGGCTCTAGAAAATCTCTTAAATGCAACTACGGAAAATAAACACACGTTTACAGGACAATGTGACTTTTGTTCCTACATATTCTTTAAGCTAATTGAATTTAAACAAAAAATCTAAAATGTATTTATCAGAATCGAAAGACTAGTCTTACTCAGGTGGGTTTTGAATTTTCTTACAGTTATCTATGAGGGATTGAGAGAACATGACACATAAGAACTAAAAATAATTTATCTTGATTAGGGAGAGATAAATAAAAGTGATGAAAACTATGAGTTTAGTATGGCAACACATGGGGACTTCCCAAAAATCATTCCTTTTTCAATTATCAGATACATAATGAATATAAAAGCATAGCATATTATGCTGGCAAGAATGTGGGTAGTCATGGATACTTATGTATTGTTAGAAATATAACTCTCATTCTCTTGGAAAGGCAATTTGGCGAATCCTATAAAAATATAAGATTACACATACCTTTTATTCCAGTGGTCCTATACCTGAAATTTAAACAGTATACAGAAGACCTCATTTTCTTTTTTAATATGATACAAAGATCACAGAGACACATGGAAAAGCTATGTCAAATATGGGATACTGGTTTTATAAAAGATAATTATAAATATTGGCAGTTGGGGGTTTAAATATAGGCCCCATCAAAAGGTAAATAAAGTAAGAACATGCACACATTAATACTTTTTGTTAAGCTCCAAAATATAATTAGTCTGATACTTTAGTATTGAAGCAGAATATTAATAAAAACTTTGTTTTTATAATTTCTCTACACTTCCAAATTATATGTGCCTAAATAAAGATGAGACAATAATATTAAGGACAAAATATTCCAAGTAAGTATTTTTTAAGACATTTTTCAAAAATGTGTAACTACTGTTATGTGTCCCTAAATATATTTATTCATCTTTTTAAAATGCTTATTTATTTAATTTTAGAGAAAGAGAGAGGGAGGGAAAGAGAGAGAAGTACAGAGAGAGAGAAAATTCCAAGCAGGTTCCACACTCAGTGCATAGTTCTTCACAGGACTTGAATTCACAACGTGAGATCATGACCTGAACTGATATCAAGAGTCAGATATTTAACAGACTGAGACACCTAGGTTGCCCCTATTTATTCATCTTTAATCACTAAATTATTCAATATGTATAATGAATATTTGTTATGAATGTGTATTTATAAATATGGCAGAATATATAGCTTAAGAGCATATTATATCAGTTTGGAAGGAGAAAAATGTCTTCATTAAACAATTTTGTGAAAAAGCAAGACTATCTTAAACTGAATGTCAGGATTTGTGCCATAAGTAATAAATACAGAAGGAATTTGAAGGAAAGAAAATCTAGGCAGTCTGGTATTAGAAATACATTTCTTAGATTACATCAGATGTGGGTAGATGAGTGTATCCCTATGCATGCATTAGGAAGAAGAAATTTCAAAGATATTGATACAACATGAGAAAGGTAGGGCAACTATGTATGATTGATTTCAGTGATTTGCAAGCATTCTGGGGGGCACCTGGGTGGTGAAGTTGGTTAACCGTCCGACTTCAGCTCAGGTCATGATCTCACCACTCGTGGGTGCGAGCCCCACATTAGACTCAGCTCAGGTCATGATTCTCACTGCTCATGGATTCAAGCCCCACATTGGGCTCTGTGCTGACAGCCTGGAGCCTGGACCCTGCTTTGAATTTTGTGTCTCCCTCTCTCTCTTCCCCTCCCCTGCTCATGCTGTCTCTGTCTCAAAAATAAATAAACATTTAAAAAAACATTCTGGTATAGTGGATGATAGAATTTGGGGAAAATGTGGAGAATTACACTTTACAATTTTGCAAAGAAATATACTTAGTTAAATTCTATATAATACTGCCAAATTTATTATCAAAGCCTATCAAATTTCTATTTTTTTGAAAATTAATATATTTGCCATTAGCTTTTAAACTGAGTTTCTAAAATATTGGCATATTCCACTTAAACTTTGATATCTCTAGAACTGACTTCATCTGGAGGATTTTAATACTCATTTTTTAAAAATTCTTCATCATTCTAAACCAGAACATTAGACACCATTAACTTACCTCTTATTCTCATGCTTGAAAAGCTAAAACTCATCCTCTCCTGGGAAGATAAGCATTTCTATTGGGATCTCTCTGGAAGTATTCATTAATTAAAACTTCTTCATTTATATAACTTGAAAAAAAAAGAAAGTTTAGAATGGAGTTTAAATATCTTTTATTGAAGATAGAAGCTAAATTGGATGAGTGTTTTAATATAAGATGGATGTATCTGCCAATACAACCACAGACTTTGGTTGATTTGCCTATTTGTAAGCAGGAGACTGCACATCTAAGATAGTCATGATGGAAGAAAAGGAGTACTTAAAAATTTTTTTTTAATGTTTACTTTTGCGAAAGAGGGAAAGAGATAATAGAGCATGATCAGGGGAGGGGCAGAGAGAGAGAGGGAGACACAGAATTCAAAGCAGGTACCAGGCTCTGATCTGTTACCACAAAGCTCCTTGCAGGGCTTCAATCCACAAACTGTGAGATAATGACCTGAGCTGAAGTTGGATGCTTAACCTACTGAACTATCCAGGCGTTCCAGAAACTGGATACTTTCTGAGATCAATAATTACCCAGAGGGGTTTAGGAAAAACAAATTGTAAGCTAATACTTTCTTTAAATCTATTTCTATGAAATTAGACGGTGACATTGTAAACTTTGATAATTAAATGTACTAAATGCGAATATAACTATTTGTTCATATTTTAAAACATAATATTGAATTCAGAATTCATTAAGAAAAACATTTGTATTAACAAATTCATATGTAAACTACTTCTGATGGTCCATTATATAAACTTATATGCCATGCATAAAAGGTGATGTCTTTAATATAAATACAGTTCTCTTAAATCAGTGAAGAATTATGAAAAATCAGCCAATATCTTCACATATAATTCCAGATGAAATAATACAAATAAACTCTCACCAGTAATTTCATTGGTGATGAAAGAACTGTATTTAGTGAAATATCTGGGTAATATTTTAGCTTTTCATGTTAAAGAGAAGATTTCCTTTCATATTAACCTTTTGGGATTCTCTTTATCATTAATTATTTTCTGACATGTATAGGTTGTTTTTGGTGGAATAAACCTTATAATTGCCATTTAGCTTCATTGGAACAGTTTATATTTTTCGTATTTCTTTATCTTATTTTCCTTTAGTTAATTTTCGAGTTGGTCTTATTCTGGGATATCCCTTGATTATTATAATAACATATTAAGTGTGTCTTTTCAGTTTCCAATATTAGAGAGATTAAGAAATAGCAAATACTTTCTTAAATGTTATACAGGTAGAACATTAGAGACCTTGAATTTTTTTCAGTGCATGGTATTTTTGTGTAAAATATACAGAAATTTATTTTAATGGACTTTACTTGTCCCATATTATGCTTGAAGGACTTTAAATGTTGATAATTACTTTGACCTGATATTATAATTTTTATATACTCACTTGATTTCTCCGAACACTCATATTCAGTTTTACTTCAACAAAAGGTATATATACTTCTTTGGGAGCTATATGTTCTTTATAAAATACCATGCACAGAATTTTAGTCTGACATGTGTAGTTTCCTCTTTTTAGTAAAAAATATAATTTGTAAATTTTTCTTATATTCTAGGAGTTATCAATTCCATTGAACTTGTAAATAAGTGAGACGTGCAAGTGAAGATTTGTATGCACCTCTGCACGTATGCACACATTTATATGTTTCTTCCCTGTAAAAGTTCACAGATACTTTGTTGCAAAATAGCCACCACATAAGTCTAGTTAACAGAGACAATTTGTAATGTTCTTAACATTCTTTTCATTTGTCCTTCTTTGTACTTTCCCCCGAAGACATTTTTTTTGACAAAATGCTACACTATTCAAACATCTTGGTATTTAGAATTCAAGGATGGTTGTGAAAAGGCAGGTTAATTCTCACAGAGTTCTAGGATCCTCCTGAGAAGAGAATCATCAAGACTCTAAATCTTTTCAGTTTGTAATTTAAGGTTATTGCATATTGTCCAAGGATTTTAGATGCCCCGCTGAAATGGTTGGTTCATAAACACGAAGACTGGTCTTCTAACCACCCCCTTTTAAAAGTAAACCAACTTGACAATAAACTATTTAAGGAAAACATAAAAATAAAAATAAAATTAAACCTATCAAAAGAAAAGAAGTTTTCTATCATGTACATCAAGCTTAATCTCACCACCCAGATGCCTGATGAATCGACCTGGGGTCTGGGCACATGTAATGGTAGGCAGCCAATACTGCCTCATTGGCATGATGGACCAGCTTTCCAAGTTTGGATCGTCCATATATTTTCAAAATAAAGAGCTATCTAGCCTCAGAGTCCTGAGTGATTTTTAATTTGGGTCTTTTTTTCCCAGATATGACACAGAGGGAGTAAGATCACCATCACTTGATAAGCTGCAATAATCTATGCTAAGATCTTTTATGATGTCATTGTTTAAAAAGTGGGAAGTAGGATTTAGTCTCAGAAAGGATATTTACAAATGATATTTCCAATAAGAGATTAATATCCAAAATACATAAAGAAGTTATACAACTTGACACCAAAAAACCAACAATACTATTAAAAAATGGGCATAGAGCCTGAACAGACATTTTCCCAAAGAAGACATTGAGACACTGAGTAAACACATGAAAAGATTCTCAACTTCACTAATCATCAGAGAAAGGCAAACCAAAACCACAATGAGATATCACCTTACATCTGTCAGAATGGCTAAAATAAAAAAGATAAGAAATAACAAGCGAGAACAAAAATGTGGTAAAAAAAAAAAAAAAGGAACTCTTGGGCACTGTTGGTGGCAGTGTAGATTGGTACAACCAATGTAGAAAATAGTATGGAGTTTACTCAGAAAATTAAAACTAGATATGCCATACAATCAAATAATTCTACTACTGGGTATTTGCCCAAAGAAAATGAAAATAATAATCTGAAAAGATATTTGTATACCTATATGGATTGTGGCATTATTTACACTTGTCAAGATATGGAAGCAAACTAAGTGTTCACTAATAGGTGAATGGATAAGGAAGGTGTAAGATACACACATAAGTGTGTGTACATAATGTATTATATATACATACATTATATTTGCATTCTGTGTACATATATAAACACACACGCTCTCTATATACACACAGATACACATGATGGAATACTACAGAGTCACAGAAAAGGATGAAATCTTGCCATTTGTGACAATATGGATGACTAGAGAATCTAGATGGAATAATGCCAAGTGAAAAAAGACCAAGAAAGACAAACATCATATGATTTCACTCATATGTGGAATCTAAAAAACAAAGCAAGTGAACAACAAAAAGCAGAATCAGATCTATAAATGCAGGGAACAAACTGATGGTTGCCAGTGTGGATTGTCGGGGGTGGGGATGGGCAAAATTGGTGAAGGGAATTGGGAGATATAGGCTAACAGTTAATGAATGAATTAGTCACAGAAAACAACAAGAAAGGCAGAGCATTGGGAATATATTTAATGATATTGTAATGCTATTGTATGGTGACAGATGGTAGCTACACTTTGCTGAGCGTAGCATAACCTACAGAGTAGTTGAATTCACTTGTAAGTTGTACACTTGAAACTAACATAACATTATATGTCAACTATACTAAAAAGAATAAAGATTTATTGTCAGAAAGAAGACTTGTGAGATTTCTTTACCTCCCTTCTTTAAAAAGAGAATTAATAAGGACAAATACTAAGTTCTTGTAGCCTTGTTTCAAATCTGATAGTGTCTTAGAAAAATATAAATGATCATAGTGGAAACTGAGCTCAGAGTTATTTGAAAGCAAGAAAAAATATTCATAATGGGGGGCCAATTTTAGGTATAGTCAATGGCTTCAAGAAGGAAAATACAGACTTAATTACAAGATTGGCATTGGACTTCTAAGCAAGAGTTTTGAATACTTTAAAAAGCAGTACATTATTTGTAACTCTAACTTTAGAGATAATTGGAAGAATATAAGCTTTTAAACAACATAGGCTATGGAATAAATATTAATTAAGTCAACAATATATAGTACTAATGTATAGTACAATATAGAACTAAAAGCTAACATGGTTGAGGAAAAGACAAGATCCTATATAGATTAAATGCAGATATAAATACGAGGAAATTAACAGAACATTATTATCTGGTCAGAGTAAAGTGCAAAATATACTTTGATGACATTTTACTTTTGGTTTTCTTGCAGTTTACAATCACCTCATCAAGGTGTTAAAGAGGAAAGAAATTGTTCCTCTTCAAGAAATGCAAGCAATGCCATTGCAGAGATGTGTGAATACCATCAGTTGTCCTTTTTCTTTATTATTCCAGGTTCCTCCCTTTATCCATTATACCTGCTGTATTTCATCAGTATTTTCATCTTATACACACCCAGGCTGGTCTCAATATAGTTAATAAGTACAACATAATTGCCCAAAAATGGCTTCTTTCCTGTGCAAGTGACTGGCATATTGGCAAAATATATTTTACTTTATGTCTCTATTCAGCATTACTCACAGAGTACTTGAGATTTATTTTTCTACTAGTAGAATTAAATAGATAGTATAAAATGCTACCTATATCTTTTAAATTAATTTTATAAGCTCATTTTCTTAAGTTGGTTTTTAAAGAATTAATATCTCTGAAAAATCATTTATCTAAATCTTACTAATTTTAGGGAATGATAATATAGTTAAAAGTGGTAATAGAGGGCATAAGGCAGTAGATATGAAAAGAAGTGGCCTTGTTTAAGAGATAAGAAGAAATCAAATCAATAGAGTTTTATAATTGGTTGGAAGAGCTGAGAAAATAAAGCGGGATAGTTTAACATTGAGCCTGGTAAGGTTGGTGTAATATAAAACAGTATAGGAAAAATAGAGATTTATGAGGAAATATAAGCTGAGGTTGGAACATGTTTAGCTTGAGAGACCTGGGGGGACATTCAAGTGATAGTTCAAACCATGACACTATAAAACATTTTCACAAGACACCTGGCTAAACATTGGGGCAGGATTACACCATCATATAGTTACGGTAGCCAAGTAACTAGATGGGATCATCACAGGAAGTTGAGGAAGAACAGGAGAAGAAGCTCTAATGCACAAACTCTGGGGCACAGATACATCACTGATTGGCACAAAGTAAGGTTTGTCCTAAAAGGAAGTCAGGGGAAGAGATCTCCCCACAAGACCTAGTAGTGAGGAACATGCATATTTGACAAATAGAAAGAATTCCACCATGGCTAAATGTGAAAATTCAGAATTCGTATCTAAAATAGAAAACTGAAATCCAAATGACTTATGATCCCTAACCTCAGAGAAATTGATAGCCTGAACACCTTGGGTTAATAAGTTATTTTGTAGAGAGGAGAATATTGGACTGAGAAATTATTGTCCATAAATCCCATTCAAAGGAAACTGAAATGCTATTTCTTTATTCTGTAAAATAATGACAGAAAGGTACCGACTTGGAAAATTGGCCAAGATATTGAAATATATTAAAATTGTGACGTAAACATTTTTGAACCAAAATCATTTTATTCTGGGGAGAGTTTCATTATTTTCCATTAGTGTTTTGGAATTTATTTTTTGTTTCCTTCTGTTTATATTCAGTGGTTTTTATTTCGACATATTTAATATAGCCATCATAGGATATAGCTATTGTCTATTGTGTTTCATAATTATCTATACTGCATAAAATTTGAAAATACTGGAGACATGTATGTGTGCATAGTGTGCTACATCATTTTTTCTATACATCATCTTTTTAAAACCAGTTCATTCTTCACTAAACTCTGATATGGGCATTGTTGAAAAATTCACATTTTTTGGCTATTACATTTTATTTTTTCCTTCTACTCTATCTTACACATGTAATTTATTTTATCTCTCAATAGTTAAATGTGGTTTAACTTTTTAAATTAATGTTTCAGAATACGAAAAGCAGGAAATAAATTAAGAGAGGTCAGTTCTTTGAATTAAATAAAATTAACTCTTGGGAAAAAATCATAAATCTTTCATGGTAGCTGAATACAGAGTGCTTAACTCTATTAATTTGTAGACATAATTGAAAATAATGAATAATGCTTCCTCCAAATTGGGATATGCGTTTTGAAAGAAAGTAAGACTTTTCTTTAGTTTAAACACAGATCTTAAAATTTTTCTGTGGTTTTCTATTTTTTTTATGGAAAAATTATTTTTCAAGTGTTCTGGTTACAAATTTTATTTTACACTTACAATAAATTATATTCAATAAGCAGTCCAACATACTGTGGACTTCAGGAAGAGACAGTGACTAGGTGCCCCAAAGTTTTACAACTTATAATTTCTTTTTTTCTTTGTTTCTTATTATCTGCTTTTTCATAATGTGATTTTCCCTTTCTGAATTAATGTAAATAGGAAGAAATATTTCAGGGATTGAATTATGTTTTCCTACTTCAAATCAAAACATACAAGCTTCTGTTGCCCTCTTCATAATGAGAGAATTGTAAGTCAGGAAACCCGTCTAAATAAAAAATAAACATCATTATTATTTTGGATATTATGTGCAACTTAAAAACACATTTAATATTTTTAAATGTTCAAGCAAAAGTATTTATTAAAAGTGACTACTCCAAGGGCACCTGGGTGGCTCAGTGTGTTGAGCATACAACTTTTGATTTCAGCTCAGGTAATGATTCCAGGGTTGTGGGATCGAGCCCTGTGTCGGGCTCCACACTGAGCATGGAGCCTGCTTAAGATTCTCTCACACACTCTCTCTCTCTCTGCCTTTCTCCCACACTTTCACACTCTCTCTTTCTGAAACAACAACAACAACAACAATCCCCAAACCCCAAAAAGTGACTACTCCACAAACTCTATCAATTAACATTGTGAAATAGTATACCAAAATTCAGGAAATATGGCATAATGGGACTTTTGTGTGTGCATTCAAATGTACTGTATATAGAAGGTCATGTGTTATCTGTCACCTACCTAATATATAACAAGTGTTTTAAATATACCTTTCTGGTCCTTGAACTTACTACTTAGTTCCTTCAAAAACAAGGCATACTCTTTAAAAATGTGATATAGTATTGATGCAATGGTTTTCTTGTTCCTGACTCTGATGTAGAAACAACCAACATGGGGTGACTGGGTGGCTCAGTGGGGGTAAGTGGCTGAGGGTGGCTCAGCTCATGATCTCAGTGCTTGTGAGTTCAAGCTCCACATCGGACTCTGTGTTGACAGTATGGATTCTTTCTCTCCCCTCCCCCACTCGCACTTTCTCTCTTTTTCAAAATAAATAAATGAACAACAAAAAAAGCAACAACCAACACATTTAATCCACGTCATAATGTGATTAAATCATTATTTCACAATAGATATTACTAATCAGAAAGTAAAGTTCATGTGAAAATAATGACTTGGTTATGAATTCATCTCTTTAAAATATCATAAAAAGTTAAGCAAGTTTATTTGATTTTGGAAATATGCTTTCTTGTAAGAATTAGCACTAACACAAGTTTTCTGATATTCCCTCTCGGCGCATGGCAGGATGACACTTCCCCACCTCCCTGAGGTCAGATGCGGCCACACAACTTACTCTAGCAATGAAATACAAATGCTAATGGCTTGTGATAGAGTTGCCGCAAACTTGAGAAGAGTTGAGTAGAGTTGAACAGAGTACCTCCTTCTCTAGTCCCTCTTTCGTCTGGCACAATCACCCTCAGATCAAGGTTCAGATCATGACTATTCCATTTGTGCTTCTGATAGGGATCATGAGAAACATGTAACAAGAATGGGAGCTATAACGTTTATCTTTGTTATCAAAGCAGGAGGAAATGTGTTATAATAATACTACTCATTCCTTTCATTTACTTTGAAATATATTTTTACACTAAAATAAAACATTCCTATAGTGAATAGTTGTAACAAAGTACTTATGTCAGAACTAATGATTAAAATGGTGCATTTGTGCATTCATGAAACAAGGTCTCATTTGTATTTATAAAATGAAGGATAATATATAACTTTAGATACTTAGACTTTACAATTTGATTAAAGCTTAAAATGCACAAAAATATTTATTCATTGATTCCCTGGCTCAAAAGATTCATTAATTTTAAATGAGCTAATATGTGTCAAGCACTTGCAACAAGACCTAACACATATTAAGAAGTATAAAACTGTTAGCTGTTTTATTATTTTTCATCTGACAAATACTTATCGGGTCCAATTTAATATTGTTCTAGGCCTCAGAAATATAGCACAGAACAAAACAGGAAGAAATATTGCTATTGTGTAGCTTGTATTCTTTTAGAATCAGACACATAATTCTGAAAAAAATGACATATAAAATTATGAAATAAAATTAAGCACGTGGGAGGATTGGGGAGTCCATAATTGAAAGAAGGGCATTCTGCTTTAAATACATAGAAAAGGATGGTTTTATTCAAAAGGCAAATTTTGGCCAGGTCTTAGAGTGGTCCAGCTTCCTAGGTCTCTGAGGAAATAACTTTCTGAGCACATGGGCTACAGGATCAAAGTCCATTAGGTGGAACATACCTGGTAATGAGGCTGAAAGCAAGGTGGCCAGGACAGCAGACTTCTAGTGAGCAAGAGAGAGAATCGGGTAGTACAAGAAGCAAAGATGAAGGCCATCTGACTGTGGGTCAGATCCTGGGAGGGTTACTGGGTTGTTCAAATAATTTAGATTAGTTCACTATGGACAGAGAGCCATTGCAGGGCTAAAGCATGGGATGGATCTATGTGGTTTACATTTTGATAGGCTCATTCCACTTGTTTATGTTAAGGAGAATGTCAAGAGATAAAGACCTGAGGAGATGAGATTAAAGGTTATCACAGTCACTTGGACAAGGTGGTAACAGTGCGTAGTAAGAAATGGTCCAGCATTAGGATATTTTGAAGATAGAACGAATAGTATTTGCTGATGGAAGGAATGTAGAAAATGAAGGAAACCAACGGAATCAAAGGGAAAGTGTTCAATAACTGAGAAGGGGAACATTGTGGAGGAAAGTGTTTGACAGAGAAATGTCAGCTTGTCCTAACTGCTCCATTGAAAACGTAGTTTGATACCTTTATTATAGAAGTGCGTTTGTGACCTGGGTGAGTAGGACATGTTGTCTTGGCTAAAATGAATATGGACAGGATCAGAAACAGGGAGTTACTGTGATTCTTTTTTTCTTTTTCTTTCTTTCTTTTTCTTTTCTTTCTTTTTTTTTTTTTTGATAGGATCCTCCTCTGTCTCTTCAAGTTATCACAAATCACCCAGGACACTGTCAGATCTGTTTGATCCCATTGCTAATCATCTTGCCTCTTTTACATTGATTCACCTTCTGCTGACATTAAATACGATGTCTGAGTAAGGATCATTCTCGAAGAGTTCCTTTTTCATTCATTTTCCACCTGATTTTTCAACCGTATTGTACCTTTTCCCTCCTTATAATGAAATAAACCATAGATCAATCCAATATTTAATATACATGGATAAATTTACAGATATCTTGAAAAACTTATAAGTGATTATTTCTATTGGCCTTGAATGTGGAAAGTATGACAACATACAGTATAAAAGAAAGAATAAGTAATACTGCAAACAGAATTACCTTAACAAAACCTTTGTAAACTAAATGTCTGCCAGCTAAATAGTTCCTCCAGCAGAAGAACAGGTCTCTGACCCCTTAAGTAGTTATTAATGAGAAGCTCTTCAGGGCCAAAACTTGAGCCTGCAGTCATCAATTCGTAGCTACTTATCCCTCTCTGCTTTTACAACACACTAAGTGAGTTGTTTGGCTTCACAACCCGTGAGGAGAGTCTAATATTTATGCAATGGTTAGAATTTCTGATTGATCCCAAATTTCTTTGGCGCCTAGAGAAGGATTAGTTCCATGAAGACATGAAAAAGGTTTTATTTCCCCACACCGTGAGTCCCATGTCTCTAAGGCCCCAGAACAATTCTGCTTATGCCCAGTTTCACAAAGAATCTCTGAAGTTGTTCTGTCTTAGTTGTTCTAATTTCTGTAGCTTCAGCTGCCACGTATCACTTTAAGGGAATTTGCGGGTGACAAGGGTCATTTAAAACTCTCCATTCTTATCTTCTCTTCATCCCAATCCATTCCAAGATATAAATAAGCTTTTGCCTTGCTCACTAATTATGGCAAACATATTTGTGTATGAAGATAGTTTGCTTTCTTTAGGAGTATCAAATTTTATTAAAATTTAAAGAAAATATAACATGCGCAAAGTATTTTAGAATATAATAAATATTACATGATGCTACCTATGAGTAAAATTGTGAATTCCCATATTGTTAAAAATTGCTTACAAAATTGTTCTTTTCAGACATACAGATGGTTAACAGACACATGAAAGGATGCTCAAAATCAGTCACCAGTGAAATACAAATCAAAACTGCACTGAGATACCATCTCACATTTGTCAGAGTAGCTAAAACTAATAACACAGGAAACAACAGATGTTGGCGAGAATGTGGAGAAAGAGGAACCCTCTTCTACTGTGGAATGTAAACTGGTGAAACCACTCTGGAAAGCAGTATAGGTATTACCCAAAAAGTTAAAAATAGAATTACCCTGTGGTCCAGCAATTGAACTACTAGGTATTTATTCAAAGGAATAAAAAATACTAACTCAAAGGGATACATGCACCCTGATGTTTATAGCAGCTTTATTGTGCTAAGTGAAGTAAGTATATAAGAGAAGGACAAATACCATGTGGTTTCACTCTTTTCTGAAATTTAAGAATCAAAAAGGATGAACATAAGGGGGAAAAAAAGAGAAAGGCAAACCAAGAAACAGATTCTTCACTATATAGAACAAACTGAAGGTTGTTAGAGGGGAGGTGGGCGTGGGTGAAGGGTTAAATGGGTGGTGGATATTAAGGAGGGCACTTGTGATGAACATTGGATGTTAGTGATGAATCACTAAATTCTACTCCTGAAACTAACATTATACTGTAGGTTAACTAATGAATTTAAATAAAAACATGAAAACAACACAAAACACAAAATAAAATGGAAAAGTTATTTTTTCTTTCTTGCTTTCAATAGCTCTCTTAATAAAGAAATCTCAGGGCACCTGAGTGGCTCAGTCAGTTACGTGTCCAACTCTGACTCAAGTCATTTCTCATGCTGGTCCATGGGTTCAAGCTCCACATCAGGCTCTGAATTGACAGCAGTGCAGAGCCTGCTTCAGATCCTCTGTCTCCCTTTCTCTCTGCCCCTCTCCTGCTTGTGTGTGCTCTCTTTCTCAAAAGTAACTAAACATTTAAAAATAAATAAGTAAAAATTTAAAAATCTTTTTAAAAAATTTTATTTAAATTTCGGTTAGCGACACACAGTGTAATATTAGTTTTTAGGTGTAAGTGTCATAATCTGACACATCCACACAGCACCCAGCACTCATCCCAAGTGCATTCTTCAATCCCTATCACCTGTTTTCTCATCCGCCTACCCACAACCCTACAGCTAACTATCAGTTTGTTCTCTATAATTAAAAGTCTGTTTCTTGGTTTGTCTCTTTTTCTGTCACATTTTTCCCTTTGCTCATTTGTTTTGTTTCTTAAGTGCCACATATGAGTGAAATCATGTGGTATTTGTCTTTCCCTGACTGATTTATTTTGTTTAGCATTATACTCTTTAGCTCTAACCATATGGTTGCAAATGGCAAGATTTCATCCTTTTTATGACTAATATTCCATTATATATATGGACCACAACTTCTTTAACCATTCATTAGTCAATGGATCTTTGGTCTTTCTCCATACTCTGGCTATTGCAGATTAAACTGCTATCAACATCAGAGTGCATGTATTCCTTTGAATTACTATTTTTATATTCTTTGGGTAAATAGCAATAGTGCAATTGCTAGATCATAGGGTGGTTCTATTTTTAACTTGTTGAGGAACCTCTACACTGTTTTACAGAGTGGCTGATCCAGTTTGCTTTCCCACCAACAGTCCAAGAGGGTTCCCTTTCTGTACATCCTACCAACATGTGTCATTTCTGATGTTGATGGTTTTCGCCGTTCTGACAAGTGTGACTGTGATATCTCGTTGTAGTTCTGATTTATATTTCTCTGATGATTAGTAATGTTAAACATCAAAATCAGCAAGGAAGAAGTAAAACTTTCACTATTTGCAGTTGACACGATACTCTATATAGAAAAATGTAAAGGCCCCACCAAACAACTTCCATAACCAATGAATGAGTTCAATAAAGTAGCAGGATACAAAATTAGTGTACAGGAATCTGGTGCACTTCTATACACCAATAATGAAGCAGCAAAGAGAATTCAAGGAATCAATCCTTATTTATAATTGCACTAGAAACAATAAGATACTTAGAAATTAGGAATAAATCTAAGCATAGAGGTAAAAGATCTGTACTGTGAAAACAAAACACTGATAAAAGAAATAGAAGATGACATAAAGAAGTGGGGTATTCCATGCTCATGGATTGAATGAAAAAATATTGTTAAAATGTCTATACTACCCAAAGCAATCTACACATATAATGCAATCCCTATAAAATACTGACAGCATTTTTCACAGAGCTAGAACAAAAAACCTCATATTTATATGAAACTACAAAACACTCCAAATAGCCAAAGCAAACATGAAAAAGAAAAGGAAAGGTGGAGATACCACAATTCTAGACTTCAACTTATATTACAAATTTGTAGTGCTCAAAATGGTATGGTACTGGCACAAAAACAGACACATAGATCAATGGGACAGAATAGAAAATCTAGAAATAAACCCACAACTATATGGTCAATTAATATTTGACTAAGCAGGAAAGGATACCCGGTGGAAGAAAAAGAAACCCTCTTCAACAAATGGTATTGGAAAAACTAGACAGCAACATGAAAAAGAAAGAAAATGGACCACTTTCTTCTACCATACACAAAAATAATTTCAAAATGGTTGAAAGACCTAAATGTGAGACAATAAAAATCCTAGAGGAGAACACAGGCAGTAACTTCTTTGATACAAGCTGTAGCTGCTTCTTTCTAGATATGTCACCTGAGGCAAGGGAAACAAAAGCAAAGTAAACAATCTGGACTTTATCAAAATAAAAGGCTTCTGTACAGCAAAGGAATTAATTGAAATAATCAACAAAACTAAAAGTCAACCTACGGAATGGGAGAAGATATTTGTAAATGACATGTTTGACAAAGGACTAGTATCCAAAATATGTAAAGAACTTACAAAACATAACACACCAAAAATTAATAATCCAATAAAATATGGGAAGAAGATATGAATAACAATTTTCCAAAGAACACATGTAGATGGCCAACAGACACATGAAAAGATGTTCAATATCACTGACCATTATGGAAAGAATTTGCTTTTACATATATTCATAACTTCCTGGATATAATGTATTAGTAATTTATGTTAGCATCTTTATTTTTCACTTACCAATACTATTATCTGAAGGGGTACTGGAACTCTAGTGGGGTGCATTATCATATTCAAAGACACCTGTTAATTAACTGAGTTGGGATTTGAACTAATAACTGTCTAATACCCAAGTATATTCCCTTACACTATAGCATATTGCCTAACAAACAAAAAAGATACAATGAAATATCAATCTGTTAATAAAGTTGTAGAACCAGTTCACAAACCTAAAAAGAAAAAAAAAACAATAAATATAAACAAAAGCTGTAGTTCTGTAGAATTCGAGGAAAAAGCTATGAAGATAATAATAAAGACTATTTGTCACTTAACAAATTGGCTAATATTAACACCAAAAATTAACGATATTGTAATGGAAAGGGAAATTTTGTACACTGCAGAATTCAGATAAGTATTGAAGTTTTAGTACAACTTAAATTTTATCAGAAGTCTAATCATATTTTGTATTATTTGATCTGACAATTCACACTTCTTGTTTTGGGCTTTGATCTTTGGAAATAATCAGAAAGTTATCTAAATAGGCATGTACAGATATGCCAACAACCACATCGCAATAATAGAAAAACAAAAGTGATCTAATGAAATGAAATCTGGTCATATATATAATTACATTTATAATATAATTCCATCAAACTATATACATGTAATATATAATTTACATTAATTATATATTATATATATAATTTACATTAGAAAAGCAAATATGCTTAGTCATATATGGCAATTGGGTCTCCTAGGTATAAACTCTACTTTTATGTTTATGTTTTAAATCTGAGTCATGGCAGCTCTCCACATCGTCTAGCTTCCTATAATTTGACTACCTTTGAACAAAATTCTCCTTTAAGCAAAACTCTTTTGAGTTGAGGAGATAATACTTCCTTTCTTGTTTGGCTGCCAAGAAAAATCACCAAATTTTAGTATTTCGGGGAATTATATACATGTATTACATACTTTAAAAATAACTCTTTACTGGATATCAAATTGAAGAAAATTGTTTCACATTCCAAAAGAACTTAGAAACAATTGTCTTGTTATTCAGAGGGAGATCACATACTTCTTGACCTGTTTTTTTTTTCAAAGTCTGCTCCCTATAATAAAATATTTTTAAATAAGACAAAAACCAATGTTAACTACATTCCTTCTTCTAATGAAATGGATTAGGGAAATCTTCGGAAAATTATTTCCAGGAATCTTTAATTACTTTTCCTTGTTTGCTGCCTGTAAGGTGTCTAGGGATAATTTTTTCCTGAATTAGCAGTTGCATTTTTAACACTTCTACTGCCACTGCCATGGCTAATTACAAGCAGAAAGAACAGCTGTCATTTATTTCTGTAACTCAGAGACATTTGGCTATGGCTTTAACTGACACCGGACTGGTGGTTTTAAATTGGTCAAATTATTGTTAATTTTTTGAGGAACCTCCACACTGTTTTCCAAAAGGGTTGCACCCAGTTTACATTCCCACCAACAGTGTAGGAGGGTGCCCGTTTCTCCACATGCTCGCCAGCATCTAGAGCCTCCTGATTTGTTCATTTTAACTACTCTGAGCGGCATGAGGTGGTATCTCAGTGTGGTTTTGATTTGTATTTCCCTGATAATGAAGGATACTGAACATCGTTTCATGTGTTGGCCATCTGGATGTCCTCTTTGGAGAAGTGTCTGTTCATGTCTTCTGCCCATTTCTTCACTGGATTGTTTTTCGGGTGCGGAGTTTGGTGAGTTCCTTATAGATTTTGGATACTAGCCCTTTATCTGATATGTCATTTGCAACTATCTTTTCCCATTCCGTCGGTTGCCTGTTAGTTTTATGGATTGTTTCCTTTGCCGTGCAGAAACTTTTTATCTTGATGAGGTCCCAATAGTTCATTTTTGCTCTTGATTTCCTTGCCTTTGAGGATGTGTCAAGTAAGAAGTTGCTGCGGTGGAGGTCAAGGAGATTGTTTCCTGCTTTCTCCTCTATGGTGTTGATGGTTTCCTGTCTCACATTCAGGTCATTTTTAGTTTATTTTTGTGTATGGTGTGAGAAAATGATCTAGTTTCATTCTTCTGCATGCTGCTGTCCAGTTCTCTCAGCACCATCTGTTAAAGAGGCTGTCTTTTTTCCATTGTATACTCTTTCTTGCTTTGTCAAATATTAGTTGGCCATACATTTGTGGATCCACTTCTGAGTTTTCTCTTCTGTTCCATTGGTCTATGTGTCTGTTTTTGTGCCAATACCATACTGTCTTGATGATGGCAGCTTCGTAGTAGAGGCTAAAGTCTGGGAAGTGATGCCTCCCATTTTGGTTCTCTCCTATGACCCAGTAATAGCACTGCTAGAATTTACCCAAGGGATATAGGAGTGCTGATGCATAGGGGCACATGTACCCCAATGCTCATAGCAGCACTCTCAACAGTAACCAAAACCTGGGAAGAGCCTAAGTGTCTATTTACTGATGAACAAGAAGATGTGGTTTATCTATACAATGGAATACTACATGGCAATGAGAAAGAATGAAATCTGGCCATGTGTAGAAACATGGATGGAACTAGAGTGTATAGTTATGCTGAGCGAAATAAGTCAGGCAGAGAGGGACAGATACCACATGTTTGCACATATAGGAGGATTAGGAAGAATTTAATGGAGGACCGTGGGGGAGAAGAAGGGGAAAAAATACTTGGGAAGAGGGAGGGAGGCAAACCATGAGAGAAGATTGAATGTGGAAAACAAACTGAGTGCTGATGGGGATGGGGGGAGGGGAAAGGGGGTGATGGGCATAGAGGAGGGCACTTGTTGGGATGAGCACTGGGTGTTATATAGAAACCAACTTGACAATAAACTATTTAAGAAAAAAGAAAAAATAAATAAATTGGTCAAATTATTGGAGATGTTCTGTTTAAGCAATATGAGTTTTGTAAGAAGAACATTTTTTTTTTGTTTTTTGGGGTTTTTTCCTAGAGATAATGTTTTTTTTTTTTTTAAGTTTTCTTTATTTCTGAGAAAGAGAAAGAGAGAGAGAAAGAGACAGCATGAACAGGGGAGGGTCAGAGAGAGAGGGAGATACAGAATCTGAAACAGGCTCCAGGCTCTAAGCTAGCTGTCAGCACAGAGCCTGACGCAGGGCACGAACCCACAAACCATGAGATCATGACCTGAGCTGAAGTCGGATGCTTAACTGACTGAGACACCCAGGTGCCCCAGTGATAATGGTTTAAATACATCGACTAATAAATGGACAAATGATGCTCTAACAGGATACTTAAAGTTATGTTTCTGAAGAATAAAATTCATTTAAAAGAAAAGATAAACTTTTATTATGTTTTAATGTTTATATATTTATTTTGAGAGAGACAGAGAGCACAGGACCATGACTGGTACATGAGAGGTCAAGAGAGAGAGAGAATCCCAAACAAGCTTTGCACTAATAGCATAGAGCCCGAAGTGGGGCTCAGTCTCACATACAGTGAGATTATGATTTGAGGTGAAAACACAAGTTGGATGCTTAACTGACAGAGCCACCCAGGCACCCCAAGAGAAAAGGTAAACTTTTAGATTAGATATTGCAAAATTCATAGATTACACAGATGTCTGTCTATGTTTTATATGTCTCATGTTAATTAATTTACTCTGTAGACAACATAGGAAGAGTTTTCAGAAATCATGTTCTGAGATCAAATTTATCTAGATTCACTCTTTCAATAACTGGCTCTCAATGGGTAACTTACTTCATCACTCAAAACTAAAGTTTTTTGATTTAGGATGTTAGTAAATTTTAAAAAAACTCGTATATCAAATGGAGTTTTTAGGAAAAGATAGTTAATTCATACAAAAAGATTAGCAAACAACCACTAAATTTTGCAATAGCTCAATGTGTTGTAACTATGAAGCTCAAGATCATCACAGTAGTGATCATGAAGATACTGGAAGACTAAAGAGAAATCCTGAGGAATGCGCAAAAGCATAAGAATTCTAACTTTCACTGAAAAGTATATACATAGGTCATATAAATAAAGGTCAACACATGATTTTACATATTTTAAATGTTTTAATTTATGAAAAAAATGTACTAATTTGCAAAATAGAAAGTAAATAAGAAGATACATTTTGTTCCAGGAACTTACAAAGAGTTCTCATAAACTTAATTATTTAAAAAGGAAATCACAGCTCTTTTGAGATATAATTCACATACCACAAAATTCATCTTTTAAAAATGAACAATTTAGTGTTTTCTAATACATTCATTATCATTGTCTAATTCCAGGATATTTTGTTGGACTCTAAAAGAATGAGTATAACCCATTATAAGGTCCTATTCATTATAAGTTCTTCCAATATTCCTCTTCTCTTCTCTCAAGCCTTTGACAAACATTATTATACTTTCTGTCTCTATGAATTTGTCTATTCTGGACATTTCATATAAATGAGATTATAAAATATGATATATTTTGTATCTGCTTTTCACTTTATGTAATATTTTCAAGGCTCATCATAGTATAGCATGTATCCATACTTCATTTTCTTTTATGGCTGAATAATATTCCATTGCATGTCTATACCATGTATTATTTATCCGTTCATTAATTAGTAGAAATATACAATGTGTCCATTTTTTTTACATTATGAATAATGCTGCTGCAAACATTTGTGTACATGTTTCTTTGTGGCCACATATTTTCATTTCTCTTGCGTATATACTTAGGAATGGAATTGTTTTGAACTACAGCACCTCTACATTGTAAGACATACTGTTAATTCTAATTCAAATTTAACCCCACATCTATTAATAAATGAATAAATAATTTATGACCTGCAATTCAACTACCACAGTAACAGAAATCAAATCTACCACTATGCACAGGGAACGATCTGTGTCCTTGAAAAGCTTGAGGTCCTGTATGTTGTAGAAGGGCAGACAGTGAGGTGGAAAGGCCTTTCAATAATATAGGTTCTCCTTCCTGTTCTAAAAGTTTCCTATTCTAAGTGATAACTCACAACTGAAAAATGTATATTAATTTAGAGGATTTACTCTTAATTACAGAGGAAAAAGAGGTATATTTTTATGACTCATATAAAATTGAGTAATTATTGTCATCACCGTCCTCATCATGATCACTTTACAATTTGTCATAGACTAGTCATAAAAATCAAATAATGTAAAAACAATTACAGAATTTGATAGTATATATTATATACAAATTTATGTTTGGGATATCAAACCTCAAATTTTTATGTGGCCTAAAATGCAAGACTATTCTACTACGAGTGTACCTATTACTGATTAAAAAAAGATGTTATTTCTACAGAGTCAGAACTGTTCATTCCTTTTCATATTAAGTGGAAAGGGAATCTTTGTACCATACTAGAATTGACTTTATTCATTGCAAGTATTAGGGTATGAGTCCTTTATGTAAAACTTCAGTCCTGGCCCTGAGTTTTTGAGTAAAATTAATAGTAACATAATTAGGAGATGATGCCATAATCTACTAGTTGTTCAAAAGTAGATACGTTAGTTTGGCTTAGAACAAACTTGTGCCATTTAAGGAATTGAATTGAGTCCATTTTCCCCTCATCGTTTCATATAGAAGCCTTGTTGATAATAGCTATTACAAATTGATTCTGAAGTATATTAAAAATATTAGATGCCAGAAAAAAGGAAGACATATATTTCATTTGTTCTCCATGCCTATAAGCTTAGTTCACTCTATATAGGAGTATATTCATTTGAAAATCATCTGGAAAAGAGTCCTATGTTCTATAGCCATTTATTGAAAATGCAGATAAATGTTAAGGAGAATAATGAGCTTCCATCATCGAATCCAATTCTCTTGCCCTTTATTATCAAAGATATTTGTGTTGTTTTGTAGTAAACTTTCAAAAGTAGAGCAATAGGAAAGTTTATCACTAATACATATATGAAGAGTTATAAAATGAATATATCTTGAAGTCAGAAGTCTGAAATCAAGATGACAGCAGGACTCACTCCCTCAAAAGCCCAGAAGAGATTCCTTCCTTGGAATCTCCCAGCTTGGTCACCCCTGGCATTCCTTGACTTACGGCTGTATAACTCCAAATGTTTCCTCCATTTTCACATTTCTTTTTTGTCAATGTGTTTCTTCTCAATGTTTCTCTTACATAGATGCTTATTCTGGAATTCGGGGCCCAACTGGATAATGAAGTTGATCTCATCTCTAGACTCTTGATTTAGTTATATTTTACAACATCCTTGTTCAAGTTAAGTCTATATTCACAAGTTGCAGAGATTAGATAGGGGATATATTTATTTGGGGGTAGGTGCAGATCTTTCCATCCATTTATCACTATATTAACCTCTAAGATCATAAGATTGTCGTGTCTTTTTAAAAAATGTTATGTAAATGGAATCATACTTTAGGTACTCATTGTGGCTGCCCTGTTTCACTAGATTTTATATGTGCAATCTTTTACCATGTTGTCTCATAGAGAATCAGTTTATTCATTTTCATTGTTATATAATCAGTTTTATGAATTACCACAAATAGCATATACATTCTTCTTAATGTACATTGGAGTCGTGTCCAGATTAAGGCTATTATTATAAACATTATTAAAATCATCATTATATTTTTCCTTTTTTCTTTTTTTAAAGTTTATTTGTTTATCTTGAGAGAGACAGAGAGAGTGCAAGTAGGAGAAAGGCATAGAGACACAGGAGTAGAGAGAGAGAATCCCAAGTAATCTCCTTGCTGCAGAGCCTGCCGCAGAGCCTGCCGCGGGACTTCAACTCACAAAAGTGAGAAATCATGACCTACTACAAAACCAAGTCAAACATTTAACCTACAGAGCCATGCAGGTGCCTCAATCATTCTCATTTTTTGAACATATAATCACAGTTTGTTTTTTTAATTCTTCCAAAGGCCATGTATGTAAATCCCTACATCTTGGAATTAAATGAGTTTGTTTCTATTATCTAATGTTTCAATTTGTATTCACTTAATTATTGTTTGACAGTGTGCTCCATAGTATTTGATTGAAAGATATGTGCTATAGGTAATGTTTTAAAGATAACTTGAGTGCATGCTATCATTTTCCAGAGTTGATTACAATTGATGCTTGGTGGTGGGAAGGCTATTTATTCCATCGAAGTTTTGAGCCAATTTAAGATTTTTTTGTGTCTTAGAAAGCTTTACTTTAAGCTTTCATCTTTAGGTGTCTGAACTGAAGGTCCGAGATGCCTACCAAAACTACTTCTTAGTGGACCTAAAATTAATCTTGCATTATACACAATATTCAGAGAATCTGCTCAGTTTCTCAATCTTTTCTGCTGCATTCTTCTTGGCTTCTCTGTTTCAATAGTGTCTTACAGGGAAATAATTCCAGTATCTTTCAGATTTTCTCACTTAATCATTCTCCGGTGCATATATACATGCACACATATGCATATATATTTATGCATATATGACATATGATTTTCAAATTCTTTGTAAGTAGTTTGGTGTTTGATATTTCTATAACTAGAAGTCAGAAACCTTCCAGCAACTTTAAATCATAAAGCAGTCCCAATTCAGTAATTAGAATGTTCAAACTAAGATATTATTCAAAACTCTGAACTTGATAGATCATTAATTATTCTCCCCCTGAACATCTTGGATCTGCTTCAGGCTGGAAGCCTGCTCTGATTAAATGTGGGTTGATCCTTCTGCTCTCTTCTCTCTTCCTGCTCACTGCTTCTCTGCTTTCTTGCTGCTAATCTTTAGATTCTGGTCAGAGAAAGGAAAGAAAGATAAATGTATATATATATTATGTTTATTTTCAAAGAGTAATGGACGTGATGATTATGTTTCTTGATAACAGATAAAAATTTTAAAAATGAAGAAGAAAGAAAGAAATCCACATTCCAAGCCACTGAGAAATTAAAGTTAGAAAAAAAAGCCATCCGTGAAAAGACAAATTATTTCGTATTAGCTATAATAATATGTTAACAAGCTATTGATGTATCTGCATGAAATATTCAATTTTAAGTGCATTCTGCTTTCCTAGTTAGCCTAGTAAAATCTCAGTCGCTGCATCTTAAAGGGAGGTTTCCTGGAATCTCAGGGATAAATCCACAAATTTAGTCCAAATACCTTCAGTAAGAAACACACACACAGACCTTTCATTTTAATCTCCTTTAGGTAAAATGGGAAGAAAAATGTTACTTTTCTAATTTCTTTAAACAGCCAACAACACACACACGAACACAAAACAAAGAATATTCTTTTTTTAACTTTGTATTTATTTATTTATTTATTTATTTATTTATTTA
>NW_027528806.1:4496765-4655454 GCF_008692635.1 Crocuta crocuta
TTTACATTCCCACCAACAGTGTAGGAGGGTGCCCGTTTCTCCACATGCTCGCCAGCATCTAGAGCCTCCTGATTTGTTCATTTTAACTACTCTGAGCGGCATGAGGTGGTATCTCAGTGTGGTTTTGATTTGTATTTCCCTGATAATGAAGGATACTGAACATCGTTTCATGTGTTGGCCATCTGGATGTCCTCTTTGGAGAAGTGTCTGTTCATGTCTTCTGCCCATTTCTTCACTGGATTGTTTTTCGGGTGCGGAGTTTGGTGAGTTCCTTATAGATTTTGGATACTAGCCCTTTATCTGATATGTCATTTGCAACTATCTTTTCCCATTCCGTCGGTTGCCTGTTAGTTTTATGGATTGTTTCCTTTGCCGTGCAGAAACTTTTTATCTTGATGAGGTCCCAATAGTTCATTTTTGCTCTTGATTTCCTTGCCTTTGAGGATGTGTCAAGTAAGAAGTTGCTGCGGTGGAGGTCAAGGAGATTGTTTCCTGCTTTCTCCTCTATGGTGTTGATGGTTTCCTGTCTCACATTCAGGTCATTTTTAGTTTATTTTTGTGTATGGTGTGAGAAAATGATCTAGTTTCATTCTTCTGCATGCTGCTGTCCAGTTCTCTCAGCACCATCTGTTAAAGAGGCTGTCTTTTTTCCATTGTATACTCTTTCTTGCTTTGTCAAAGATTAGTTGGCCATACATTTGTGGATCCACTTCTGAGTTTTCTCTTCTGTTCCATTGGTCTATGTGTCTGTTTTTGTGCCAATACCATACTGTCTTGATGATGGCAGCTTCGTAGTAGAGGCTAAAGTCTGGGAAGTGATGCCTCCCATTTTGGTTCTCTCCTATGACCCAGTAATAGCACTGCTAGAATTTACCCAAGGGATATAGGAGTGCTGATGCATAGGGGCACATGTACCCCAATGCTCATAGCAGCACTCTCAACAATAACCAAAACCTGGGAAGAGCCTAAGTGTCTATTTACTGATGAACAAGAAGATGTGGTTTATCTATACAATGGAATACTACATGGCAATGAGAAAGAATGAAATCTGGCCATGTGTAGAAACATGGATGGAACTAGAGTGTATAGTTATGCTGAGCGAAATAAGTCAGGCAGAGAGGGACAGATACCACATGTTTGCACATATAGGAGGATTAGGAAGAATTTAATGGAGGACCGTGGGGGAGAAGAAGGGGAAAAAATACTTGGGAAGAGGGAGGGAGGCAAACCATGAGAGAAGATTGAATGTGGAAAACAAACTGAGTGCTGATGGGGATGGGGGGAGGGGAAAGGGGGTGATGGGCATAGAGGAGGGCACTTGTTGGGATGAGCACTGGGTGTTATATAGAAACCAACTTGACAATAAACTATTTAAGAAAAAAGAAAAAATAAATAAATTGGTCAAATTATTGGAGATGTTCTGTTTAAGCAATATGAGTTTTGTAAGAAGAACATTTTTTTTTTGTTTTTTGGGGTTTTTTCCTAGAGATAATGTTTTTTTTTTTTTTAAGTTTTCTTTATTTCTGAGAAAGAGAAAGAGAGAGAGAAAGAGACAGCATGAACAGGGGAGGGTCAGAGAGAGAGGGAGATACAGAATCTGAAACAGGCTCCAGGCTCTAAGCTAGCTGTCAGCACAGAGCCTGACGCAGGGCACGAACCCACAAACCATGAGATCATGACCTGAGCTGAAGTCGGATGCTTAACTGACTGAGACACCCAGGTGCCCCAGTGATAATGGTTTAAATACATCGACTAATAAATGGACAAATGATGCTCTAACAGGATACTTAAAGTTATGTTTCTGAAGAATAAAATTCATTTAAAAGAAAAGATAAACTTTTATTATGTTTTAATGTTTATATATTTATTTTGAGAGAGACAGAGAGCACAGGACCATGACTGGTACATGAGAGGTCAAGAGAGAGAGAGAATCCCAAACAAGCTTTGCACTAATAGCATAGAGCCCGAAGTGGGGCTCAGTCTCACATACAGTGAGATTATGATTTGAGGTGAAAACACAAGTTGGATGCTTAACTGACAGAGCCACCCAGGCACCCCAAGAGAAAAGGTAAACTTTTAGATTAGATATTGCAAAATTCATAGATTACACAGATGTCTGTCTATGTTTTATATGTCTCATGTTAATTAATTTACTCTGTAGACAACATAGGAAGAGTTTTCAGAAATCATGTTCTGAGATCAAATTTATCTAGATTCACTCTTTCAATAACTGGCTCTCAATGGGTAACTTACTTCATCACTCAAAACTAAAGTTTTTTGATTTAGGATGTTAGTAAATTAAAAAAAAACTCGTATATCAAATGGAGTTTTTAGGAAAAGATAGTTAATTCATACAAAAAGATTAGCAAACAACCACTAAATTTTGCAATAGCTCAATGTGTTGTAACTATGAAGCTCAAGATCATCACAGTAGTGATCATGAAGATACTGGAAGACTAAAGAGAAATCCTGAGGAATGCGCAAAAGCATAAGAATTCTAACTTTCACTGAAAAGTATATACATAGGTCATATAAATAAAGGTCAACACATGATTTTACATATTTTAAATGTTTTAATTTATGAAAAAAATGTACTAATTTGCAAAATAGAAAGTAAATAAGAAGATACATTTTGTTCCAGGAACTTACAAAGAGTTCTCATAAACTTAATTATTTAAAAAGGAAATCACAGCTCTTTTGAGATATAATTCACATACCACAAAATTCATCTTTTAAAAATGAACAATTTAGTGTTTTCTAATACATTCATTATCATTGTCTAATTCCAGGATATTTTGTTGGACTCTAAAAGAATGAGTATAACCCATTATAAGGTCCTATTCATTATAAGTTCTTCCAATATTCCTCTTCTCTTCTCTCAAGCCTTTGACAAACATTATTATACTTTCTGTCTCTATGAATTTGTCTATTCTGGACATTTCATATAAATGAGATTATAAAATATGATATATTTTGTATCTGCTTTTCACTTTATGTAATATTTTCAAGGCTCATCATAGTATAGCATGTATCCATACTTCATTTTCTTTTATGGCTGAATAATATTCCATTGCATGTCTATACCATGTATTATTTATCCGTTCATTAATTAGTAGAAATATACAATGT
Source organism: Crocuta crocuta (assembly GCF_008692635.1). Taxonomy (NCBI): domain Eukaryota; kingdom Metazoa; phylum Chordata; class Mammalia; order Carnivora; family Hyaenidae; genus Crocuta; species Crocuta crocuta. Next base: position 4,499,895 of record NW_027528806.1, read on the forward strand.
GTCCATTTTTTTTACATTATGAATAATGCTGCTGCAAACATTTGTGTACATGTTTCTTTGTGGCCACATATTTTCATTTCTCTTGCGTATATACTTAGGAATGGAATTGTTTTGAACTACAGCACCTCTACATTGTAAGACATACTGTTAATTCTAATTCAAATTTAACCCCACATCTATTAATAAATGAATAAATAATTTATGACCTGCAATTCAACTACCACAGTAACAGAAATCAAATCTACCACTATGCACAGGGAACGATCTGTGTCCTTGAAAAGCTTGAGGTCCTGTATGTTGTAGAAGGGCAGACAGTGAGGTGGAAAGGCCTTTCAATAATATAAGTTCTCCTTCCTGTTCTAAAAGTTTCCTATTCTAAGTGATAACTCACAACTGAAAAATGTATATTAATTTAGAGGATTTACTCTTAATTACAGAGGAAAAAGAGGTATATTTTTATGACTCATATAAAATTGAGTAATTATTGTCATCACCGTCCTCATCATGATCACTTTACAATTTGTCATAGACTAGTCATAAAAATCAAATAATGTAAAAACAATTACAGAATTTGATAGTATATATTATATACAAATTTATGTTTGGGATATCAAACCTCAAATTTTTATGTGGCCTAAAATGCAAGACTATTCTACTACGAGTGTACCTATTACTGATTAAAAAAAGATGTTATTTCTACAGAGTCAGAACTGTTCATTCCTTTTCATATTAAGTGGAAAGGGAATCTTTGTACCATACTAGAATTGACTTTATTCATTGCAAGTATTAGGGCATGAGTCCTTTATGTAAAACTTCAGTCCTGGCCCTGAGTTTTTGAGTAAAATTAATAGTAACATAATTAGGAGATGATGCCATAATCTACTAGTTGTTCAAAAGTAGATACGTTAGTTTGGCTTAGAACAAACTTGTGCCATTTAAGGAATTGAATTGAGTCCATTTTCCCCTCATCGTTTCATATAGAAGCCTTGTTGATAATAGCTATTACAAATTGATTCTGAAGTATATTAAAAATATTAGATGCCAGAAAAAAGGAAGACATATATTTCATTTGTTCTCCATGCCTATAAGCTTAGTTCACTCTATATAGGAGTATATTCATTTGAAAATCATCTGGAAAAGAGTCCTATGTTCTATAGCCATTTATTGAAAATGCAGATAAATGTTAAGGAGAATAATGAGCTTCCATCATCGAATCCAATTCTCTTGCCCTTTATTATCAAAGATATTTGTGTTGTTTTGTAGTAAACTTTCAAAAGTAGAGCAATAGGAAAGTTTATCACTAATACATATATGAAGAGTTATAAAATGAATATATCTTGAAGTCAGAAGTCTGAAATCAAGATGACAGCAGGACTCACTCCCTCAAAAGCCCAGAAGAGATTCCTTCCTTGGAATCTCCCAGCTTGGTCACCCCTGGCATTCCTTGACTTACGGCTGTATAACTCCAAATGTTTCCTCCATTTTCACATTTCTTTTTTGTCAATGTGTTTCTTCTCAATGTTTCTCTTACATAGATGCTTATTCTGGAATTCGGGGCCCAACTGGATAATGAAGTTGATCTCATCTCTAGACTCTTGATTTAGTTATATTTTACAACATCCTTGTTCAAGTTAAGTCTATATTCACAAGTTGCAGAGATTAGATAGGGGATATATTTATTTGGGGGTAGGTGCAGATCTTTCCATCCATTTATCACTATATTAACCTCTAAGATCATAAGATTGCCGTGTCTTTTTAAAAAATGTTATGTAAATGGAATCATACTTTAGGTACTCATTGTGGCTGCCCTGTTTCACTAGATTTTATATGTGCAATCTTTTACCATGTTGTCTCATAGAGAATCAGTTTATTCATTTTCATTGTTATATAATCAGTTTTATGAATTACCACAAATAGCATATACATTCTTCTTAATGTACATTGGAGTCGTGTCCAGATTAAGGCTATTATTATAAACATTATTAAAATCATCATTATATTTTTCCTTTTTTCTTTTTTTAAAGTTTATTTGTTTATCTTGAGAGAGACAGAGAGAGTGCAAGTAGGAGAAAGGCATAGAGACACAGGAGTAGAGAGAGAGAATCCCAAGTAATCTCCTTGCTGCAGAGCCTGCCGCAGAGCCTGCCGCGGGACTTCAACTCACAAAAGTGAGAAATCATGACCTACTACAAAACCAAGTCAAACATTTAACCTACAGAGCCATGCAGGTGCCTCAATCATTCTCATTTTTTGAACATATAATCACAGTTTGTTTTTTTAATTCTTCCAAAGGCCATGTATGTAAATCCCTACATCTTGGAATTAAATGAGTTTGTTTCTATTATCTAATGTTTCAATTTGTATTCACTTAATTATTGTTTGACAGTGTGCTCCATAGTATTTGATTGAAAGATATGTGCTATAGGTAATGTTTTAAAGATAACTTGAGTGCATGCTATCATTTTCCAGAGTTGATTACAATTGATGCTTGGTGGTGGGAAGGCTATTTATTCCATCGAAGTTTTGAGCCAATTTAAGATTTTTTTGTGTCTTAGAAAGCTTTACTTTAAGCTTTCATCTTTAGGTGTCTGAACTGAAGGTCCGAGATGCCTACCAAAACTACTTCTTAGTGGACCTAAAATTAATCTTGCATTATACACAATATTCAGAGAATCTGCTCAGTTTCTCAATCTTTTCTGCTGCATTCTTCTTGGCTTCTCTGTTTCAATAGTGTCTTACAGGGAAATAATTCCAGTATCTTTCAGATTTTCTCACTTAATCATTCTCCGGTGCATATATACATGCACACATATGCATATATATTTATGCATATATGACATATGATTTTCAAATTCTTTGTAAGTAGTTTGGTGTTTGATATTTCTATAACTAGAAGTCAGAAACCTTCCAGCAACTTTAAATCATAAAGCAGTCCCAATTCAGTAATTAGAATGTTCAAACTAAGATATTATTCAAAACTCTGAACTTGATAGATCATTAATTATTCTCCCCCTGAACATCTTGGATCTGCTTCAGGCTGGAAGCCTGCTCTGATTAAATGTGGGTTGATCCTTCTGCTCTCTTCTCTCTTCCTGCTCACTGCTTCTCTGCTTTCTTGCTGCTAATCTTTAGATTCTGGTCAGAGAAAGGAAAGAAAGATAAATGTATATATATATTATGTTTATTTTCAAAGAGTAATGGACGTGATGATTATGTTTCTTGATAACAGATAAAAATTTTAAAAATGAAGAAGAAAGAAAGAAATCCACATTCCAAGCCACTGAGAAATTAAAGTTAGAAAAAAAAGCCATCCGTGAAAAGACAAATTATTTCGTATTAGCTATAATAATATGTTAACAAGCTATTGATGTATCTGCATGAAATATTCAATTTTAAGTGCATTCTGCTTTCCTAGTTAGCCTAGTAAAATCTCAGTCGCTGCATCTTAAAGGGAGGTTTCCTGGAATCTCAGGGATAAATCCACAAATTTAGTCCAAATACCTTCAGTAAGAAACACACACACAGACCTTTCATTTTAATCTCCTTTAGGTAAAATGGGAAGAAAAATGTTACTTTTCTAATTTCTTTAAACAGCCAACAACACACACACGAACACAAAACAAAGAATATTCTTTTTTTAACTTTGTATTTATTTATTTATTTATTTATTTATTTATTTAGTGAGAGTGTGNACCAGGAGATCACGACCAGAGCTGAAGTCAGCTGATTAAACAATTAGGCCACCCAAGCGTCCCAAAGAAACAAAGAATATTCTTAAATTGTAGTTTGCGGACCACAGCTCTGGATGTGAATGTTAAAAGAGAACATTTAAGTAGTTGACTGCATCATTAAACAACAGGACCTGTGGTGGAGACTTGCCTCCTCCACAAATCTGCTCTCTCTCACTCTTTGGTATTTGAGGTACATGGTATGTCTCCATACCCCAGACCCTCTCCCATCACAGACCATACTATATTATATTCCCTCTAGAATATAGGATAGTCATACAGCAAGTTCTTACCGTAGAGGACAAGACACACACTGACGAGCATTATTTCCAGGAAGAAGCTTTTAGAAATCAATATTCCTCCTTCGTACACTCTATTCCATTGCATCAGGTGACACCAAAGATATCTGGGGGTTGGTGAACGAACAGCAAAGATATCTGGGGGTTGGCGAAGGAACAGCAAGCAGCCTGTGGTTTAGAAACATATTGGGGCAGGAAGGTGCTTGCTGACTACAGCAGCCTTGAAATGTTATGTCAACAGAGATAAAGTTCTCATTGTTAAACTGCCAAAATTAAGAAATTATTTGTTATGGGGTGCCTGGGTGGCTTAGTTGATTAAACGTTCGATTTCTGCTCAGCTCATGATCTCTGGGTTCATGAGTTTGAGGTCCGCATAGGGCTCTGTGCTGGCAGCTTGGAGCCTGCCTGGAGCCTGCTTTCCATTCTGTCTCCCTCTGTCTCTGCCCCTTCCCCACTAGTGCTCTGTCTCTATCTGTGTCTCCAAAATAAGTTTCAAAAATTTAAAAAAAATTTTAAAGAAATTATTTGTTATAAAAATATGCATTATATTAACTAATTTGATATATAAAGTATATTTGCTCCAGAGCTTTGCTATTTTATTTTCATATAGGCTCACAATATCTTATCTGATCTTTACAGACAAATGGTTTGGGTTCAAGAACTTTTTAGATCTTTCTTCGAAGATCGCATATACTCTGTGATTGGTAGCTTTTACTGGGAATGTAAGGGAGCACACTCAAATCAAAACCAATTTCCCTAGTAAAATAAGTGAATATTCACACAACGTGAAATCAAAACCATAGTTTTATTTGAGTTTATGATAAATTTCCCATAAAATGTGTTTTGACTCCTAACTTACATAATTGTTGGATTTTGAAATTTCAGTTTAAGGGGTGGACCTTGAGTTTAATATTTAAAGAAAGTGTAATAGCAATATATTATCTAAAAACTTTTAAGTTTACATATTATTTTAAAAGCAATGGCAATAATGGTGGAGAGTGAATTTGTACAACTGACATAATTTGATTTTCCAAAGTGCTTATGCATTAGCAAAATGTCAAGATCTATATAAACAAAAACCCGCAATCTTTGAAAAAGGCATTGGATCTATGAAGTATAAGAATTAGACCACTTTAAAGACTTCTTAGAAGCCAACCAAGGATGATTTAGCAAATAACCATCCAGTAAAAACAAGCACATCCTCTTACAAACACGGAGATAATGTTTCTCATCATATATCACTTGCATTTGTAATTTAAAAGGTTTTAAAAATACTGACAATTGCATTCTTCTGACACCAACATTATTTTTAATGACATGGTGTCATGTCACATACAATGTAGGATGCAAGAACCAGAGACTGAAAAACAACACATGATTTCCCCTTAATTCGAATTTATGTATGATGGGAAAGAATAGAAATGATTTGAAAATGTTAAGTTCTAAATATATTTACCAACTGAAAAGATCAGGCTAAGCCCTGCACATTTTGTTTGAGAAACCTCTTAAAGCTAATGGTGCTAAATGTTTACTTAAGTCAAAGGTTGTTGAATATATACAGTTAAAACTTTGTTTAAAATATTTAAAAATCATGTAACTCGAAAAATTATGGGCAATAATTAAAATAGTTTGAAAAGCTTTTTTTAACTTTATATGGTTAAAAGACTGAACACTGGAAAAGTATGATGACAAAAAAAAGCAGAATTTTGTAATTAAATCAAAATGTATGTATTTTTTAGTTATCTAAGTATATCACAATTATAAAGATCCTATAGCAATAACTTCCATAATAGTAAGAATGTTTTTTGCTATTGTATTATTATTTTGAAATTTATACCTATATCAACCAACTAGAGTACCATTTTTTGTCTTACTATCAGTGACAAGGGATAAGAGCACATTGAAGTAGACAAATGAAAGCAAAGATTACACATCTTTAAGAAATCATTTGTATATGCATATTAATAATGTCATTAAATACATTTTTATTTTAACATTTATCCAGATATTTACCAACCAAAAATTAATCAGAAGTTTGCTTTCCTTTGTGGTTGTCCTACCTTTATATGGTCTGCATACTGGTATACTATTGAATATATTATGGGGATTACCTTTTCACCTTAACTTTTTTTTTTTAATTTAAATTATAGGAGAATAAAACTAGGCTCAGCTGGTTGAGTATCTGACTTCAGCTCAGGTCATGATCTCGGAGTTTGTGAGTCTGAACCCCATGTCGAGTTCTGTGCTCACAGCTCACGGTCTGGACCCTGCTTCTGATTCTGTGTCTCCCTCTCTCTGTGCTCCTCCCTACTTGCTCTGTCTCTCTCTCAAAAATAAACATTAAAATTTTTTAAAAATTTAAGTTCTACTTATAGATACATTTTAATCCAATTAAAATTTCTCTATATAGCTATAATGATCTCCAATTATATAGGAAGATTTTCAAAATTTTTAACTTCAATTTCATGAATAACTGAAGAAGCAAAATGAAAGTCCTGATATTGAAATATAAAATAAAATAATTTTGATTCAAATATTATATGTATATATGTTATAATAATTATAAATATATCACATAATAATGCATATTGCATATTATATATGCATATATATATATTTCATTCCTAAGCTTACCTTAGTAAGACAAATATTACCAGCCCTTTCAAAAGCTGCCCTTCAGCTCCTTGAACAAGAAGTATCTGCTACCTATTCTAATATGTAGACATATTGTTCTGATTGATAAATAAGCAGATCAACATTCTTATTTTTATCTAGACTCCTCAACGTTTTTAGCATATTATTTTACCCTCCTAGTTTGCTTTTCTATGTGACATTGTAATTTTCATTTCTTTTTCTTTTCAGAAAGATTTTATATTTTAGTTATAAACAAAGAAAAAATGTATTTATTTGGTCTCAGAAGCTAGTCTGATTACTTCAATGCTTTTGGGGGAAAAACTCCATGAATTCATATACAAATTATTATATTGAAGAAAATCGAGCTGAACATTTGAGGGCTATTTCTAAAATCTATTGGTTTTGAACTATTAGAGCTTAGCTAATTAAAGTTTTAGTTAACTGTATAATGATTAAGAAATATTCATTTTAATTTAACCCACTTTTCAAGGTTAATAGGACACACTTATTTTTAAATGAAAATGTTGAACATTGCTCATAGCGACATTCTTCATAATTACAATAAAAGCTAGTTCTTATATTATGCATCAAAGCTACTTCTTATATTGCTCATTCCTCCTAAAAGGGCAAACATTGTAAGGGCAGTATCTTGCTAATACTTTGAGGTTTTTCATTAAGCTAAATTAGGCTACAGATTTAAGGAAAATAAAAACAAACTTTCTGATCTTGATGATAAATACAAAATTTATAAAATTTTGACAAAATTCTCTTTAATCTCTCAGATAGCTTTATTTTGTCAACTATTCTATTAGCTCTTTTTTCAATCACTTGTTTTTCAAAAATAAAAAATAAAACAAAACAAACAAGCAAAAAACAATGATACAGAGATAGGTAAAGCTAAAAGTCAAATTGCCACCTTTCCAAGAGTTATATTACTTTTGCCCCCATCATCCCTTATCCTGATTTTTATTTACTTTTTCTGCATGTTTTGTGGGATGTCCCCACGCTATTAAGATAGGCATTGAGGACTTTGTAGTTGGTCTCAAACTTTACTAAATGCTGGGTTGTAAAGATGACTGGGTATGCAAACTCTTGTCATATTCTTTCTGTTAATCCAAGTTTTCTCCAGTAGAAAAACTACTTCCTAGAGAAATTGTATATGGCCAAAATGTTATTTTATTTATTTATTTATTTATTTATTTATTTATTTTTNACTTTATTTCTTAAAAGTAGATTTACAAGTTATCTCCTTAAGTGGTTTATAATTCCTGTTTTAGGTGTTTAGGTATTCTGTTCCAGTGTGAATCATTCTATATCCATCTATATTTAGTTAGCTAGCTATTCAATTCTAATAATTTAAATCAAATATTTTAAAAACAATAATAATCAAAAACTTTAGTAAATTCATAAAAAAGTAATTACTGAGAACGTCATCACATGCAACACTTTCTTAAACTAATGCAGAAGTCGTCTGGTTTTACTTATCATTAATCTCTTGGTTAAATAACAATGCTGTTTCTTTTTTTTTTAATTTTTTTTAATGTTTATTTCTGAGAGAGAGAGACAGCATGAGCAGGGGAGGGTCAGAAAGAGAGGGAGACACAGAATCTGAAGCAGGCTCCAGGCTCTGAGCTGTCAGCACAGAGCCCAATGCGGGGCTCGAACCCACGAACTGTGAGATCATGACCTGAGCTGAAGTCGGACACTTAACCGACTGAGCCACCCAGGTGTCCCAACAATGCTGTTTCTTGATAATGTCGGCATATACCCTACTGCACCTAATATTTCCTACTTAATTCTGGAATGTAAAAGACATCAATTTCTAGACTTTAGGAAAATGAAGAGACTATAATCCTTATGATGCTAAAAGGGACAAGACATAGGCTCTTTGATATGGGATTTTTAAAATGTCCCAAATATGCTCATCTTTTGATTATTAAGCTGTATTTTCAAACATCTAAGTGCAGTAACTGATTTGTTACACTGTTGTGGAGATGACAAAGTCTCTAATAAAAGGACCAATAATATTATATTTTATTTGTCAGATTGAGGAGCAAGAACTGAGAAACTAGAGGGAAACTCAGATAGAACTGCAGAAAATTATATGTGGAGACACCCAAAGTAAGGGCACTAAGAAGTGAGAAAATACGGAGAAGGTAGTAAGAATGCAGAAGACTAAATTTATTTGTGTCACAATTTGTTGCGGTGTGGTCATAGAAAGTCTTAGCATTTCTATCCCTTCCACATTATTTCAGTTTGATTGTAGAATCATTAGCTATGTGTGATTTATTTTTATTATGATCATCAATTAAAGCAGGAATCCTATAAAACCTGGTTTCTTTCTAATAATCACAGGCATTAAGCAGCAGTAGTAAATACTAATAGATTGCATGAAAAAAAATATAGTACCTATTTTCCCAATATTATCTTCATAAATATATATGACTGAATATGGACATGTATAAACTGCCAAATTTAGATTAACTAACTCTCCATTTTGGAAGAAGAATAATACATAATTTTGTTATTTTACTCACTAACACATATATTCACCAAAACATTAATCACCTATTCTTTTTAAGGCCATTGAGAAGTAAACCAGTAAAAGTATGAAACTGTTTCAGACTGTGGTAAGTGATACAAAAATATTGTCTTTTTTTTTGGGGGGGGATGAAGGAGAGTGAGTGGGGATGACAAACAATATTATAAATGAAGATAGGAGGAAAACACTCATAAGAAATAACATCTTTTCCTTTCATTTCTTGGATTTTAACTACTACTCTTCTATTTGTCCTACTAACCTTCACAGGTCTGGGAAACCACTAATCTAATCTACTTTCTAATTCTAAAGATTTGCTTATTCTGTGCACATCTGGTCAATGGAATAATACTATACATAGTCTTATATCACTGGCTTCTTTTGCTTAGCATAATGTGTTCAAGACCATGAATGATATAGAGTATGTTAGAATTTCATTCATTTCTTTATTGCTAAATAATATTCTGCATGAATAGACAACATTTAATTTACCTATTCATCAGTTGATAGATATTTGGACTTTTTCTAATTTTTGACTCTTTTGAATAGTGCTGTTATGAACATTTGTGTGCAAGCATTTAAATCCATTGAAGTAAAATTATATTTCATATGGTAAATCTATATATTTAAAAATTGGAGGCACTGCCAAACTGTTTTTCAAGGTGACCTTACCATTTTAAACTTGCACCATCAGTGTATGAGAGCTCCAATTTCTCTACATTCTTGCCAATACTTCTTAATTTTCTGGGGGTTTTTTTCATGCTTTAGATTACGCCCATCCTAATGGGTATGAAGGGGTATGTTATGATGATTTTGACAGAAATTTCCCTAATAACTAGTAAAGTGAAGCATCTATTCATTTGATTTTTATTTGTACTGTCTTTGAAAAATCTATTTTCACTTCCTTGATGGTGTCCTTTGCAGCCCATGAGTTTTTAGTTTATTAAGTCTAATTAATATTGTTATTTTATTTTTTGGTATAATGGTTAAGAATTGTGTAATTCAAGACCATGAAGATTTGTGCTTATTTTTTTTCTAAGACTTTTATCATTTTAGCTCTTACATTGAATCAGTCTTAAGACATATTTTGAGTTAATTTTTGTATATTATGTCACATAGGAATCCAACTTCATTCCTTTGCATGTTATTATTCAATACTAGCTCTTCTTGACTTTTTTTTCATTTATTTTGTTGATCAAGTCATGGTATTGAAATTTTAATTTAATTAGATCTTAGCTGAATTGCAGAATTTGGTTTTTGCTAATAACTTGGAGCATACAGACAGAGTCTACCCATTCTTCTAAAAATGACTGGTTATTTTCTCCACTAGGGACTCAGCAAGTGATGACCATAAACTTTAAGAATTTTTATTTAGCAAATAATTTCAATACAAAAACCCCAATGATCCAGCCTTGTATTGAAAACTAAAATATCTTAATACCCGTGAGACTTATACCAAGAATGAGAACAAAGTGGTAATGAAATAATCGAAAAATCAATTTGACAAGACCATTTGTTATTTTATGTCTTAACTATTTTTTGTTGACCTAACATTTATGTTGTTGACCTATTAATATATTTTTCATGTTTTGTATCTAAATTCTTAAGTCTAGCTATATGCTAGAGCACTATACTGTAAATGGAGGGCTGTGAAAATAAAATACAACATAGAATTCTAAAGATATATTTATTTTCACATACTTCTTTTCAAAGGTATTTCAAGTTAAACTACATTTATCAAGATATAAAATGTGCAAAATTCAGAAATATTATAAATCCTTCAAACAGTAAACCAAATAAGAGTGGCCTTTTTTTAAAAAATATTTTTATTTATTTCTAGGGGAGAGAGAGAGAGACAGCGTGAGCAGGGGAGAGTCAAAGAGAGAGGGAGTCACAGACTGAAACAGGCTCCAGGCTCTGAGCTGGCAGTCAGCACAGAGCCCGACGCGGGGCTCGAACCCACGAACCGCGAGATCATGACCTGAGCGAAAGTCGGGCGCTTAACCGACTAAGCCACCCACGCGCCCCAAGAGTGGCCTTTTTTAGTAAAGAAACTTGAGTAGCCTCCTACAAGTGGGTATTTGAATGATACATCCTGGAATGGTACCCCTTTTTTTTTCATACCTGAAGTGATATATTTGTGTTCTAAACATGTCAAATGTTAATAATGCCTATTACCTGACCTATAATAATTTTAGTTATAATAAATCAATGAGTAATATAAGATAATTTTTAAGTCTATCAGCAGAGGAGAATAAAATGGTGGCTAAATAAATATTCATTCTTGAGATATGGTGAATTAGAATCTCTAGGGAAAATGTTTAGAAGCAAAATTTAAATTAAACATCTAGATTCTTTTAATGATCTCTCCTAAGTTAGAAACGTAATACGGAAATTATAAAACAATTATATATATGAATTATAATCCAATCCAACCTATGAAAATCAGGTATTTGTTAAACAACTGGGAAATTCATTTTTACTAGTAATGAGAATAAAAATGAAATCAAAACACTACTGTGAGAAAACTAGAAAGTTCAGTGAAGCCTGTCAGCAAATATTTTAAGATTCTGGAACATTATTTTTGCTACTTCCACTCAGTGGTTGAAAATTGTAATTTTGGACAGTTGAATAAGTGATACCTCCTTCTCTATCAGATAAATTGTGACAGAGATGCTGCATATTTGCTAACTGTTCATGGACAACCTTTAAATGTGCCAGTGGAGCCAGGGTAAATAATATAAATATTCAAAGCCTCAAATTATCAGATAACTTCCTTCTGAGTGAAAACAACTAAGAAAAATGGCAAACCTAGAACCCAAATATATTAATTTCTTCAAATTAAAATGATACTAACATGTTATAATTAACCTATTTCAGCTTAAATTGTTATAACTATCCTTTTACATTTAATTTTTTTGTTTACCTCGGTGATCTTAAAGGCCTTATTCAGACTCCTGTACTAATATATTCAATTCTATGTATCACTCTGTAGAAAATATATGCAAAGCATTTTAATTAAAGCCAAAAGTAATCTAAGTGAATTTTTAAAATACATTGGCTTGAATGCAATAAAAGGATAATAAATGCACCTCCTTATGATTTTATCTGTATTACCGATGTTCTGTTGAAATTACACAGAAAGGTTAATTTCTGCATTTGTTTTAAATGATCATTTATATTCACATAACATCAAGTATTATCTTTAAAATTATGTGTCTTATTCATAAATGTCATTTATGATATCTGTGTTCTGTATCTCATAATAATTATATTAATATTTATGCATTTGAATTTTAATAAAAGATTATTTACGCAGAAGAGATGTAATGGAGTCATGAATCGTGACATATGTTTGTAACAATTCACAAGAAGCCACACAACAGAGGCAAAGGAATGTGATTCCCTGACTGCAGTCTGCTCTGGGGTTTTTGCCTGAGGTTTTTCACGATTGCAGTCAGATAGAAGTTGGACTAGAGTCATCCTAAAATTCCACGAAGCCGGTTTAACACTGTTAAGTCATAAGACTGGCAGGAACAACCTCAGTGGGGATGTTCACGAGAACACCCACTCTGATTTTTGCCGAGAACACCCACTCTGATTTTTGCCTTTAGTTGGGTTCATCAAAGGATGGTAGCTATGTCCTGGGAGTTGATACCACACACACAGACACACACACACACACACACACACACACACACACACACACAAGCAACCCAAGAGAGAAGGTTTAGATTCTGCAAGGCTTTTTATGATGAAGTCTCAGGTATCACACAGAATCACCCATAGCCCATTTTACTGACCAAAAGTGAGTCTCATGATCAGACTAGAGTCAATTAGAATTGATTACATGCAGGAGGAAATGCCAGGATGCTTGACTCATTCGTGGGTCCTGCTTGAAAACTAACTGGCCCAGGAGGAGAGAGGAGGTCTAGAAATACTTTCCCTGAGCCTGGAGCTTTCTGAATGTGGAGGCCATGACCTTTCTTTCGTTAGCATGCCTATGGCCTTAAGACATCAGTATGGATTGCTTACTGAGATCATAGACTGAGAGATGTTTTTTAGATATAGCTTTCAAGACTCACAATAGTTTAGTTGTTGTTAGTTTTGCCTTGCTATGCTTTGAACAGATAAAACCGCAATAAAGATGACTTATTAATATGATCATCTTTAATTACCTGGTGCCAGCTTTCTCTCAGGGCCTGGGGGAAAAAAAAGACTGTTTTTCATAAACAAAACTAAATTGAGAATCATTGTGTGCTATCTCTGAAAAGTTGCAAAAGATATATGTAAGTCAGTGTAATTCTAAGAATGACATGAAGTTTCTTGCACATGAGTATTGCAGAGAAAATTCATTCATAGTATGTATTACAGACTAAAACATAAAATAAAACAAATAAATCTTCCAAAAGTATGATATTATCTTTAAAAAGAGACTTAACTTCTTATCAATAACAATTAGGAAAAACATTACAAAATATACTAATATAAAAATCAACTAATAGAAAAGAGAGTTTCAAAGATGTAGTCATGCCAATGTTCTAAATGTAGATATATTCTCTTTTCCCTTATAATATTTAGGGAAATATGAGTTCTTGTTACTCTGAAGCATATATATGATTAAATTATTTAAAGTGTTAAATTGATTTAATGTTTGCATGAAAAAACATGTAATCTTGAAAAGATGGAGAAACACTAAGATATGAACATATTAACATGAGACCGTTTATGTAATTGCAAAATTCACCAATACAGATTTTTAAATATGTAAAATAAGATAATAAGGGCATCAGTTTAGAGTTGGGGTGGTGGGAGGGCGTAACAGTTAAAAACAAACCACATAAAATAGATGTTTCAATTAGTAGATGGGTAAAGTACTTGTACAACAGCATTCCAGCCGGCCTTAAGGGTTAACTTGCTTCATCCCTTGCTTGCAGACCTAAGTCCCTTTGTCCCTAGCAGAACTAAGCTACTTTCCTTGAGATGTGCAGATGACTGGTCTTGAGGAGTGAAGAACAAAACTTTCCCAGAAGATAAGGCCTGACTTCATTGGAAAACAGCTACTGCTGATGCCAGCAAGTCAGTTCAGTCATGTCCACGAAGGATTAACCGCCTGGGCAACTGCTCCTCCTGCACATAGACCCCCTCCGTTTTCTCATGTCTTCCCTTTTCTTTAAAACCCTTGGCTCCAAAGAGACAGGGAAGATGGCCTTTAGGACATGAGTCTTCCCAGGTTGCCACTTTCCTGAATAAAGGAATCTTTCCTTTCCCACCATCACTTGCTCTTGAGTATCGATTTTCAAGCGGTGAGCAGCTGAACCCATTTGGAACTGATTCTCTGTGCAGTAACACCTGGGAAATAAGATTTGAAAAAAATTTTGGTAACATAGAGAGAAAATCTACTTAATATTCAAACTGAAAAAAATAATAAGACCCATATTTCATTTCTATGTAGTAACCAGCAAGAAGATCTAATAAGAAGCAGACGGTGAGCAACATGAAATCCAGCGGAGTGTGGAGACGTGGAGGCCGGGTGCAAACCAGGGTACAAAAGGAGAGGTAAAGTCACCCATGCCACGTGCAGCATGGGGATTTTATGATATTGATGTAGCATTTTGATAAAATGATGTTCGAAAGGCATTCATAGAAAAATAAGAGTTTGCAGATGGCAGATACAAGCAAACTTTTCTACATTGAAGAGGAAGCTAAGGAATAGGATAGTACGGGAAGGAGAGAGGGTTCCAAATCTGCTTTTTATTTGCATTTTTACTTTTTTGGGAAGTGAGATCAAACATAATGCTTACGCATGATGGGAAGAAGTCACAAATGACTAAGAAATGAAAAGAAAATGTAAAGAAAGTAAAAATTTTAAAGTATGTTGGAAATGGAAACAGAGTGCATTAAGAATGCTTTGCACACATGTTTAGTTTCGGGGATTGACTAATAGCAAATATTTATTTAGATATACTGTTGCATTAAAATTATATATAAATATGTACACACCTACATATTTTTCAATTAGTTATAATAAAACTATTTTTTCAGGAAATACATAGTCAAAAGAGATACTCATATTACTTATTTAACTTTGTTCTCACCTATTACTTAAAATGATCTAAAGATTGTCATGTAGACATAGCCTTAGGTTTTAAAAATTGATCTGGGTTATTGCACTGGTTTTTATATTTGTCAGTCTAACTCAGCTAGTTGTATTGGTCAGTTTAAGATGATTAAAAAGTTTCCACATATGAAAATATTTTGTTTACTAATCCCACAGTCACTAGGTTTACAGCATTATTGATTTTTCTTTTTTCACAATGTACTTGCATAATTACACAATCTTTCAGCATGGCCGGATCCTCTCCAATTGCTCACATGAGGATTTTATTATTTATATGTTGCCACATCTTACTAATTTTTAATTGAAATAAATGCAGTTGAAGATATCTGCAGCCAACCAGAGCCAAGGTTCTTCTACAAGATGCTTTCATTCTTATGTTTTTACCTATTCTCATTCTGAGGAAATTGTATACATCTTCAGTCGAAATGATCCAAATATGTTGCCCACATGCATTGAAAGAAAAGCTGGAGAGAACTGTTAGGAATAATTTGCAGATGACAAGATCTTCTCCAGTGCCAAGTGCCTCCACAATTGTAGGTTGTGAACACACTACTCAATTTTATGCTATTTCATTGCTCAAAGAGGACACAGCATGACATGAAAAATGTAAAGACAATTTATCCCACCCAGTCAACAATTTTCAGAAACTATTTCATATAATCTTGGCATGACGAGACGACAAGGTGACTGTTACCCTCTTTATATCATCCTTAGGGGAGCAAGGGTCAGGGTTTGTTGACATTTTCTACCAAATAGCACATGTAAAATAATTGTGGCACATGAATTGTTGCCAGAGAACATCTCTTTACACGAGGCATTCAACAGGAATATGTTAGATACTTTTATTTGTGTAGCATAAGCTTTATAAAAATATCTAAATTTCAGAATTATCAGTGTTGGAGGTGAAATAGTCATAATGTTTATTCATAGAGAGCTGTTGATGAACTTGTTATTATTTACAGTTAAGCCATCCACATAAATTCAACTAGCTTTTATATAACTTGTTATTGTAAAGTTGATAGCAAAAATTTACTAAGATCTGACTAGAGTATAGTAGGAATAGACAGGGAAGCGGCAGCATTTGAAGACAATCCAAAACAATTCACAGCTTCTGTTGTCATATGCTTCTTTTATTCAAAAACACCCTTATTTCAAAAAGTTGGAATTTTAGAATCATACAAACTCATAATTTTTCTGAATGTTTTATCTCCTCAACCCACATAATCTGTTTCTTTATTTTCTTATCTCCCACGCTGCCTTGTATGGTAGTATCACTTGAATTAATTTTATTACGTAGGAGATGATACAGCAATGTTAATATGGTAATAATAATATGGTATAATAACAATAATATGGTAATAAGTTAAAAAGTTAACTCATTCTTTTTTAAGTCAGAAAGAGAACGTGCCTCCATTTCAGGTGAATTTCCTCAAGATGATCGAGTATGCCTTAGTAGATAGTGGATGCATTCATTTCGGAAAGAAAAAAAAAAGATTTAGACTAACACAAATATGGAAAACAGTCCTACTTCACTTTACTCATAAATTGATTTTCTGTTACTTAAAATATTTTTTAATCTTTCTATGTCAGTATGTCCTATTTCTGCTTCCCTTTTAGCCAATGACCATGCTAAATACTTCACAGAGACATGAAATCAGAAGAAAGCTACCTAACTTCACATCATCACTTAAGCTAGCCTCTTTGATCCTATTTATAGCTTCTGTCTTTCTTTTGTTGCAGTGAAATTGCCTGGGCTCCCTTTTTCTAATCCACTTGTAATTGTGGCTCTGTACCTTTCTCTTTTCACCATTTTCACCATTTAAAAGCCTTTACCATCTCAAGTATTCCCTTTTACTTGCATCAAAACTTTGTCCAACTTTATTTTGATTGTTGCCATAATAATCAACAAACTGAAACATTTGCCTATTTATTATTGTATTTGCATAATATTCATTCTACCCTTTACCCACTCCAACTGGAGTCTCATCCTCAGATAAATACACTAACAGGATTTTGAACAACATGATTAGTGCTAATAATCAAATTTCCATCTACGTTTGTACCTATCAGTGACAATTGTCTGAAAATTAAACACCTGGTTAAACATCTGCCTAAAATAAATACCCAAGAACTTTATGAAGAACATTTTGATGGAAACAGAAAATGGCTGTGAAGGGTGATTGCCACATTTCTAAGAACAATAACCAAATCTCCCTTTAGAATGTTTCCTTGAAGAAAAGGCACTCATTATAGATGCTTCAGCTTAATCCAGAGACATCGCCCGGAAGGTACTAATATTAGCACCAATGACACTGTCATCAAGAAAGAAATCTTGCTGGAACTGCCATGGCTGTGAGAATAAAATTTCTGTGGTTGCAGAATCTTTGGGTCACATTTTTTTTAAGCCCAGGTTAAGTACACCTGATTGTCAGAGCCTAATAGGCCAGGTGTTCTTGATCATTCTTTACGTTTTGAAAAAGTGTCTCTCTGGATTTATCTGCTTCTACTGTGATAAGGAGGGCCCACCTTCTATTTAGATGAATAACGTAAGGCATTTCCCAAGCATTCCAACTGGGCAAAAGAAAAAGAAAATAGAGAAATTAAAATCAAAGATAAAATAAAGAAAAAGGAAAAAAAAAAAGGAAGAAAAATTAAGGGAGAAAACAACCCCTACATTCCACATCATTAGCTTTCCAATAAAACGATACATTTCTTTTCATCTTTACTAATAAAAATTGTTCTTCTCTAGAATAATTCAAATATATTTCATAATATTGGACACCCATTCTTTAGCTCTCCAAAAGGGAGAAAATACATATTCATATTATTTATTGTACTTATGTGAATACATAGTTTATCTTAGTGATAAATGTTGTTTTCTCTAGTCCCTCACAGTTCATCTGAAAATTCTCTAATCTATGGATTAAGTTATAATGTAATTATCTCTATGACAATATATATAATGTTACTAAATAGGAGATAGGAAAAATATTATTAAACAAAACAGATTTTTTTGAATTCCACAAAGAAGAAAACACAAAAACACTTCATTAATTCTAGTATAGTCCACTGGTAGTGAATCTATATTTATATGATTTCCTTTATCTACTATTTATTCCATGTTGCCTTTAAATTTAGTGTGATCATTAGCCAGTCATCCTTCTTTATCAAAGAATATGATTAAAACTTCTCTTCAGAGGAATGTAAACATTCTGTTTTTCTTCCTTTAGAGTTTTGTTTTAACTTTTACTCCTAGACAGGTAGTACTAAGATATACAGACACAATCTCTTGAACTCCATTCATACAATTATTTCTCCCTTCTTCAGTAGCAGCCACATTTCTGAAAGTCACAATGGATTACCTTAGCCAAAATCATGCTCTATTTTTTCTTGCCCTTCCCTGTTCTCCCTAAAGGATGAAAACAGGAAAGAGAGAGAGAGAGAGAGAGAGAGAAAGAAAGAAAGAAAGAAAGAAAGAAAGAAAGAAAGAAAGAAAGAAAGAAAAGAAAGAAAGAAAGAAAGAAACAATAAAAAAATATCCAGCAATATAGCCTCCTTTTCTAGTTCAGGTATCCCCATACTAAGTCTGCAAATGGGATCTTCTTTCCCCAGGAATTATAATTTTCAGGAAAACTATTCACAGTGAAATCATTTGTGCAATGTCCAGCATGCAATATCCGTCTTTTATGTTCTGGTTCCCATACCACGTATTCTTTCAGTGAAGGAAAAAAAAAAAAAGAAAGAAAGAAAGAAAGAAAGAGAGAGAGAAATTGGTATGGACAGAGCTCCAAACTCAGAATGGTTGTTGCTTCTGAGTTATGCAATAGAAATAAACTCTGTGATAATTACTTTCTGTTGCCACTTTCTGTTGTTCCTATAAAGATCCTTGTTATTTTTATAAATAATCAGTGATTAAATAATTTCATAAAGGAAGCTAAGAGGGTTCTGAGAGCAGCACTGACTAAAGAAAACAAATACAAACTGTAAGTAAGTGTACACTGTCTAAACCATGCTACATGTAATTTACTTACTCAATGTAATTTACTTAATAGAGCTTTGCATGGTTGCTGAGCTTCCCTGGAGTATAGTACTTTCTCAGGGAATCCAGAGAAAAGTTCACTTCTGGAAGGTTAGAATACACTTACCCTATATAAACTTGTTAAGAAGATCCTAGTCTTTATTTCTCGTTTAAAAAAAATAGCCATTGAACAAGGACTAGATAGCTAGAAATGAGCCTCCCTGATAATCGTAAGGCAACTCATCTAGTCTAAGTGTTTATTAGGATCCTGTTTCTCAGATAGCTCTTTTGGCAAGTCTCATAAGACTCATGTTTTGACCTAATCTAAGAGATAATTTCCCAAACCTTTTTTGTCTTAAATTCTCCAAAATTATTCCCTGCAAGCCTTGATCATACTGGCAAGCCACTAATCAATGGTAATAAAAATTGTTGTTAATCTATATCTCACACATTACTTGATTAATCTTAATAACTATTTTTTAAATTGTTTAATGTTTATTCTTGGGAGGCAGAGAAAGATAAAGACAGAGACAGGGGAGGGGCAGAGAGAGGGGGAGACACAGAATCTGAAGCAGGCTCCAGGCTCCGAGCTGTCAGAAAAGAGCTCCACGCAGGACTTGAACTCATGAACTGAGAGATCATGACCTGAGCCCAAGTCAGCACTCAACCGGATGCCCCTTTTGATTAATCTTATATAGTGGTTGGAAAAAAATTTTTTTTTTTTTTTTACATTTGGCCAACTGGAAAATATTTTAGCAATATTTGTAATAGATAAAGTGTCTGTCCCAATTACTCCAGTCTACTACTGTAGTGTGAAAGTAGCCATAAACAATATGGAAGCTGAATATAGTTGTGTTCCAATAAAACTTTACTTTAAAAAAATGAGCAATGGGATTTGGTCTATAGGCCATAGTTTGCTGTTTTCCATTATCCAGTTGCCTTCAACGTTGGCCAAGCAAGCATGTTAAAAAGATTCGTGCGAGGAATTCCGTTCAGCATAGTTGAGGTTCTTGTCATTAAAATGTATTATTCACTTTAGATCCAGTATTGTGTTGGGTTTATCATTTTATGGAAGGTGTATCTCAGATGGCATCTACATCATTATTTCTATCCCAAATACCAATATTATAGCATAAACCAAGAAGCTTTATTGATGTTGTGTAAGTTTCTTACTAGAACTGCAAAAGTATATTAAAATAGTAGTGGGAAACTTCATACTTGGTTCAGTTGGGAACTCCATTAGGAACACTCACACTAGAAATAGAAATATCATCTTACCTCTATAAAGCTCCATTTTAAAAGGTGATTACAATGGAATTCTCAGTCTTTAGAGCCTATGTCTAGTAATCTCTGTGTAACTTTGTTTTTCTCTCTTAATATGCAGGCATCCTACTAAATGGCTAAAGGAAATTTAAGGATAGTAATTTATAAGCATAATTGTGTTCCTCTAAAACTCATATGTTGAAGTTCTCACCTCTAATATATCATAATGTGACTGAATTTGGAAACTGAGTCATTACAGAGGTAATAAGTTAAAATGAGATGATTAGGTGCACCCTAATCCAGTATGACTGGTCACCTTACAGGAAGAAGAGGTTAGGGCACAGAAACATGGGGGAAACCATGTGAAGACAGAGGGAAAAGATGGACATCTCTAAATCAGGGAGAGTGGCTTCAAAATAATTCAGCTTTACTGACAACTTTGTCTCAGGTTTCTAGCTTCTAGAAAAGTAAGAAAATAAATTTCTGTGTTTAAGTCAAGTCAATGACACTTTGGTATGAAAGTCCTAGCAAACGAATAGAAATTTTGGGAGCACCGGGATGGCTCAGTCGTTTAAGCGTCCGACTTGGGCTCAGATCATGATCTTACGGTCTGTGGGTTCGAGCCCCACATCGGGCTCTGTGCTGACAGCTAGCTCAGAGCCTGGAGCCTGCTTCAGATTCTGTATCTCCCTTTCTTTCTGGCCCTCCCCTGCTCATGCTGTCTTTCTTTCTCTCTCTCACAAATAAATTTAAAAAATTAAAAAAACCGACAGAAATTTTATTTCATTTGTTATATTATCCCAAGTTCTTTCCTCAAGTTACTAACTTCTCTTTGTTTAAGGAGTCAGTGTTTTTAATTTTTTTAATGTTTTGGCATTTGTTTATTTTATAGTGAGAGACATGCATTACATTGCCTAAGAACCAAACACAAAAACGTGTTTTTGATGCCATATAGTGAAAATAATGACAATATCATCCACATCATATTATTATCAGTATACCACTCCACCTTAAAATCCAATGACCAAAATGAAGCTATTTTCAATTAATAGATTATAATCTATCCATTTAGACCTCAAATCTTAGACATCTGTGATGTGTCTTGCCCTTACAGTCTACATCCAATTCAATAGAAAGTCCTTTCAAATCAATTTACAAAGAGATCTAAACCTTCCTAGTTGTTCCACTACAGATCTTTTTCAAGCCACCATCATCCAGATCCCAGAAACCATATCCTGACAGGTCTCCACGCCTCCTGTCTTCCTACCCTGCAAACTACTAGAGAAGGGAGAATGATCACTTAGAGGATCAGCTAACATGAAGCTGTTCTGTTTAAAACTCCCCATTGCAAACATAAAGCTGTTGAGACCCCTGGGTGGCTCAGAGGGCTAAGGGTCCAACTTCATCCCAGGTCACGAGCTCATGGCTTGTGGGTTTGAGTCCCTATACGGGTTTTGTGCTGACAGCTCAGAGCCTGGAGGCAGCTTCAGATTCTCTCTCTTTCTCTCTCTCTCTCTTAAAAATAAATAAACATTAAAAATTTTTAAAGAAAAACTATTCTAACTTCTTACCATGTCTACAAATCTCACATGACTTTTGCCTTATTATCTGCCCTAATTTACTACTCATTCTGCGCTTCCCTACATTTCCCTTTTGTTTCTCAGATCCTTTGTATTTCATGTTCTCTTTTTGAGAAAATAAATTCTTATCTCCAGTCCCCCTTTTTTCTGCGAAGTCATTTCCACAGATATTTGCTTGTCTTTTTTCTTGTTATATCAAGTGAAAGATTAAATATAAGTTGCGGAAGGATATGTATTCCTTAACTAGCCCTGCCAAAGAATTACCTAGTAAAAAATGGGTTATGTCTACTCCATCTTATGCTCTTCACAGTCTTAATAAGGAGTCAAGAACTGTCTCTGTTCACTGATGTAACCACTTTGACTATAATTATGCCTTTTACAGAATAAGTACTCAATAAACCCATTTGACTGGTAAGTCTACATCCTAAGCTTTAACCACAAAATAATCTATTAATCCAAAATAAAAGCTGATGACCATGAATGTTAGTACAGTCCAGGAAGCTCATTTTTAGTAGTGTCTTAAGGACTTGTACCACTCTTGCCTGTTCTTATTGTTTGTATTTTAAGGAAGTAGAGAATATATTCAGAGATTTCTGGAGATAATAAGAATATTCACAATTTTCAGGTATTCTCTATATATCAAAATTGATTAGAAATTTCATTTGCTGTATGAATAATCTGAATTAAATGCACTATATTAGCCTTGAAGATAAAATGGATGCATTATAACTGAATAATAAACTTACTATTGGGGTTTTTATCCTCTGAATTGATACTTTTGAGGAAAAATATTTTTTTTATATTTTTATTTATTTCTTTTTTTTTTTTTACAAATANGAAAAATACTTTAAAAGGGAAATGGGATCTGTGTGTTAATAAAACTTTTCTGTAAGTGTAAGCTCATTAGACAATTATCAGGAGGAACTGTGGCTTGACCACATCAACTATACATTTCCAAATAAAGACAATGCATTTAGAATATTTGACTGGATAAAATACATAGAAGAAGGCAAACTTACTAGGAGGAATTTGAATGGCCCACGAGGAATGGCTGATAAAATGACACACAGTGGTGCAGACGTAATTAAGAGGAGATGTTTTCATATTCTAGGAATAGTTTTAAAAATATATTATATAAAATGATAATTTCATACAGCCTGCAATTCAAAAGGTCAGAACAAGCACCACAGAACAGTGTTGGCATGAGGGGGAATTTAGTTTAATAAAACAAGATTGGAACTCTTTATTTATGAGTCCGATAGTGAAACCGGCCTCTCATTAAAGCTTCTTACCATCTAAGTCAAAGTCCTGGAAAATTCCCTTCTGCGTCTAGAAACAGGCCAGACTATGGGCGCCTGGATGACTCAGTCAGTTAAATGACTGACTCTTGATTTGGGCTCAGGTTGACATTTCAGGGTTCAAAAGTTCAAGCCCCATGACTGGCTCTGCGTGGACAGAGCAGACCTACTTGGGATCCTGTCTCTTTTCTCTGTCCTATACCTGCTTACGCACTCTGTCTCCCTAAAAGTAAATAAATAAACATTTTTTAAAAAGTGGACCAAGTCCCCAGGTCTAAGATTGTATTTCCATCCATCACATATTTGCAATAGTAACAAAGAGGACTGCATAGAGAGCATTGTAAGGTTCTGTGTAAAATCATGTTTAGGAATTAGTTCAGTGTAGCAATATGTCCCCTGCAGCTTTGGATGAACAGATATGATCTCTGAAAGATCAGGTTCCATCCTGAATATAACCTTTAACTAGGTTATTGCCTGGGTATCTCATTATTTAATTGTGTGTAGGAGTTTGGAGACAGGCTGCTGAGTGGGAACACGCCACTGCTCAAGAAGAGAGAGCACATAAAAATGTGACAGCTTACGTAGTTTATCACAGTGTGTGGGTGAGGGTTACAGTACTGGCTTGAAGCCGAAACGAAATAAGATGATCATTTCCTTCAATTAATAACTGAAATTCTGTGAGGTGCTGCTCACTTGAAAGTGAGACATCATTAATTGAGACATAAGGTCAGTAAAAAGTAAGTTTTAATGCTGCATTTCTAGTTACCTTCAAAAAGCACCACGTCAGTTCAAAAGGCAAGAGTTTCCTTGTCTAAAGTTAGGATGTTTGCAAAGAGTTAACAGACTCTTCTCACTCCATATTCCAAATTACTTTTGAAAGTAATATCCATATTGCACCTTGAAGGAAGGCCTAAGCAGTAAACTTTAACGGCTGCCTGAGTTGGCAATCATTTCATAGAGACAAGACACTGCACTGGAAATTGCCCTATAAATAAGATCCCTTACAGAAAAATTAAAATGGAATTCATATTATTGATGTTCACCAGCAGCCGTAAGAAGCACAAGGGAACCGGGATGTGGTACTTGTTTCAAATCGCTCTCCGAAGCACCTGAAGGACGCCCTCAAAGTCAGCTTTGATCAATGGTGATAAGTAGTTTGTCCGGCATTCAGAGGGGGCCGTAATGTATTTGGAAACCTTGAGGAATTTGCCTACCGAATAGAAATGATCCAGACATTAGCTGCCTCGCAACAATTTTTTCTCTGCACTGGCTATGAATTTACTAATGCCCAGATTTCCTGCAGATCGACTCTCTTACCCTTCTCTGCCAGTCCTCTACCTCCCTATCCCTGCTCTTCTTTGTTTATTTCTGCATTTTAGTTTACCTTCGGGCCTTATATTTCCCCAAAGATTTCTGGGGTTTGGACTAAAGGAAGAGAGGCCGGTGCTCCCGATCTCACTAGTAGTTATATACCCCTCTTTGCTGGATGTAGATTTTGATGTGAGACCTGAGATATAAAGCCACAATCTCTAGGTTGTACTGTGTTCCTGTGAGTCATGACTGCTTGCTGTAACGGCCATTATTAGAGCATATTAAGTTATTCACACTGAGAGGGAAGCAGTCATGTAAAAATGTAAATGTTTAATCTATAAATCCAAGCAAAACAGAGAATATAAAGGGGAGACTCAGAAGGTGAGCACAAGGGCAGGGAAATGTCAGCAAGAGTTAGACTGAAAGAGATATAGAAGGAGCAGAAAATAAATTGGAAAGACAAAGCAATTGGAAAAGGTAAGAAAACTAGAAATGTACAAACCTATAAAAATGGTCTTCTGTGCCAGATATCAAATTTATATGGTGTGAATGTGAACTGAATAATAAATAGCAACATTAAAAAAAAAACATGTTAATAGAAACTCATTTGATTATTTCAACAGAAGTGAAAAATGGTTCCCTTGTCTACAGTAAATAAGAAGATAATCAATAGAGAATGAAAATTAATATGAAAGAAAACAAAGGCTACAGATACTAGAGTTCAGCTCAATTCTACTTCTTACCAAGTACTGATCCTCTGAAGAAGGCTCACTATTGGTTTCTGTATCTTTCTGAATTCTAGGGTAAATATATGAATTGCAGATACTGGGTATAGATTACTTAATGCAGTAGCACCTGGCTTGTTCGGTCGGTTAAGCATCCAACTCTTAATTTCTTCTCAGGTCATGATCTCATGATACGTGATTTCAAGCACCATGTCAAGCTCCGTGCTGACAACACAGCTCTGCTTGGGATTCTCTCTCTCTACTACTCTCTCTGCCACTCCACTGCTTACACTCACTCTCTCTCTCTCTCACTCTCTCAAAATAAATAAACTTTTATAAGAAAAACAAATTACTTAATGCAATGTATTCATATGTTATAATATCAATAACAGTTATAATTATTAATAATATGGTATTAATTCCAATATATTTTGTGACTTACTACAAAAAGCAGAGCCTATGAATTAAATGTAGTTCTGTATGACAGAAATGTAGTCCAATATTGAATTCAGAATTATTAGGTATATTACTTTTGACAAGGTGCATAATTTCTCTGGGATTCAGATATTTCTTCTGTAATGTCGAAGTGCATGCAGGTAATAAATAAACACCAATGGATTATATAATATAGAATTGTACAATCAGTTGACTCCAAAACACAGTAAGCCCAATATTGTCAGTTATGTAGATAATGTATAAGTTACCTTTGTGAAAAAAATCACAAGCGAAACCAATGTTAAAACAAATAATGTGCAATACCTAGAATCATAAGTCTCACCATGTAGAGATTGCTAAAGAATGTAAAGTTATGAGACAAAGGCTAGACAAGCAATGATATTTTCATAATGTAATTATTTCTAGATACACTCTGTTCCTTAGTTAGATGGATAGAAATGGATACAACACTTTTTAACAGTTCTCATCTGAGTGCACCTGCGTGTGTAAGTGTGTGTACATGTGGTGTGGTTATGTTCTCAGCTGTTGACTTACTGTGGCAAGATGTCTTATAAATGAACATATGGTCAACATATTGAATAAATTATTAATCAAACCCTGGGCAATATATTTCAGGGAATTGCATACAAAAGTGGAGCAAAAATGTCTAAATGTCTTTGTTAGATTAACACGAGAAGGACCAGGATAAGTATTTATAGAATAACTAAATAGTCAGTAGATTTTAAAAAATCTTTTAACATTTATTTATTATTGAGAAACAGAAAGACAGAACATGAGAATGGGAGGCAGAGAGAGAGGAGGGGACACAAAATCCAAAGCAGGCTCCAGGACTGTCAGCACAGAACCCAATGTGGCGAGATCATGGCCTGAGCTGAAGTCGGACGCTCAACCAACTGAGCCACCCAGGCGCCCCAAACTTATCAGTAGACTTTTTTACTTTTCTGTTATCAAGAAGCTTAAGGTGAAAAAAGGCAAAACTAATGTGTCAGTTCAAGTAGGGAGGGAGAGAAGGTAGAGAATGATGTCCCTCTTCCTTTTCCTAGCAACAATTATATTTCATGTCCTAGCAATGCCAATCTTTTGGGATATTTCTAAAAGAAGTAACTTCCCATAAATGTACTTCTTTCTTCATTAGAAGTCTATAATTTTTTTTCTTTTAATTATGAGATTAATCTTATTTCTCATACTTAGTCACAGTGTAATGTAGTGTGAAGACTGTAAAATATTTCCTGTTTGGTCACTGTGTTTCATTGAGGTTTTCTGCTTAAAGAGCCTTTAGTGTGTTTCATTGTACCAACTTACCTTCAGTTAAAAATCAAATATGAAATGGGAGTAAAATATTTTTTTCAAAACCAAAACCCAAGAGATACCATTTTACTATCAAAAAACCTGAATAATTATCTGAAGTCCACATTAGCCTAAGGCAGAATTCACATGGTCTAACTGGTCTAATGATAAGGTTATTCTGACTCTACCAGGTAAAGAATATGTATCCATCTGTTTGGGATCGAAAAGACTGAAGGAAAAGATTAAAACAAAGTTTTACTCTGTGTTTGTGTGAGTGTTTACATATGTATGTTTACACACACACACACTCACGCACACACACATGAAAGCACACCTCGCTCTAACCCCATTTGGGTAACACCTCAAATTCGTCTGGCCTTAAGAATTTTGAATTGTAACCTGCAATTATGTACCTTATGTAATGTCCACCAAAAGACCCACTTCTTCAACAACTCCACGATTATTTGTAAAAGTAGGCGAGGCTCTTGAGGACAGAATCAATCCTGTGTCTTTGCCATACAAGTCAGACGAGAGTGTATTTGATGAAGAGCAGTGTGCCAGGCAAGGACAAGTAAAAGTGGGCTTTCAGATTGAGCAGTGCCTCTGTCAGCAAATCCCTGAAGTGAAGAGGAAGGCATGTTTAGGAGCCTGTGAGAAATGTCATGTGCTTAGACACCGAGTTTCACAGTACATTTCTCCAATAATATTTATACTGACTATTGATACAAAGTGTTATTTGAGTAAAAATTATATGGTCAAATATCTTTAGAAAACATTTAGCACAAAGCATTCAGACTTATTTATTGAAAAACCTTCCAGAGTCTAAGTACCAGTATTTATTCTGCATTTCCAGAGGAATGTAAAATCAGAATTTCCAAACTTATCTAAACAAAATAAGTTTAAAAGAGCATGCTGATTGTCTATGGTTATACAATTTGGAGAATGGATTCATTAGAACAAAGAAAATCAGTTGCAGAATTTTGAAAGCCACAGCTGGAGATATATATAATGGTGAGCTTCTAAAAGCTCTCACTTAATAATACGTTAAGGAATTTGGTTTCTAACCTTTTGACAGTTTTATCAGTTTTTCATGTAGGAATGAGGTCAGCTGCATTTAACAGAAAACCTAACAAAAGATAAAGCAAATAGACACATTTTCTGATGAAAGTAAAAGTTCAGACTTATACAGTATGTTTTTGTATATATATATGTATGCATATTTGTACACATTTATACATATATTGTCTAGTACATATGGTGAGTAATGCATTTATCATACTTTACATATTGCATTTCTTATTATACAATACACATTAATGTCATATATTCTACATTATATATTATATATAGTTAGATTTTTAAACATATTGTCATCTAGTAAATCCTTAGTCAAATCCACATGATACAGGTGACAGTGCTTTCAACTTTCCATTACTATGTAACAACAACTGAAATGAATTTCAAAAAAAATTTTTAAAGAAAATCAATTTCTTGTTTCCTCCATGTTTTTTCATTAGATCATTCCAGCTCAGAATCAGTAGAAAGAAATCCACATAAGGATATGAATATTAGGAGGTTTAGTTCATTGAGGATCCATCTTTGAGGAAGAAGAGTTCTGTGATGCCTCCTGTAGGCCATGAATACTATGGATGCAAGATAGGCAGGATTGAAACAAATAGTGAGAAGCCTCCCTTTTCCATATGACAATATACAAAACAAAGCAGATAAATTTGAAGCAGCTAAAAGGAAACCTGAAAAGCTTTCAACGAACGTTGCTTGCTTTTACACTTTAGCATGTTAAACTCCCAAATAGAACGCCAATGAATTTGGACTGCTACTGTAATTTCATCATTATCATTTTTAAAATATAAATTGGGAATAGCTATATTTATTGCATCTATTAAAGATATAAAATACAAATGACACATTCTAAAGATGCTTATAACGAAAAAAATAAAGACATATAACAATGTAATTGGGATGTTTCAGAATATTTCATAAAGGCTATGAAATCTGAAAAATATATAAGATATTGAGAATATGTGAGATGAGACAACTTTAAAAATGTTCTCTATATAAATGTGCATAGTTTGTTTACATAACTGAAGAGCCAAAAATTAAGTCCTCCATTAAGAGCAACCTCGGGCTGCACGTAGCCCCAGTTTCAGTTGCAAGAAAAGCCTCAGATTGTTCAAGGCTGAAGCCGTCCTCGGACCGCCCTCAGAATCAAAAAACATTCCTATGGTCTGAGTCAAGGCTGGGAACTGCAAACAGTTATTTTATACAAACTAGTCAATTTCTCGCTGCTTGCCTGAACCCCACGTGGGCCCTTTGAACTCATCTCATAATTGGTCATTTTCAAAGCATTCTCAGAAGTTATGATTGGGTCCCACCAAAAATAATGAACACCTCACAGACACTGAATGGTCAAAGCTGTTACCATGAATACTGTATGTGATGACACTATGTGCACTGTAACACCCCCATCCCTTACCCCATAAAAACCCTGCTCCTCCATTGTTCGGGGCTCTCAGCACGGATCCACTGTGTTGGTGAGGTCTGAGAGTGCGAGCTTAAGCCCGAATAAACGCCCTTTGCTTTTGCATACGTGACTCGGACTCCTTGGTGGTCTTGGAATTTCGGGGAGACCGCAATCTGGGCATAACAATAAGATTTAAAATAAATTTAATTTTTTGACTGAAATTCAGTTTCCATGTTTACAAAAACCATACCATACTATTGAACACTTAGAAATACAAATGAATTACTGGTGAGTTATAGACACATTACTTAAAACTTTTATTTTGAACATTTGCATTAAAATTATTCAAATAGAATTTTATAGTATTTAATTTCCTCCTTATGCTCGTGTTTTATCTATCTCCAAATTGTAGGCACTTGAAAGAATAAATCTATTGTCTCCTGTTAAGTACCATGGTAAGTTGTTGAAGTCTTAGTCCTGGTAAGTAGAGAGGGTATTATTGATCAGGTTATTCTCCAGATTTAACTCAGGAAAAGCATTACTTTTTTAAATCTATTCTTTCTATAATTCTTATTGTGAAAATTAGATGACTGATGCTTATTTTCTAAGTCTTAATTTTTTTATAATAAAGTTATTTGATTTTCCTTTGCATGGTATTTTCATCCTGTATTTCACCATTATTATTGCCTGTTAATCAAGTAGGATTTCCTTCAGAAGTAGGCACAATGTGTGTATTTGCCATGGACTTATTCACTGATTCTACATTTATAATATGATATTATTACATTTTCTTTCACAGTTTCTAAGATGGTAAGTAAACTTGCAAGCACCATCTGTAGAGGGTATCCTGTAAGATTTACTTTATTTTTAGAGCTTATTTTTGTGGTTGATAAAGTTCCATTTACATCAGAAATTAAAGCAGGGATAAACGACATAGCATGGCTAAAGTACACACAGATATATAGTGATACTCATTATTTATTATAATAAAGTTTTTTCAGTGTTTCATTTTTTTAATGTTTTATTTATTTCTGAGAGAGAGAGAAAGCATGAGCAGGGGAGGGTCAGAGAGAGAGGGAGACACAGAAACTGAAACAGGCTCCAGGCTCTGAGCTAGCTGTCAGCACAGAGCCCATCGCTGGGCTTGAACAGACGAACCGTGAGATCGTGACCTGAGTCGAAGTCGGACGCTTAACTGACTGAGCCACCCAGGGGTCCCTTTTTCAGTGTTTCTAAAGGAGTCATGAGGTGGTAGCTCTATATACCAAATTTATGGTGAAGGTGCTTTTCTGGGTAGGAATCTTTCTATAATATTTAATATTTGTGATCTCCAAATAAGTAGCTAAAATTTAAATTATTACTGATTAATTATATGAACGAATTTCAAGACTGTATTATTTCCATCCGTT
Source organism: Crocuta crocuta (assembly GCF_008692635.1). Taxonomy (NCBI): domain Eukaryota; kingdom Metazoa; phylum Chordata; class Mammalia; order Carnivora; family Hyaenidae; genus Crocuta; species Crocuta crocuta. Next base: position 4,531,045 of record NW_027528806.1, read on the forward strand.
TTTTTCTTAAATTTCTGGAATTTAGAATGCATGCATTATATAGTTATTTGTTACAATAATCTATGCATCAAGCTGTGCCAAATCTTATCGTTATATAGCAATTAGCATTTCTTTAGGTCATATTTCTGCCAGGTTCTACTTTACTTGTCTTTAAGTCTTTCCTATTGGATCATTGAGATAGTTTGGAGGTGCCATTTTCATGGTGATGACAGAATTGCAAGAGAACAAACAGATACTATGTACCACCTCTTATACATTGGTTCAGTGGTAGCAGTTATGAATTTCAATTATCCAATGGGTCAAAGCAAGTCACATGGCAAAACCAAAATTCAAAGAGTGGGGAAATATTCATTCCCACATACTTCTTTAGTGGAAGGAACTGAAAAATCTTGAATCAGTAAGCAGGAACCCAGAGAAAGGTGAGCAATCAGGACCAGTAATATGATCAACCAGAGGATTAGTCTCTGGAAATCTATATCATAAATATATCAAAACATTTGTGTTTTCATAGAAAGAACAATATACTTTGCATGGTATAAGCTAGCTCTACTAAATTGGGCTGAATCTTTAATTCATTAAAATATTGATGGTTATTTAAATTGATAATCTTCAATTTTCAAGAATACAATAGGAGGCTGTTTTAGTATTTGTTTTTCAGTTGAACAATTTTAACTAAGCAAAATTTGTTTGAATTTTAATTTTAAACCTGATATTTCATAGTAATTTTCAGAAATGTATAAGTTGCTTAAGCAAATATTGGAACTTAGTAAGGAAGGACTAAATATTTAAGCTAACCATTACAATATAAATTTTCTGCTCTGGAGTAAAATTAATAGTGCATTTAAATTACTAACAAAAATGTTTATTTCACTATGCAGTTTCAATAAAACTTAAAATTGTTTTTACATCATTAATATTAAGGTTTTAGTAAAGAAAGTAATGTAATTTACATCCTTTATGTCAAACCTGTTCAGGATCTTAGGAACTTAACTCAGTTCAATCTGCTTAAATATAGTTTTATTAATCAATATGATAACTTTGGCCCCACTTTCAATCAAAATCTATAGTAAAGTAAGTTATATCAAGATTACCAGGTGGGGTTATAGATAAAATGATATTGTCTGAGGAAAAAAATGTCACATCTCACTTATTTTATAGATCATTTTCCTTTATATCTGATACTTTCTGTACTTAGCAATTCCCAATTAGCCATAGCCAGAAATAACGGTAAGTTTTCAAAATCCCAGAATGTGGAATCTTCTGGAGTTATTTTGTTATTGTCTCAATCACTCACCTTGAAAAATGTCACTCCATACACATGAAGTGAGACAAGCTGTCTCAGCAAGGACTTCGGACGTTATTAAAGAGTACTGCCACCCACAGCATTTCTTCCCTGTTTTGGTTTTCTCCCTCCCTCTCCCTCTCATTCTTTTTCCTCAAGAGTAGAATCACTAGCTTAAGACATTCAGGGGTGAACTACTTTTATGCTCTGACTTTGCTCTGAAAAAGACTTAAGGCAGCACTACTTGAAATACACTTTGATTTGCTTCAGTGAATGAGAGGAAAGGTCAAGGAATTGCTCCACAACTAGTTGGCCACCCAGAAATATGTTTACTTCAGACTCAAGATTTTCAGGTGGTTCAGCACTCATACAAACTCTAAATAACGTGCACAAAGAAAACAAAGCTCTGAGGACTCCGGCATGGTACAGAAAGGCTTAATGACCTCTCAACAGACTCTTAAAAACACAGATGTGTGAGTCGTGATTTAGACTCAAACCATATGAAGAACAGAAAATAATATCAAAGAGAGATTTAGAGCAAGCATTTCCCCCGGGGTTAGTGATCCAATTACCATTAGAGCTATGTGGAAAGGGACTTTCACTTATCTCTAGACAGTATAATTTGAAATGCCCATTTCGGTTCACTTCATCACATTTATAATATTTTGGAAGCACTGCCTTGTTTATGATCTCTCATGTGACGACATGCAGGATAACACAAAAAGGTTGAAAGCATAAAAATACAGTGCCACACAGTCACTAAAACTGAAAGACAAAGCAATATAGAAAGGCTTATTGTATTAATTTTCTCTTGCCAAGATCCTTATGTCTTGTCAATATTTATAGAATGCAGATTATTCTAAGCTACACTGTGTGTGGCATATATACAAATCACCCTCACATTCTCCACTTTAGTAGATGTTACCACCTTTGTAGCTAGGTGGAACTGGAAAGGATCTTGATATAAAAGGTGACACGTAAAAGCGAACTCTCACGAGAAAGCTGATGATCTACTCTTTCTCTTCAATTAGTATAAGCCAAATTTCAATAAATCTGAGAAGAAAGGTGGCAACCGGTTCCAACATTAAGAAGTTTACACATATTTACAGACTGCAATGTTTACACAGATATTCCCTTCCTACCTGGACACAGTTCTGTATCATAGATTAAGTTTCTCTTCTTAAAAGTCAATTATTCTGAGAACGTTAGACTTCAAGCCCATATTTTCCTGATTGGTACACTCTTTTCCATTTGAAATGAATGAAATTGATATGCTATGTAATCTTGTTTTTGGCATTGGCCACATTATTGTACTGATTTTATAGAGTACTACGGACCTATATGGAGGGAGGTAGAGAATGTTTAATAATCTAATAATAAAACTAAGATATATTCATAACAAATCAAATATAACACTATGTTTCCATTTCTTTAAGTGAAATATTTTCTGTGAAGTTAAAATTAAAATGAAGAAAACTAATTAACATTTGTCCTTCCTTTTCCAAAATGACTTTCTTCTTCAATTATATGTATAATAATATCATAGCCTGGAGTAGGCAGAGGTGGTTTGGATGGAAATACACTCTGTAAAATAACTTTTAATCATATTTTGGAAATATGTAAAAATATTATGTTGAAATTATAGAAAAAAGGTTAGGTATCAGATAGATCATCAACACAAAAGTATTGCATCCTCTATTCTCTGTTAAGTGGTTGTTCTTCACCTCACATTTAGCTAGGATTTCTTGTTTTTTGAGAGAAAGAGAGAGAGAGTGAGTGGGGGAGGAAGGCAGAGAGAGAGGGAGAGAGAGAGAATCCCAAGCAAGCTCTACAGTGTGAACACAGAGCCTGATGCAGGGCTTGATCCCACAAAACACGAGATCATGACCCAAGCTGAAATCATGAGTAAGATGCTCAACCTACTGAGCCACCCAGGTGCCCTGTTAGGATTCCATTTTTAATTTTTTTTCTCCTGTTTACTCTATCTCCGANTTCTACAAGATATTTTTTCTTTGAAGATCCATAGTCACCTAAAACACAGCATCCTACCAGCTGATGATAGTATTTATGAATACAGAACCCAAACCTCCACATATTCTTTTCATACCTTTAGTATAGTGCCAAATGACTCTTTCTGTCCCATGTTTACAAATTATTTGAACTCCGTCTTCTATATATTTTGCATTAGCACAGAGTTTTCTCTCTATATACTGTCTACACCAAGGGTATAACTTAGGTTACTACTATCAGCTTTTAAATGTTTTTCTAACACTCATTATCATAAAATCTCAAGCTACTTTTCATTTTAAATCTTAATAATGTACAATGCAATGTCACATAAATGAGAAAAGGAGGGCAGCATTCATTATCTTATATTTTACATTTCTGTAGGGAGGAGAATCAATTTTGAAGGAAACTATAGATACCCTCTTTCACTCATTCTCTCTCTTCTATTCCAAATTCTTGAGTTTTGGAAATTAATATTTTTCTTTCTTCTTCCAAATCTCTATGGGAAAGGATCATAGATCACAAGTAGCTCAATATCCTCTCTCTTTCTTTCTCATAAATGCTTTTTAGTATTGTTAGTGTTTTTTCCCTCTGCTCTGTCTATATTGTTATTTAGAGTAGTTAAATTTGCTGTTAACAGAGAAATCCAAAAATCCCACACAGATCTAAACTTTTGTGACTCATTGGGGAATTAGCCATAAATCAAAGAACAGAACTTGTATTTTATGGCTCTTATATCTTCAATACAATACCCCTAAGATCACCAGCAAAGGGATCGAGAGTGGGGGAATGTACATGGAAAGATTTAATGGACTAAGCTTATAGGCCTTTTACTTCTCATTTTTCACATGTTCTTGGCCAAAACCCAGTCAAGTGCCATGTCTAACTGCAAAGAAAGCTGAAAAATATATTCTAATGTATGCTGGTCTGTATGACCAGCAAGAGGAAGAAACACATCTTGTAAATAGCTTGTTAAGCGAGCGAGCCTATTGGTGAGGGGCTGTTTTAGTGGGAGGCGGTTTGAAAGTAATAAGCTTTCCTGCCTTAGATTGGGTGAGCAAATCCAGCTCATTGCACAAGTAGTAAGAAAATTCTTTCTTTCTTTCTTTCTTTCTTTCTTTCTTTCTTTCTTTCTTTCCTTCTTTCTTTCTTTATTTCTTTCTAGATAGTGTGTACATGTGTGCTTGAACATGAGTGAGCAGGGAAGGGTCAGAGAGAGAAGGAGAGAGAGAATTCCAGGCTCCATATAGTCAGTGTAGCTACTTAACTAACTGAACCATACAGGCACCCCAAGAAAACTCTTTACATTCATATTCAAATCAGTTACTCCACTTCAATAAAGCTGATAACTTTCTTCAGTGTGTTTGTCAATTGTTTTAGAAGTAAGTGGTCTCCTTAACTTTAGTATGTATGTATATCTTTTTAAGTTTATTTATTTTGAGAGAGAGAGAGTGGGGGGAGGGACAGAGAGAAATGAAGAGAGAGAATCCCAAGCAGGCTCCCCACTGTCAGTACAGAGCCTTATGGAAGGCTCAAACTCACAAACTATGAGATTATGACCCAAGCCAAGTCAGACGCTTAACCATCTGAGCCACCCAGGAGCCCATATGTAAACGCTTTAAATGGCTAATAAGTCTTGTTTACATCTCCTGCTTTATTTTTCTGTACACATTCTCCCCGAAAAACTATTTCCTTTACTACATGACTTATACTCCAAATATGCTAAGAATATTCCCACCACAGCCACCAGTTTATCTTCCCATATTTTCCAGGGCAGGAATTATTATCCATCCCCATTCTCCCTAATGTCAACTTACCTTTCAACTTTCTATTCAGACATACTTTGCTTCTGGAAGCCTTGTCATCCAATATTCTAAGTTAGATGTGCTATTCAGTACTTCAGAACACCCTATTAAAACATATATCATAAAGTCTTATAATTACCTGCTACTTGCTTATCATTCTTAAGAGAATTTAGAGTGCAGATCTTGCTTGGTACTGAATTTATAGTACCTGTGTAGTAGTATCATGGGGCACAGGTAGCAAAATGCCACAAGCTGGGGAACCTAAAATAATAGAAATGTATTCTCTCACAATTCTAGAGACTCAAAGTCTGATATCAAAGCATTGGCAGGGTTATACTGCCTCTGAAGATTCCATGGAAGGATCTGTCCTATGCTTCTCTACTGGCTTCTGGTGGTTGAAGCAATTTCTGATGTTCTTTGACTTATAGTTGTATCACTCCAATCTCTGCCTCCATATTCACCTGGGGTTCTCCCTGCTGTGTCTGTGTCCTCATATGGCCTTCTTACAAAGATACCAGTCATTGGATTTAAAGCCACTTAATCCAGTACGACCTCATTTTAACAGAAAAGCCAAATAAAAGAGGCCAAAGACAATTTGTTAATGTTGATCGAATCACACTGGTTCTTCATGGTCATCATCATAATCAAATGACTAACAAATGCTCATTTTGTTTTGTACACTCTGATTTGTTTGAACATTTTTTAAGTTTTTATTTATTTATCTTTTAGTGAGAGAGAGAGAGAGAGGGCACAAGTGGGGGAGGGGCAGAGAAAGAGAGAGAGACAGAATCCAAAGCAGGGTCTAGGCTCTGAGCTGTCAGCACAGAACCCAACGCAGGACTCAAACTCACAAACCACGATCATGACTTGAGCTGAAGTCAGATGGTTAATTGACTGAGACACCCAGAAGCCCTTTTTTAACTATTTTTAATAGATACAGTTTCATATCAAAGATTATGAAGAAGTATATATTGCCACATATTTTTTATGAAAATTGTTCTCATCTCCTTTGTGAAATCATTCATCATTTGAAATGTTACTAAATTGAGAAGATGTGTCAATTGTGAAATAGATTGTGGTGGTTTTGATTACAAACGCCAAAAGGTATCTTGCTTAAAAAAAACTATGATTCCTGTTATAAAAATAGCATGTAACAATTAAACCTAATATTATGGCTTGAGAGGCCACATTGCATCAGCAAAGTGATAGAATTTCATGCATATTCACATAAACATATTTGCACATTCAAATTTGTTTAACAAGCAGAATAGTAAATACCAAAAATGAGTCATAAAATCATTGTCAAGCCTCTAGAAAATGTCTGAAGTCCAGGACTTTTTCACTTATTCTCCCAATACCAGAACCTAACTTTTTTACCGAGAAGCCATATCTTACTCTGATCTTATCTCTGAATTCTCTTCTCCTTGTTCCCAACCAGATAGGCTATCATGTATGTTTGCTCTTACACTGGGCATCTACAACTTATCCCTGACCTTCCATTCCCCAGAGTACTCAAGATCTCCATATAAACCACTCAGGCCCCAACAAGGACCAGAGCATTTCCTTTTTTGAGTTGCCTTGCATGCTGCAGAACCTTGCAAATAGGCCACAGCCATGTTTTAGGCTCTAAATTGAATACAGTTTAATGTCACAGATAAACCCATAAATGCCATATACACCTAAACCTATGTGACTCATTGGTATATCAAAAGACAGAAAGTATATCAAGAGACAGAAAGAGAGATAAAGTCTTATTTTCTTCCATACTATAGAGGAAATATCTTAATATTCAGAAAAGAAGAAAACATTTAGAAAATGGGTAACCTCGATTCTTTTATTTGTACTGTAAAAAGAAGAAGACAACAATAACTACAGTAAAAGCAACAAGTTAACTCATGAGACACATATATCATATAAATTCCACACACTAGTTAGGACTGTACATTAGAAAATATTGAAAGAGATAGAAAAATAGTACTGGAGATCCATTTAATCAGTCCCAAGAAGGTCAGGGAGAAAACATTGAAAACTAAATTTAGACATTAAGGATTATCTATTATAGCCATAAATGAACTACTGCAAGACCAGGTGAGCAATTTAAATTTATAGGTAAAATTTTACTTATGAGGCACAAAACCATAATGATCCAAAACTAAGAAGAAAATTCATGGCTGGGGTCTTCACCAATGGTCTATTACCAAGTATTATAAGCTAAACACAGAACATGTTTCTATTTAGCCTTGTTTTTTAATAGCTGATTTTATGTTTAAAATGCTAATTACTAAGAAATATAAGGCTTATTTCACAGAATAGATTCAATTATTCTCTTCTAAGCCTTGGTTGTGCATATGAAATTCTTGGTTTGTAGATTTCTTAAAATATTGCTTACAGCAGTATATGACCTGAATAGTAGAAATTTAGAAATAAGAACCTATATGTTGGCTGATTGCTGGTTTTGCAAGTTAAAGAGAATGTTTAAAAAAGGTTCAGCATGCTTCAGTTCTCATTGTTATACTGTTAATATCTTCACATAGTATTTTTTCACTCAAAAAGCAACTATATCATAAAGTGATTAAGTCTCACCCATTACATATATGTGACGTTGGTTTTTTGGATGAGAGAATTTTCAGAACCCTATTCTCAGAAGTATAATCATGTACCTGTCTATGATCCTAATTATCCTGAACACTAAAAGTAAGTATGGTGCTCTGGGTTCTCTCTTGAGGAGATCTAATAAACTGTAAAACGTTTTTATATATTCAGAGGTACAGAAGAAGAAAGAGATCTATATTTTCTTTACTCATCCTCCTGATTCTCTCATTTTTTCTTTGAAGAAGCAAGTGGCTCTGTCTTGACAGGTATCTTATAAAAACAGTTGTATTGAAGTGTATATGCATTAAAAAAATACCATGATTCACTTTATTTGTAGGTAGGCTGCACATGAGAAGTTCTATCCCAGAGTTTTCCGTACAATAGACATGAAGCAAGAGCTGAAGCTGAAGCAGCTGGGGGCTGGCTTGTCATCTCTCATCTTAATGTTATCTCGGGTACAGCAGAGTTTGCCAAGTTTAAGCTTTGTTCTAGAAAAATTCCTCCTCCAGTGACTAGTCAATGAGTAGCAAAACTCCCCAGCTTTCTTGCCTCGATGTGGGCAATCTCTGAAAACCCACCCAATTCCCAAGTTCCCCGTGGGATCTCCTGCATTCTCGGTTGCATTTTCGCTGCAGAGAAGTTTTATCTCTGGCCAGTCCTACGTCTTCACCTTTGTACAAACATTGCCCTAAAAAACCTCTCATGAAAATCTGGAGCTCAAGGTCTGCTTCCAAAGATCTCTACTGAAAGTACACTTAAAATTGAAAGCAACTTGAACGTCCACTGAGATAACATGGAAGATCAGATTGTCAGGTTAGATTTTCACAAACTAGAGATCTTATTGACTTTCAGCTTTATAATTATTTCAAGAATACAAAGAATCAAAATGCACAGGCAAAGAAGGCAGATATTCATGATTTCTTGCAAGATATCTTGGGCCCCTTTCCCCCCAGTTTTGGACATACTCAGGCTTCGTAAAAACAGATGACATTTCTAAGCAAAGTGTGGGGGTAAACTCACTTACACAACATAGCCATTTAGGTCATAAAACATTTACAGTTTTTACTCAGATAGTTTCACAGCTATATGACATTGCCAAGGGAGCCATGTCTTATAAATCCATAGACCCCAGGTGTGTTAATAGTAAGCAATCCTAGATAATCTGGCACAATCTGTTAAAAGCATTCATAGATAAGAATTCTTCTGCCAGGAAAAAAAAGAAATTTGGGCTTTTTGCCAAGAGACCTGCCATTGTTACATTTACAAGATTAGCCTGGGACAGCTGTCTTCTTCCTTTGCAGGGGAAATGGAGAGAACAGACCACAAACCTGAGGTTTAACTCTATCACCAAAGTAGATTAATAAATTGTGATATAGTCATAAAACAGACTATCAAAGAGTGAAGAAAATTAATGAAATGCAACTACATCAATGATGTAGACGAAATTGAATACATGATACACATAATAAATGCTGATTTATTCCATTTATCTATACATTTTAAATACAAGCAAAACTTAACAATACTTTAGTAGCCAATACGGTACTAACCATGGAAAGATGAAATGTAATGACTGAGGGACTACAAAGAGCTTTCATGGAGTTGTTCCATGATGTGGGTGTGTGGCCGTTATATGAGTTTTCGTTTTGTACAAATTCATTGAGGTGTACATTTGTGTTTTGTGCCATTTTCATTTTTTTAAAAGAGAAGTGTTTAATAACGTACAAAGAATGTTATTAGAATGTTAACCTTTATTAAACTGTTTTAATAAATATTTAACCATATAGATAACTACAAGCTTAGAGAATTTTACAAGGGAATCTTTACATAATATTCAAGAGATAGCTCATCCCCATATCAAAAAAATCTCTTCCAGAAAATTGAAAAGAACAATGCACACAAGAATATGTTATAAATACAATTTGACTTATATATCAACATTAGATGCAAATAAGAAGATATAATTTCATGTGAACATTACTTTTAAACATATCTTAAAAATTAAAATAAGATAAAAACAGAGAAGAAGGAAAACCTTAAGAGACTCTTAACTACAGAGAACAAGCTGAGGGTTGCAGCAGGGAAGGTGTGGGGAAATGGGCTCAATGGGTGATGGAAATTATGGAGGGCACTTGTTGGGATGAGCCCTGGGATTTGTATGTAAGTGATGAATCACTAAGTTATACTCCTGAAGCAAATACTATGCTATATGCTAACTAGCTTGAATTTAAATAAAATAAAATTTTAAAAAGTGGCAAATATGAAATGAAAATTCAAAATAGTCTTTCTATACATACAGCATATATACCTATATATATGTATATATCCATGTGACTAATGATATGTGCACATGACATATATTTACATACATATGATCGACATTTATGCTAAGAATGTGTATATATTTATATATGATTAAATATAAACATATCAATAAAGACAAATTAGGGAGAGTAGAAACAGACTTGATTATGTATCAAACTTGGACCTAACAGTAAAAAATGTTGCTGAAAGAACTTCTGAAATGTTTATGTGTACTGTAAGATAATCATATCTTCATTAATTTCTGGAAAAAAATGGATTATCATTCTTAGGAACTGTAATGTTTCTAATTGTGAAGTCAGCAAACATTTTCTGACAAAGGACCAGATAGTAGATATTTTAGGGTTTAAGGACAAAGAAAGAAAATAAATTCTCGTGAACTATTGAATGTTTTTGTAATAAGCCTTTGCTAATGAGAATTGTGGGATTTCAATTCTCTTTCTTTCATTATCTTATGTTTGTTTGTTTCACTGAGATTCAAAGTTTGTGTCTGTATCATCAAAATCTTTTGTAAATATTTACCAGTTACTATTGATCTGTGATAAGATTTCATGTCGTTTGGGGTTCTGGGTATCTCAGTTGTTTAAGTGTCCAATTCTTGACTGGGACTCAGGCCGTGATCTAATGGTTCACAAGTTCGAGCCTCCCCCAACCCCTCATCGGACTCTGTGCTAACTGTGCGGCACCTTCTTGGGATTCTCTCTCTCCCTCTTTGTCTGTCCCTACCCCCTCTCAAAATGAATAGACAAACTTAAGAAAAAAAAGATTTCGTGTATTTTATCTATGAAAAACTTTTCTCACAGAGATAAGTAATGTCAAATACTAGTATCAATCCATAAACATATGCTTTTTTAAAAAAATTAATGTTTATGTTTGAGAGAGAGACAGAGACAAAGAGAGACAGTGACAAAGCACAAGCAGGGGAGGGGAAAAGAGAGAGGGACACACAGAATCCAAAGCATGCTCCAGGCTCTGGTCTATCAACACAGAGCCAGACACTGGGCTCGAACTCATAAACTACGATCATGAACCATGATTTGACCTGAGCCGAAGTCGGTTGCCCAACCAACTGAGCCATGCAGGTGCCCCATAAGTATCTGGTTTTAATTGAGTATATTTATAGAGCCCTGTTAGATTATTTTCTTGATATTTGTGTTTTATGATGTTATGACATTGCAGATAAGCACTTCCAATCAAAGGTTTTATGGAAATTTCTCCATTTTATAACTACATGCATCTTGAAATAAGGAAATATCCTTTGAACTTTCATTAAAGTCTGAAAACACTGCTGGAGTGATAGTTTGAGCTCAGAAAATATGTACCCTGAAAAGTGTGTCCATGCAGTTTCTGTTTCTTGTTCAGCTATTGACAAGCACAGTGTGTAAAAGCATCTTGATATTACTCATGATTCAAAGAATGTTAATAGTCATCAAAAGTTATTTCAGGGATGCCTGGGTGGCTCAATCGGTTAAGCATTTGACTCTTGGTTTTGGCTTATGTCATGATCTCATGGTTCCTCGGTTTGAGCCCCACCTTGGGCTCAGTGCTGCTGGTATGAAGCCTCCTTAGGATACTCTCTCTCCCTCTCTCTTTGTCCCTCCCTTGGTAGTGTGCGCTCTCTCTCTCTCAAAATTAAAAAAAATAATAAAACTTTATAAAAATTTTTAAAAAGTTACTTCAACATATTTATGTTTCCTATACAAATACTGCTTTGCCTTTGGATTAATTAGGGAACATGAACAAGTCTGCAGCAGAAGCTAATTTTTAAAGTCATTCAGTGTTTTGTAATATTGGTTCAGGGAAGTTTTCTCTTAGAAAAAAATTTTTTTTCATCCCTGGTAAGAAGCAAATTTGAAGTGATTATGTTATCATTAGAAATATATTCTGGCCGGTATTCAAATACTAGATTATTTCAGAATTTTCACTGGAACAAAGAAAGCCTGTATTACTCTCAACAGCTAAAATTTCTATTTACTGAATGATTTTACTGTTTATGTAAATTACATGCAATTCAAAAATAAGAAATTGATTATCCTTTTACAATAGTGAGAATGACCTCAAGTGGCACAACTTATTATCTCCTACGTATAAGTAGTTTTATTTTGGCAATGGTATCAACAGAAGAAAAGAAAGCTGCATTCTGAATGGAGTCGTTTTTATTTGGCCCTACTTAGGAGTAAAATTTCAAATCTAAAGACAGTATTGAAAGAAGAGAGAAAAACAGTATCACCAAAGGAGCTGAAAAAGGTTTCTTTTTGTCATACAAAAAATAGGATTGCCTCAGACAATAGTGTTAAAAATAATAATAATAGGATGATTATTTCACTTGATTAGCTAACCAATGGAGCTTTACCGGTCTTTGAATTAACTTAGTGTATTTAAGTGTATAATATTTTTTGTAAATATTTGATATTATCATAGGCAAATATATAATGTTTTCCCAGACTTCTTGTTTTTACATTAATGTTTGTGTTTTCTCTCCTGTCCTCTCTCTCCAAAACTAATAAAAAATCTCTAACTTAATATTAAGTTAGATGCATAGACCATTGATGGAAAGTGAAATCTGAGTAGCTAAATAACACACAAGCAGGTGCTCACCTCACTAGCAGGGAGCAAAATACAAGGTACAATAAAAAATAAACCTTAGTTTGTTTTGTGGAAAGGAAAGAGATGAATTCTCATTCCATTAAGTTAATAATAGCTAAGAATATCAATAAAATATTACAATGTTAGTATGTTCTTAGATTTTTTGCAAAATTTTTATCTAAATCTGGGAATAGTTGCTTCCAAGATTTCTATTTGTGGTATGATAATATAAGATAAATGTTTAAGTTGATTATTATTGTCTAATTTAAAAGTGATACTGGGGTGCCTGGGTGGCCCAATCCATTAGGCATCCAAATTCGGCCCAGGTCATGATCCCGTGCTTCGTGGGTTCAAGCCCCATGTCATGCTCTGTTCTGACAAGCTTGGAGCCTGGAGCCTGCTTTGGATTCAGTGTCTCCCTCTCACTCAGCCTCTCTCTTGCTTGTAGTCTGTTTCTCTGTCTCCCCAAAATAATTAAACATTAAAAATGTTTTAAGTGATACCAAGCTCTTTGTTTTTTTTCTACTATGTGTAAGACTTGTGATATGCCTACCTTCTAATATATTAAAGATATCCAAGTATATAGGTGCACTGATAAGCACACAGACACTTCAAGGACACTTTATTTAGAGAGTGTATAAAAAATCATCGATATACATTTATTTACATTCCTTCTGCACATAGTTTTCTCCCCATTGTCATCAAATTACTGTATAATAGTTTATGTCGTATCAGCAACTTTCTTAGTTCCCGCTATTATCTGCAAACTGCAATCATGGTAATCAGTTTTAGGATTTATAAAATCTGACAGCACAACAGTGCAGCAATATGCTTCTAGGACAATATTGTGTTTACTTTAGTCTTAGTGATAAACGTTTGCATTTTTGGTTCGTTTTAATTTAAAAACTAATATATTATTATGGAAAAAGTATCAGAGATTATAGGAAACCCATTAGCAATGAGTTTTGTATTATCCAAACAATATTTTCTTATATACTGAGGCAGGCACCATTGTGTATTACCAAACCTAGGTGGCAACTCTCTAATTATTGCCACATATGTGGCAAAGGGCATTTAGCCTAATAAGAATAGGTCTACCTTCACCTTGAACCACCAGGGCATGCTTAGTACTCTGAGTCATCTCTAAAAATTCAAGCTCCCAGTCCTGGACTCACACTGTGCTGTTCTCTGCATTCCCCTCATTTGAAAATTCAACACCACCTTCACCTTTGTATACAAATTATTATTATAATTAAATGATATTTATTTATTTATTTATTTAGAGAGTCTGAGAGGGGGAGGATCAGAGAGAGAGCAAGAGAGAATCTGGTGCAGGTTCCACACTGTCAGCACAGAGCCCCACGCTGGGCTCAATCTCAGGAACTGTGAGATCCCAACCTGAGCTGAAACTAAGAGTTGGATACTCATAGTATCCAACTAAGCAGACAGAGCCACCCAGCTGCCCCTTTTTATACAAATTATTTTACAAATTCTTCTTGATTACCCAAAATCACATTCAATTTCAACTCAGAAAATGTCTTTAACCTGCTTGTTTTTACCAAAATCTTGCTGCCCCCTTAAGAAATTTACTTTCCATAAAGGACACCTGAGTGACTTTTTTTTTTTTAACCAAATATGGCAAACTATCATAGAAAGACCAGGATCTTTCAGAAATATCTATTATCACAATTAGCCAATCTGTAACTCATTAAGATAAACTTGTGGTTAATTTTAGAGTTTAAATAATGTATGCACCCTGATAGCCACTGGGTATTTTTATAACTTTTCATCTATACAGTTATGTGTGACCTTTATAGAGAATATTGCTTTTGCTGATATCATTGATTTCCATTTTAAAGTATGTTTTAATCTCAGCTCATCAGAGAAGAAAATCAAGATGAATTTTAAATACTCGTAAATGTTGAAATTTATTTCCAGGTTACTTAAAACAGAGAGAAGTGGGGGGAAAGGGGGAAGAAAGTGTGAAGGAATGTGAAGGAGGGAGGATGGCCAAATCGTGCTCCCACATCCTGGCCCTTTTGACCCAAGTCTTTCTGACCTTCATTCCCCTTGGAGCGGTGATAAAGGGATCCAGTACAATTAAGCAGGAAAACCACTTTTGGTTATGATCACCTTCGTGTTGCCCACAGAATGGTGGATTGTGTGAGGTGTTCTTGGGTTTTGCTTTTGTTTTGTTCAGTGCTGGCTGCCCTATTTTGTTTTGTTTTTAGAGAGAGATTTTGTTTTGATATATTGTTGTTGTTTCGCAATATCTGAGAAGAAATTTGTAGTTCAGAGAAAACAAATTTATAGCTCTGAGAGGGATATCGAAGCTTAAAAGGTTACAGACAATATTTGCTATCAGAGGGCAATGGGATTGTTGCAACTGTGGCGTCTAATTATAAAGCACAGACAGGGAATCAGCTCTCAGGCAGATCCTTCAGTGACGGAGGAGGAGGACATGCCCGGAGCTAAAATGAGCTAAAGCTCCAGGCTTTATTGTGGGCAGAGGGGCCCCATGAAAGCAGCGCATCTTAGGCTTACCTGACAGCATCTGTTTCCAGGATAGAACACTGTGTCCTCTCCATTTTTGGATTTAAAATGGGAAGGCCCCGCAGGAGGGATGACTTCACCTTTTTTCTGCTCCGGTTGAATCTAGCCACTTCCTTCATGTCTTTAGCCTTCCTTCCCATGAAAAACACCCGCTGGCCCCTTTGCGACATGCTCAAAGATTTCCAGCTTTGATTAAGGGGACCAAAATGCTCTACTATTTTCAAAACTTAGGAAACTAGAAGAGGAAAAGCGAAATGTACTCTGTTGTTTTACTCCCTTCTTTTGTAAACTGCTTTTGTGTTCTTTGAGGAAAATGCCACTTTAAGACAGTGATATAAAGTTGGCTAAATTCATTTTGAAATCCCACCTATCCTTCATTGTCTGAAATGGAAAGGTCACAAGGAGGGCAAGGGACTTGGCCCTATAAAAGGAAACATTGGGGCCATCAGAAGGTCAGGCAGCCTGGCTTCATTCAGTGATAGTTATGTTCTCCGATGCTGCTCTTTTTGCCGATAGAATGAGATACCCTCAGATGATGAAGATGTTCACTGGTTGGTCAGCATTAAACTGAGCCCTTACACTGTCAGATTCTGCAGACTGCAGCCTCTTTTAGCTTTAAAGTGTGAGTCCAGTAACTGTTTCTTCCAGTCTCTCTTGATAATGACCTAGCTTCCTATATTGCAGCTACATTGGAAAACTTTTGACTAGTCAATTTTGCATAAAAAGCATCTCCAGGAGTCCACTGTTCTTTCAAAGTGGGTCACTATCAATCATTTTGAAGGTTAAATTCTTCTGAATCATGTAGATGTGGGGAGACAAATTCAGCTGGTTTTTTTTCCCTTTTCTGCATTGAATTGGATTGAAATTGAAGCCTAACTACATAAGCTATGGTAAAATAACTTTTATGTCTTGAGCTAACATAATATTTCAAGAATTCTTATATTGTCATTTCACAGACTAAGCCAGAATGGAAACCTGCCACGCTATCAGCTATAATTAATGTGCACAGTCCTTGCTCAGGATTCCGGCCATTAGATATATCTTTCTTCCACTGCCTTACTCTGCCCAAAGTAAAGAGACCCCAACATGACTATGATACACAGTCCACATCTTTCTTCCTGTAGTTTGCATCTGTAGAACGGTAACTAAGCTGAGGGAAATGTGTGGTGGGAAAAGAAAATCTTAAAAGTGACTTTCAAGAAGACCCTGATAAATACACATAGTATTATGCACTTTCTCTCTGCTGGAGTGTTTGTTAGAAATAATACAAAGCAAAGAAATCAGCTTAGCATTTCATACCAGATGTAGCAGATTCAACAAATATCAATGTAGGGCATTTTACTTTAAAAAATATTGGGCCCCTAAGTGGCTCAGTCAATTAAGCATCCAACTCTGGGTCAGGTCATAATCTCATGGGTTCGTGAGTTTGAGTCCTGCACTGCGCTCTCTGCTGTCATTGAGGTGCCCCTTCAGATCCTCTGTCTCCCTTTCTCTCTGACTCTCCCATGTGCTCTCTCTCTCAAAAATAAATAAACATTAAAAAGTCATTATCTTTATTGTTATGAATACACAGATTTCTTATATGTAACCAATTAATGCAAATTCACTGATACATTTTTGTACAGCACCATGGAAATGATAAAAATATCAAATATGCTAATAAAGTAGTCCAAAGTGAGAAGGTATAAAATATTACAAGTTTCCCTATTATTTACCATTAATTGTAAGGCATAAAAGCAAAATTACCATCTGTGAATGTTCCTAATATTATGCTAATAAAACAATTAAAATATTAATAGGAACAAAACTCTAAATGGAGCTATGGTTTATTTAAGTTATTGGCATAGTATAATATTTGGTTTCTTTATTTAGTGCTTATCAGGCTTATAAAACTCCACAAATTGGAACTTTCAATCACCATAACTGGAAGAGTTAGATAATGCCCAAGCACATTTCTATAAAATCATCCAATAAAGAATTTAAAATAGGCTAATGCATAAAAATTTATAGTAATAATTTCCTCTCCACATACTTTTCTCATGTTCCTAGCACTAGATGCAAATATACTTAATATATAATTCTAAAAAGTCCTTTGCTAAAAATGGTGGTGTCAATGTTTGCCATTTATTTGTGATGGAACACAGTGTTTATATTTATGTCTATGTTTTATATAAACAATAAAACTGTAACTCACAAGGTAGTCCTGAAAACACCTTTACTGCAATTTAAGACATAGAGCAACTAGAGTAAGTGTCCATTTCTTTGCTTAAAACATTGTAAGCTATGAAACACTTCCTGGTGAAACAACTTTGAATTATTTTGGTAATATTTAAGCCCTGTAGAAGGAGATATAATTTCTTCCCATCCTCTATCTCCATACTCCAGCCTAAGAAAAAATTATAAATTACATTTGCTAAATTTTCTTACATTACACGTTTTCTAATTTCTGCTTACCTTCCTACTTTACAAACGTTTCCCCACATTTCAGTGTTTTAGGTGAGGAATTTTCAATCTAAGTATTATATTTAAAAATAAACAGCCATAATAACTAAGGAAATGATCTGATATAATGCAGTTTCAATAAACTTGACAGACACCAAAGAAAATAGAGTAGGAAAAGGGAAGTTGTATGTACATGTTTGTGCATATGTGTGTGAAATTGTGTTTGTGTGTGTGTTTGACTTTTGAGGTAGAAGGCTATTCCATTGTCATTTTATGCTAAGTACCCCACATTTCATCCTGTTTGTTTTACATGTTTACAACGGCAGTCTTCTTTTTTGTTGTTTTTTCTAATGTTTATTTGTTTTTGAGAGAGAGAGACAAAGTGAGAGCAGATGTGGGGCAGAAAGAGAGACACAGAAGCCAAAGCAGGCTCCAGGCTCCGAGCTGTCTGCACAGAGCCCTACATGGGCCTCAAACTTACAAACTATGAGAATCATGACCTGAGCCAAAGTCGGACGATCAACCAACTGAGCCACCCAGGCGCCACAACAATGGAGACTTATTTCATGTATGTAGTTCCATGATATTATTTTTTGTTATTGACTTCATTAAGGATAAAGACTAAAACAGGGCAAAATATACCTAACTTTTCAGCTTAAATAATTCAGGCATTTCCACACGAGCAGAAGATTCAAAAGAAAGCACTAAGGCACCTAGAACTCTGAGAAATGATGAAATAAGTCAAAACAGTGTTTAGTTGTGATTTTTCAAACAGGAGAAGTAAATTAAAATGTACGGCTGTTGTGTGACCAAGATACTTTTGGTTTGTGTAACCAAAATGGAAGTTAAGTTTCATTTGCATATCTAAAACTGTGACACCAGTCTTATTAACATATTGAAGGAAATGATGTGCACAGAGAAAGTCATGATTTACTGTAGTTCTTAAGGAAAAAGGAAACATAAAAATTATAATCAGCATGTCTCTTGACTTTTTCATAATGTATACTTACATATATATTCCTATAATATAGTCACTTTTTAAATTGAAGTATAATTGAGATACAACATTATATTAGTTTCAGGTATACAGCATAATAATTTGACATTTGTAGACCCTGTGAAATATGTCACCACATTAAGTCCATTTACCATCTGTCACCAAATTTATAATGTTTGTTTTCTTGTGATGAGAACTTTTAAAAAAATTTTTTTTTTAATTTTATTTTTGAGAAGAGAGAGACAGAACACGAGAGGGGGAGGGGCAGAGATTGAGGGAATCACAGAATCTGAAGCAGGCTCCAGGCTCTGAGCTGTCAGCACGGAGCCTTTCGCAGGGCTGGAACTCATGAACTGTGAGAGCATGACCTGGGCTGAAGTCGGACACTCAACTGACTGAGCCACCAGGTGCCCCATTGGGACCTACTTTTTTAGCAACTTTCAAAGTTGTAATGAATATTATTTTTAAGTGTGTATTTTTTTGAGAGGGTAAGAGAGGCAGTGTGCACACATGCGCAAGCCAGGGAGGGGCAAAGAGAGGGGCGCCATACTGTCAGTGCAGAGCCCTAGGTGGGGCTCAAAATCAGGAACCATGAGATCATAACCTAAACTGAAATCAAGAGTCAAATGCTTAACCAACTGAGCCACCTTTGTGCCCCTGTAACAAGTATTATTTACTAGAGTCACCTGGCTGTATATTACATCCCCATAACTTATTATTTTATAACTGGGAGTTTGTACTTCTTGATCTCCTTCACCCATTTTGTCCACCCCTGAGCTTCCTTCCATTTTGACATATACCTACCACATTGTCACCTTACCAATATCACTTTCTTATAATTAAGTTGATGTTCACTGCCAAAGACAAAGCTGGGCACTCACTAAAGCAGCAGGGGGAGATTTTATTCAGTAATAACCTCTGCAATAAGGAAGGGAGTCTGGCATGAACTGAACTCAACTTCACTGAAACAAATGACAAGCTTTATTTTATTTTATTTTTTTTTCTGAGAGAGAGAGAGAGAGATAGCGTGAGCAGGGGAGGGTCAGAGAAAGAGGGAGACACAGAATCAGAAGCAGGCTCCAGGCTCTGAGCTAGCTGTCAGCACATAGCTGACATGGGGCTCAAACTCATGAACCGTGGGACCATGACCTGAGCCAAAGTCAGACGCTAAACGAACTGAGCCACCCAGGTGCCCCAACAAAGAAGGTTTTAAAGGTTGGAATGTACTAGGGGAAAAGCACGGAGGGTGAAGACAGGGTTTGGTCCATGCGACCAGTCCATCTGGTTTGTTAGTCGGCACTTTCCTGGAGGAGAAACAAGCTTGTAGTGGTGCAACTTGGAGTAACTACCACCCAGTTAGGCCTTTCTCCTCCCACAGGACCAGGAGAGTGAGAATTATCACCCTGAATGTTTGCTTTTCACAAAGATGGCTTTCAAGTCATTGAGGAAACAGTTCTGAATGATATATTTACAGCTCCAAGGTCAAAAGATTTATAATTGCAAATTCCCTAAAGCAACAGCCATCTGCAGTTCAGGGGCCTCTGTGTTTATCATCAGGTTTTGGCTGGAACAAAGGGTAAATTATCCTGGTGGCATTGAGCTTTCTCAGGCAAGGATTTTAGGGAGGCTGGATCATTTCAGGGACATGACCTTAAGCTAGTGGAATCCATACTAGAGTTTGATCAAGCCTCTTAGTTTGGACGCAATCATTCTGTGTCCAGAGTTCTGGAGTTCTCATTACTAAATAATTTTCTGATTTTCATTTAGATTCCAATATGTATTACCCTGGGAATATAATGTACTAGCCAAAAGGTTGAAATATTTGGTTATTAAGGCAGTTGCATTTCTGGATTATATTATTAAATTGATATTCAAAGATTCAGTTTTAAAATTAGATTTGATAACATACCCCTTGTATAGATTAGTTTACAATTTACATAAAAACACTCAATGTAAAGTAGTAAAACATTCTGCCAGCAAATGGTGACACTAAGAGGAAGTCCCAAGAGCCACACAAGCTGATGAAATTAAATTGGAAAACACAACTAAAGGCCTACGGATAATTTGTCAAGGATGAGGAGAACCACTTGTCCTTCATGTTTTACATTCCTAATTCAGCAAGACTCTTTATCAATTAGAAAAGCAAGGCTATTATTGAAGTTTCAGAAAAGCACTGGCAAAAATAAAATGTTTTGGAGAGTTGAGCCTGCCCACCTTGGCCCATGCAATGGCCACAAGATCTAGAGGCAGAGATGTAGCAATCCTGTTGGTAGAGGGCACTGAGAGCCCAATTATCATGTGCTTCATCTGGAAACTGGATATAACTGAATCTCAAATCCTTTGAGGCTGGTTTGATGAAACACTGTTATACACTAAAACTGGTCAAAAAGTGGTGTAGTCATCCTGCGCTCCAGCTATAGGTATTGAGGAAGAGACTGACCCGTTTTCAAAGACCAAGAATAATCTGAACTCCAGGATCACTTAACACCCTGATCCAGAAAGAGTTTTCTCAAGTCAGGATAAGATAAAGTTCTGAAGAAGAGAAAGAAGGAAAGGGAAAGGAAGGAAGGGTGGGGGGAAGGGACAGACCCACAGACCGAGAGAAGGACAGAGCGACAGGGAGGATGGAGGGAGAGAAATAAATATTGTCGACTAACACAAAGAAAATATCAACCTGAAGATTCAGAAGCCCTTAGCCCTGAAAATGTGTTTTTTAAAAGTGGGAAAAAAAATTTAAGGAAGATTTCCGTGAAATACGAGTAAAAGTTAATGAACAAAGAATGAAAAGTCAAAAAGCAAGATGAAAATAGAAATAACTAAGATTCCAAAGGATTGCATAAAAAACAAAAAGGAACAAAACTAAAATAATATTGTAAACGTTATATAGAAGAGAACATACAACTCAAAAAAATATAGCAATATGGAAGGAAAATCTGAAAAGCAATCCTAGATTTGAGATGATAAAGAAATAGAGATAACTGAGGTATATGATATAGATTTTCAACAGAAACATGTACTTAATGTATACATTAAAAAAAGAACAGGAGCTATACTCAAAGAAATAATGGAGGAACAACTTTTTTGAGCTTGGAAAAACAATTATAAAATTATAAATATTTGGAAGGAGTATATAATCTTTTAGGAAAAACCAATGAAAATAAATCCATTTTTCTGAAATGCCGAGAAAGAAAGGACAATCTGCTACAACAAATTGTGTCATTAAATCCCAAGTTCCCCAAAGTCATTTCTTTCATCTTATTTAGAAAATAGCATCTTTTAACTTTTTTTCTTTAATTGGGAAAGCCAGAGTTGTGGTTTCTAATTCACTGTGAGTAAGAATGGAGGAGGTGGTTGAGGAAGGGCATTTGGGACAATGAGGGGAATTGATGCTATATAGATGGGTTTTCATTTATTTCACTGTTTTGGACCCATTCCCTTCCTGCCTATGAGTTTAGAACTTGTCTAGACTGCAGTTATGCTTCTGGCTTTTTCCATAGTTGCAAATTCCATATAATCTTGGCTGCTGACTTCCTTAAATTTTAGTCACCAATAGGTTTTCACCTACTTTTTTGAATTCTCCTAAAAGAAGATGAAGAATGCGATGAAGCTTCTTAACTACAAAGGGATTTAGTTCTACCATTCTAGTGAGGTGTTGCAAAGAAATAGAGACAAGCTAAATGCTTAGTTTATGATCTCTAAATTTTCTTAAATTGTTAACCAAATTATAGCACACTAAATATAACTGAGGAACAGACTGTAAATGACACAAATCTTTATGATGTGGCAGGAAGAGAAGAGTGACAGAGCATATGAGAAAGGAGGTTCCATGGAGGGAGGTATGGGGGTGCTACCTGCTTTTCTTAACAGTGCTAACCTGAGACATTTACATTTATTTGAACAAAAAACAGACTTTTAGAGGCACCTGGGTAGCTCAGTCTGTTAAGTGTCTGATTCTTGGTTTAGACTCAGGTCATGATCTCACAGTTCATGAGTTGGAGCCCCATGTCAGGCTCTGCCCTGACAGCATGGAGAGTGCTTAGGATTTTGTCTCCCTCTCACTCTGCCCCACCCCTGCTCTCTCTCTCTCTCTCTCTTTCTCTCTTAAAAATAAATAAATAAACAAAAAAAAAAACGCAGACTTCTTATGTAGGGAGAAAATTCTCCTTGAGTCTGTCATGTTTTTGCACAGCTTCTGAACAAAAGCATTATTATTATTATTATTATTATTTTATTATTTTTGCCTTAGACTATCTTTTCAAAGATGTTTTTGTAGAAAGCAGCTTTGGCAGATAGTGTTTCTCTCTGAGCAGATTTTACTGTCTGTGATAATAAAGATAATAACTCTCACAGAGACAAGATTGGACAGGTTTGCTAGTAGCTCCTTACACAAGATGGGGCTTCCTCATGTCAGGGCTCTGCCGCTAGAAAGCACCCCCACTGCATGGGAAGGCGTCATCCGATCTTCACTGTGTTGCCTATAAAATTGCTGCTCAGGAAACAAGTATTATAATGTGTCTGGAGCTACTGCTAGTGCATCAACTACTACATTTCCCTTTGTCTCTGGCAAAGTTATCTATGAATTTGCTATAAGCTAACTTGATAGTTTGTAAATAAGCTAAAAATCCAGATTTTCACAGTTCTTGACACATGCTACTTAAAGATATGACAATCACCATCATGACTTCATCGTATATCAAAAATTTGAAATGTGTAAGTAATAATCTAAATCTTTGTATACCTCAAGGGTAGTCACCAAGTAATGCCTTCTTTTAATGAATTTGTTGGGGGGGGTGAGAGACAGAGAGAGAGAGATTGCACATGAGCAGGGGAGGGACATGAAATGAGGGAGAGAATCCCAAGCACGCTCTGTGCTGTCCACGCAGACCATGATGCAGGATTCATACCACAAACCCTGAGATCATGACCTGAGCAGAAGGCAAGAGTAAGATGCTTAAAAGACTGAGCCGCCCAGGCACCCCTATATAATATCTATATCTGTATATACACACATAATTTACAATCCTGAGTAAAGAATGTCTTAGGTCTATAAATGCACACATAATATTACAATCATGTTATGCAGAATAATCAAAAAGAAGTAAAGGAATAAATTGAAAAAGAGTTCCATGTGAGAAGTCTTTGAATATGGAAGCAAGAGCATTGCAGTTTCTCACCAGAAGATTTGTTTTTCTTTGTCATGAATTATGTGATAATTAAAGCCGGACATATAATCCTGTAAGTATCCTGGTACAATTATCTACAAGTGCTTATTTAAAAGAAAAAAAAAAAGTATTATGATGTAGGTCTCTTTCTCTGCTGCATGAAGTGCCAGAAGGCAATTGGAGTAACATCTGCAGATTCTGAAGAAAAGTTTGAAGCCCAAGAATATATAATTAGGATTTTTTTTTTCCTTTTGTGAATTGAAACAACAGAAAGCCATTTGCAGATACAAAGAATTTTGGAGGGACATCACACATACCTTTCTTTCTTTCTTTCTTTCTTTCTTTCTTTCTTTCTTTCAATTTATTTCTGAGAGAAAGAGAGCATGAGCAGGGGAGGGTCAGAGAGAGAGACACACACACAGAATCAAAAGCAGGATCCAGGCTCTGAGCTAGCTGTCAACACATAGCCGGACACAGGGCTTCAACCCACAAACCATGAGATCATGACCTGAGCCAAAGTTGGACCCTTAACCGACTGAGCCACCCAGGTACCCCCGCATAGCTTTCTTAAAAGTATTTCTTAGATACCAAGTAGACTAACAAAAGGTAATCAAAACAAAGTTCAAGGATGAGAAATACATGGTATAAAATGTCTGGCAGATTGCCATAAGAAATTATCAACATACATAATTTGCAATGTGTTCCAAGATTCCTTTGCATGGTCATTTTCCCAGAAAACCATTATTTAGCTGGACATATAAATGATCATGTAAAGAAAGGAAGAGAGTGAGAAGTTCCTTTCATAAAGACAGATGACTTAAATCTTAAGTTTATTATGATTTCATTTTCCTTAGTAAGCAAATAGAAAAGAATGGAAAATCTCTATTTAGGAATGCACAGAGAACTCCAATTAAATAAGATTACATCACTTTAAAGCAAACTTTACTTATTAACTATGAGAAACATATCTATACCAACATTAAAGTAATTACTTTAACATCTTCTACTGTTTTAGTGATTTAGGCTCTGTAACTAAATATCATATATACATTCTTTCAACATCTCTGTATTCTCAATATTTAAAGAATCACATCAGTCTGATAAAAAATTTTGCAACAAATGAATATGATGGTTTTCTGGTTTATAAATTCCATTTTCCTATGAATCCTGCTAGGTTAAGTCCAATCTTATGACTTAAGCATTCTTTGAATCTGACAATATCAATTACCTAGATATGCAATATGGAAGTTCTTCACATAACTCACCACAAATATTAAAACAGCTGATAATTATTACATTTTAGGGTTAAAACAAAGTAATTACGGTAAAGTACTCTTCAAATGAAGAGTTTAGATGGTCAATAAAACTTTTATGAAAAGATAGGGCATACGTTTCACAGAGAAGGCATTTCAATTCCAGAAAAAGAGCAAAAGGCATTTTCTTCTCGCTTTACTTTCAAAGATCACTGGAAAGAAAATCAAGTTACTCATGTCTCCAATTTTGTCCAATTTGGTAGGGAAGAAAATATGATTTATTAAATTTGATTTGCGGCAATAATGATGATTGTTCTCTAGGATATGGGCTTATATTTGTGGAAATTTAAAATTTATAATAAATTTAAGGCACATTTTGTTTGAGGGGAAAAAGAAATCACATACTGTCCTTTATATTGAACAGTTCGAACTTATAAATTAGGTCACATACATGAGGAAATCTTCTCCAAAAATATTTTCCATTTGGATTTCAGTGATCATTATTGCAGCAAGAACAATAAGTTCAAGAATAAACTCTTTATGTGTCTTTATGCCCCTAATAATATCCTCAGGGTTGTTGTTCTCCATATCGAGGTATTGATGCGAACATCAGATGTTCTTTCTTTTTATAATCATTATTTCAAGTTGTTATTTAAATTCTAGTTTGTTAACTTTTATGGCAAAACTGGTTTCAGGTGTAGAATTTAGTGATTCCTCACTTCCATATCATACCCAATGCTCATCATGAGTACCTTCTTTTACCCATCACCCAATTTGCCATCCCCCATCCACATCCCTCCATTAACCCTCAGTTTGTTCTCTATAGTTATGGTTTGCTTCTCTCTCCCTCTCTCTATCACTCTCTCATTTTACCTTCTCCTATGTTCATGTGTTTGTTTCTTAAATTCTCTATATGAATCATATGGTATTTGGCTGTCTCTAACTTATTTTGCTTACCACAATACACTCTAGCTCCACCCATGTTGTTGCAAACAGCAAGATTTCATGCTTTTAGATGTTCTGTTCTCCATTTATAGTTCTAAAAATAGTTGATTGCATTAGAGGTCTCTCTTTAAGTGCAGTAAGGAAACAGCAAAGTATTTTATATATTTGTAAGGCTTTAGATTTCAGTACATTTTTGTATTACCCATATGATTCTACCCATACAGGGTGAAATATTCCACATTTTATATCATGATTGTCTATAAACAGTTTTAAAGTAGGCATTCTAGGGGCACCTGGGTGGCTCAGTCAGTTAAGCGTCTGACTTCGGCTCAGGTCATGATCTCACAGTTTGTGGGTTCGAGCCCCGCGTCGGGCTCTGTGCTGACTGCCAGCTCAGAGCCTGGAGCCTGTTTCGGATTCTGTGTCTCCCTCCCTCTCTGACCCTCCCCTACTCATGCTGTCTCTCTCTCTCAGAAATAAATAAAACATTAAAAAAAATAAAGTAGGCATTCTATATAAAAAAGCACACTTTTGTGTAGTTTTAAAACAAAATGTTACTTTTAATAACTTCTTTTCACAGCCAGCAATCATAAGGTTAGAATTTAAAGGACTGGCGATGGGTATAGAATTTTTATTATTTTGTTGTCTGTAGATACTAATAACACCATATGGTCCATTGATGCTAACATCTGTCACCCAGCCAAGTATTGATTAAATCACTTGGAATTATGTGAGGCACATGGGGAGTTAAAGGAGTTTTGATTACACATTTATACATGTTTGATTTAAAACTGATCTTTAATCTAGTAGAACTTAAATGAAGTAAATATTAAAACAGAGACTTTTTTTCCTCACAGGAAGGAGTCCTTGTTATTTCTGTGCATTTATATACTGAATTTCTTAACAATAATTTAGACATATGCAAGACATAATTTCACTTTGCCTATTTGAAGATTTCTCATACATTCAAATGTAATCTTGTTGCTCTTCATACTTGGTAATTTTAACTGGCAGCAAGGAAGATGATTTTTCACGGAAGTAGAGACTTCTCTTCTTGCATATAGCCTTGGAAGACTTCCCAGATTTATTTAAACTGTTCCAATTCCCAATAATTTCCAAATAAATATCATTGGCTTATAAGTGCCTGTAGGTTAGGTTACATGAAATTGTTGTATGAATTATAATTCATAAGCCTACTCATCAAAGTAGTATCTTTGTACTTGCCATGCATTTCAATGAGACAAAACTATTCAAGTATTCCAATGTCCAACTGTCAGTATGAAAAGTAAAATTAAATAAAAAAATAAAATAAAATAACTCATAGTTACCAAACTGCATAGGACTTAAGTACGTATGGAATTCATGCATATTGATGCATATTTGTATAATATTTAGTTAATATTATGTGATGACTTTTATGGGTACTGTTCTGAAAACAATAAGGAAGTAGATTATTAGATGGTTAGCCTATTTACTAATCTATTTTCTAATAATTAGCAAATATATCATAAATATGTTGTTATAATATGATAAGAACCTAAATAGGATAGTATTTTGGGAGTGATGACCTGGTATTACCAATTATTTTAATTTTAATAGATTTTTGATGTGTCCTATTATTAATTTTTTTAAAGTTTATTTATTTTTGAGAGAGACAGAACATGAGCAGGGGAGGGGCTGAGAGAGAGGAAGACACAGAATCCGAAGCAGGCTCCAGGCTCTGAGCTGTCAGCACAGGGCCCAAGGTCGGGCTTGAACAATCTGTTAGATCATGACCTGAGTCAAAGTTGGATGCTTAACCAACTGGGGCACCCAGGCATCCCATAAATTTTTAAATATGGGATAGTCAAAACATTTTTGTGAACAAGTTGCATTCCTGCAAGCCTATTATAAAAGTCTTAGGCATCCAATAAGGACCTTCATTTGGAATGAAACATTGCAATTTTATTATGTGGGTATACTCTGGCCTCTCTTCAGATCGTATAAATCTTTTGCGTTTTACAATTGTATTATGTGAATTTGAATCTGAGGTATAAGATGTTTTCTAATATTGTCAATAAAAAAAGACAGTGCTTCCAGTATAAAGAGGTTTCCTGTTTGTTTACCAAAATATTTTGATTTCCTGTCATTAATATGAAAGTCAGAGCTTCAACTAAATATACTTTTCTGCTTGAATATCTTACCATTTAGAAAATTTATCTCTGTATATAATACATTTCTTATATTTTTCTAGGTATTGAAAGGACTACAGGTAAAAATTGTTACTGTATTTTAGCCATTTTCAATAAACTCACTGATCATTAGACAGTTTATTTTCCTCTAGTCATTTGACTCATTCATTTACAGATTTGCCCAGAGTTCCTACTGTGAGAGCTCTATTCTAGGCACTAAGATACAGGAGTAAACAAGACTGACAGAAGCTTGTCTCTAATGGTATCGTGTTCTAGTGGAAGAAACTGCCCCTACATATGATAAATTAGAATATAAAACAGATTACACTGTGAGGTGTGTCTGTGTTGGGAAAAAAAAATTAACTGTTGGGAAATGGGAGGGGGAGAGAACTATCCCTCAAGTATTGAAACTTGAGTTACTGTGCTCAGGGAAGACCCCACTGAGGAGGTAATTCTGAGTAAAAATGAAATAACATAACTGCTAGGAGAATATTGTAGACTGAAGTATCTCAATATTTTTTATAGTATTATCTGCCCTCTTAGGAACATTTTCTGACATTCCTTAATTGCCCCCTGTACATGAAATTCAATCCCTTAACATTTTGACCA
Organism: Crocuta crocuta; assembly: GCF_008692635.1. Lineage (NCBI taxonomy): Eukaryota > Metazoa > Chordata > Mammalia > Carnivora > Hyaenidae > Crocuta > Crocuta crocuta. The sequence continues at coordinate 4,559,771 of NW_027528806.1, forward strand.
GTAAGGTTGAACATTAGAGGACTCAAACCAATTTTAATATCTCAGATTTTTTTTTTTTGTCCCCAGAGAATAGATTTTTGCTCTCTTGAGGGAAAAACCGTCCATGTAAAAACGTGTTTTCTAGACTTGGAAACAACAAAGGCAAAAAACTTGAAATCAATGACATTGGAGTATGTGGCCTATCTAGGAACATCAGAGAGAATTAGTGAGAGAACCATAAGAGAATAAGAGAGATTACAGGGTGGAGAAATCATCCACGACCTTATTAGTCAAAATCTTAGCTTTGACATGATCAGACGATTTGACACAGAGGCGCGATATGGTCTAACCTAAATTTTGACAGATCACCTTGGTTGTTCTGCTGAGTGTAGAGGAAATATGAGCAGAAGCAGGGAACCATTTAGGCAAGTGCTGCAATGAAGTCTAAAATGGGGGAAAAAAGGATAACATATTTTGAGATAAAAATCAATAAGACATCCTGTGTAGTAAGCTTGTTATTTTTTTAAAGACCACATCCGGTAATGTCTATTAAGCTTTAAAACGTATATAGTCTATGAACCACCAAGTAAGCTTCTCTATAAGGTTACCCCTGTTTTTTAATAACATTCTTCCCTTGTGTTGACTTTTTGTTCTCTAATTTAAAATGCTCCGAGGACACAAATGTCAAGTAAATTGCCTGTAATTGCATTCATACTTGTTATTAAATTCCATTAATAAGTATACTCTAAATATATATGAAAAGGAAAGTATGCATTCAAGCTTTAATTTTCATGCTAATCTTCTGCTTATTTTCTAATCAATGCTGAAGAAAGCCTTAAGATGCTCTTCAGCTTCTACTCTGGAGGTCAACAAGGACAGCAGGAGCAGAGAGCTGATAAAGTGGGGGGTACAAGACAGAGTGAGCCACCGTGATTATTTCCTCAGTGTCTGTTTTGCAGAAAGATCTTGTTATCTCAAAACTCAAGAAGATTATAAAGGTTATTTTTCAAGGTAGGGGATGTGTCAAAAAAAAATCCCTACTCAATCATGCTGTCAAAGATTTGTGTTGCTGAAAGCAGAATTTGTGTTAGAAAATATATTCCTCTATTATATCCGATAAAACTGAGAATTCAAAATTGATAATTAAATTCGTTTCCTAAATTTGAAGAAGTCAAACAACTGAGGATTCTAAAATACTGTAATTACTTTTAAAAGTAGTGAAATTTAGAAAAATGAACATATCACACTATAGAAACCGTAAGAGAATGGAAAGTTAATTTCATGTTTTATAGTATTTTAATTTCTAATTTAATTATTAATCATATGGCTCTACCACAGATACTTATTCTAAATATGAAACATATACTTACTACTATAAAACATTTACCTGAACCTATCTCTTCACATAAGAAAATATATTTAAAATATTTGGAGATTTTTACAGTATAATAGTATGTGTTTGTATGTATGTATTTTAAGAGAAAAAGGCATAAAAATGTTGACATATCAATAACATTGTAAGCAACTCTTTGAATTTCAAATAAGAGCTTCTCACATTACCTATTCAAGTAATAATTCAAAATTTATTTGCATTTTTTCTTTTTTAAAATTCTGCTTCATAGTTCTAAACTGTTGCAAAAAAACTAGAAAGAGTAATTTATTAATGAATTTTGGTAGTGAAAAGAGTGAAACTATAAAAGCAAGGAAGGACACTTTTTGTGAAAAAAGAAAACATTTATTGATTTAACTATCCATAAATAATTATTTGAAAGAGTAACTTTGATATCACAAGTGGTATTCGGGATGCTGAATACATATCTGGACTAAAATATTTTAAAGGAGTAGAGGAAGTGACAAACCACTACCCTTTGACAATATTTGTAATTCATATATGTTCTTAATAATTTAAGCAATCTGAAATTTTATAACATAAAATTATACATACCTTATAACAATGTTTATACATAAAGTGAATAAAATCAATAAAGAGACCCTAAACCATAACTTGAAAATTAAAAAAGAATTACACAATAATTTGGTAAAATAACCAGGAATGTTAATGTTTTCATTTATCACTGATATTTCTATATTTTTACATCTATACTCAATTTAGAATTGCAAGAGGTGTATCACATTCATTGTGGATGGGGGAGATGTAGTCTAGTTCTTCAATACATGCAACTTTCTGTGATTATATTCCAGAGTATAGAATGATTTTCAGTACATGAAGATTTAAAATAACATAATAAGCAACGCCTCCTATAATTCGGTTACACAAGGTAAGGAACCATTTTTTTCTGAAACAATTTTATCTAGACTTTTTCTTGTTACTACACTTAATTGTAGTTGGAAATTTAGCATTGAATAACTTATTTACTAACTATTTAGCAGAAATGCTTTGCATGCACAATAATTTGCATTTTTGTGGGGAATGTAAACTTTGAAAATGTTATTCACAAGTCTGCTGAATACTACAAAAGAGAAGAATACTATCAGTTGAATTAGAAAACCCCAGAAGAATACATCCTTAATACAGTTTAAGGAAAGGAGACTGTACATCCCAGTTTGCCTGGAAGAGTTTAATTTATGCCCATAATCCAGGCATAATTATTAATAATTGTCCATTTGATGATCAAAATTGTTAATGCTTACACAATAACTGATATTGCCATCCTAATTAAGACTATCTTAATTATCACTTTCTCTCAACTAGACTTCCAACTTCTCTCAAAAAACAAGTACTCAAAACCTAGGCTTTTCAAAAATTCAATAAAATCTACATTGTTGATTGAAATGAGTAGCGTGCATTTTTTTCTGTTATCGATGTGATGAAGAGGAGATGCTGTGATGATCTAATGTAAATTACTATAAACTCATCTGGATGGGCGGTCAACTTACTTTTGCATGGAGATGTCCTTAAGAAGTGTACAGAAACAAAATCAAAATTATTCTTTAAACCAAGTTGTGGATCTTTTTACATAACATGAATGGATAATTAGCTGTGATTGAAAGTGCCATGCCAGGAGGAATGGAAGCAATAGCAATCTGGTAAGTTATTTAGCACTAAGCTATAGTTAAAATTGTCTAAACTGTAGAATGTTTCTATATGTATTTGAGCTTTCATTTCATAGAAACTATCCAATGTCATTTAAAGAAATATATATCTTAAATTTCTCATTTCATATCAAGGAGTAACCCTGTATTCACTGTAAGATACCCTCTTATTTTATAAGAATTACTTTCCAGAGGACGAGAGACATGAATTTGTTCAGCTGTTTTTGTCAATTGTGTGCCATCCCTAGATGTTCACTCCCTCTAGTCCTGACAAACTTAGGTGTCTACACCCAAGTTGCCCCATTTCTTTGAGGATTTATGGCTTCCTGTCAGTCCAGTGACTGTCACGTTATAACTCCTTGGTTTCAAGAGATGGAAGCCACTTTTGAGTAGGCAACATAAGTGTACCAAAGGGTTTATAAAATCAGTGGGAAAGCAGAGCACCAGAATTGGACAAGAATTAAGAAAGACAAGGCATAGCAAAAATCCTTCCCCAGAAGCACTTTAATCTAGTATCGCTGCCCCACTGTTACTTGGTACTCTGCACGTTCCCTGCTTTGGGACACTGGTTGCCAGGCAGCTCCAGTAAACCATTTTCAGTTAATTTGGTTTCCTGACTTCACTGATCCTACCCAATAATATTTACTTACACCTTTGAAAGACAGCAAACAAATAAAAACCAATGTGTGGTTGGTGGGTGGTGCACATGGACTGTGGTTCATCAATCTCATTCATGCGGTTTCTCATCTTCCAAGGAGTGAGCTTGAGATAGTGGCCCCAGGGCAATGTTTGAAGAGGAAAAGAAAGAAGTTAATAGGGGTCATCTCCTGAACTCTCAAATGTCATCTGAGAACCATTCTCTTGGTCATATTTCCAGATTCAATAGATTCAATGGATGAGGAAATACACCTCCTTTTTGATAGAAGAATGGCAGATAGTGCCAAAAGCATAAACATAGGGTTTTATTATTGAATGCATTAAAAAAAAAAAACTCATCCTAATACCTAAAACAAAGAGAATATAGACAGCTAATTTAGCCACAGAAAGAACATTTTATTTTATTAAGCATGCAACATTAGATAGTAAAAACATAACCTAAATGAATATACCAATGAAGGAAGAGTACCCTTGGACTGTTTCTTCTTTTTCATAGTAACGTTTTATTTTCAAGTCATTCAAATATGTTTTCAGCAATAGAGCAGAATGTTTTCTGAGTACAAAGACTAATGATTCATACTATTTCTTCAGTGCAAACACAGAGATAAAAAGGAATATTCAGGCATTAATAAATACTTTTGATAAAATATAACATTTAGAATGGAAAATAGGTGGCACCTTTTGGTATTAAGACAGAAATATGAGATAAATTAATTAAATAATAAATAACATAACCTTAGTTGTGTCTATATCTTCCATTGTGGGCCCTTATTGACTAAAACAAAGTACCACAGTGGGAACAGAGAATTGATCCATTTAAACTGACTTACTCATTATGAATTCATGGTGGGTAAGAAAGCAGAAGCCATGTATGGGAGAAAGGTAATGACTTACATGTTACTTAACTTTTGCCATCCTAGAATAAAACAAAAGACTTTTAGTTACTTTAGCATTCCGTTGCTCACCTTCTTGATGGACTTGCAAGAATCCATGATCATCACAGTGGTCATAGAATCTAATTTGTTTGCAAAGACTTGCATAGAAAAGGAGTTTACAAATCTCCCTTGCTAATATTTTTTAGGGTCTTGTATGAATTTCTGTCAAGTGAATCTTCCTGTTGTGCGATCCAACTCACTCCTGCTGTGATTTAAAAAAATAACTCATATCTTCTACTCTCACTGGAAATGAAGAGCAGCTGGTTATAATCCTCCTTCTTGAAGGTTACAGTTTAAAAGTCACTTACTTAATCTGCTCTGACAAAACTTATGAATCTTGGAATATTTCCTTTGAAAGTAGATTGAAAGTTTCTAAGTGATTATATGTCATACAACTATTAGCACATTAACACAGCAATAGAAAACCAAAGTGGAGCTAGATGGCTCCTATATGTACTTCTTTGTTCACTGTATTACCTCTTGATAGCTTTGGAGACAGACATAGTTCAGGTGTTTTCTTGGTTTTGTTTTTGTTTGCTTTGGTTTTTTTTTTTTCATCCTTTTTGGATCATAGTCACCAAATTAAGTGTTTGAATTTTTATTCAACTTGGAATATGAGAAGAAAAATGTGAGTATCTACACAAATCTTAAACTTTATTTTTTGGAAAAACTAGAAAATCTGTATGAACTTAATGTATTTTATTATGGCAGTTTGATTTCCTCAACTTCCAATTTAAGCAGTGAGAAGATGACAGTCTAGTGGGGTTTGGGAGATAGCTGAACGATATGAAAAAATTGTTGAATTTCAGAATTGCATTAGATAAATAATAGTCAGCAGACAAGGGTTGACATGCTTAGGAGAGAGAAAGGATGTATCCAGGTGATGTATGGCATAGTAAACTTCAGAAAGACCATCACCAAATGTGTAACAGGTTCAGATATCTCTTCTTGACACTGCTTGTTTCATACAGCATCTCCACCTGACTGCCAATTGCCAGCAGTAATGTTAGCAGCTTGAAGGAATTTTCCCCAGCACAGCCTTTGGATGCATTCAGAGTTCCCATAGTTCTAGACTCCCCAGGACATCTTTCTGTGGATTCAACTCAGGTCTTAGAAAAGCTCAATATGAGAATATAATAGTTGCACCAAAAGATTATTTTCTTTCCTCATTTTTAATTTGCCCTATATGCCAAATGCCCTAAATGCCATGAAGTGTTTGAAACAAAAATTATAATAACCAGGTTTTTAGAAAGAGAGCTATTTGAAGAATGAGGTGGTCAGGAAAAATAAACAAATAAACACCTAAAGAACCCAAAACAAAAACAAAAAATCCCAATATATTCTCTACTACTGGTCAAAGGGTGAAACATTTGTTACTTACAAAGTTGTGGCAAGTCTGGTAGTCTGGATATACAAAAATGTCTTCATTATTGGTTCTCATATTTTTTACCATGCCTTGGATTCTTATAATGCTCTAGGAAAATCAAGGAAAAAACAATATTTCAGGTGTAATATCTTATCTATAAGAAAATTGACTGTGAGCCCATTGGTGAATTTTCTTGTATATTTGCCCCCAAATATGAGAGCTATATGTCTTCTTCTAGGGGATTCCACAGATAAAGGGCTTGGTATTCAATTTCATCATCTTTACAGGCATGCAGAAAGTACAGTTCTAAAAGGCCACACTCAGGTAAAGCCAATCTTCTAATATTTATTGTTGAATATCCATTTTCACACTCAATTAAATGTGTATCCTATTATCATGTGATGATCTCTTTTATCTTTAGATTTCTCAGACGTTCAGAGTTTGTTCAAGTCAATCATTATAGATCTGCCTATAGTCTACTTTTGCATAAAATTCACCAAAAAAGTCAGTGGCTTTGAATAACAATATATTATTGCTTATGCATCTCATCTTGGGGAGATTTATTCATGACTCTACCAGCTAGCCAAGGGCCAACTGATAACATGTTGTGCTAGACCTCATTCTCCTCCTGAAATCACGGACTAAGTGGGACATAGTCTCATGCAGAAGACAGAGCTGCAGGAAGGCATCAGGAAGAGGTGAGCTCTCTTTCAGACCCAGACTCAAAATCGGCACAATCACTTCAATCAATTATCACTGGTCATATAGGACACTTGGCCAGGCCCAAGTTAAGGGTTTAAATATATACACTGGCTGTTAGTGAGAGGGATACAAAATTACATGTCAGCAGTCATGGATATATAGAAGGATAAAAATTTAGTGTTGGTAATAAATCTATCATATAGCTCTCAATCTGTTCAATTTCCCAATAGTAATCCTTCTCTCCCAGCTACATCATTGTCACCATGCAAAGATAAAGGAATGGGAATTATTAAAAACGTTCCCCTCGAATTTAGGATTGGGATAAAAATCTTCTTTCTCTTTCTGTTTCTCTGTATCTCTCTTTCACATACATACTTGCACATACATCATTTTCTAGTAGTTGGCTATGTAGATGTCTTCCGTATCAAAGGAAAATTTGATTAAATATGCTGAGGATTTTTATGAAGAACAGATATTAAATTTTGTTAAATGGTTTTTGAAATCTATTGGAATGATTTCTGCACTCCTTTATTTAACCAGTATTTACTGAGGACCTACTAAGAGCCACTCAGGGACTGGATTTACATTTGTGGGAGAAATGACAACAGAAAACAGACAAAATTCCTTTCCCTGTAGACCTTACGTTCTACCAGGGTAAGAAAGATTTTTAAAATGATCAAAATAGTGAATACTTAATATGTGTACTACAGTGAATTGTGTTTACTGATAAGGACTAAAATACATCAAGGAAAGGGAATGAATGTGGAGTACATAGGAGGGAAATTGGCAAATTCATGTAAGGTGGCCAAGAAAGACGCACAGAGATGAATGGAGGGTAAACATTCCTAAAGGAAATGACTTTTTTTTTAACATGTGAGATGGAATATACTTATATTCTGGTTTCTTTTTAAATGTCATGCTTCAAATGAAACATTGTTATGGTATATTGTTTCTTTACTGTATTACTGAATTCTATTTGTTAGTATTAACTTTAAATGTTGGGTAGATATTCAAAAGTGTAATTAGTTTTTCCTTTTGCTATGCTATCTTTGCCAGTTTCTTTTTGATCAGTGTTTCTCTAGATTCATAACAAACAATATTAAAAAGTTTTCCCACTCAGTTATGTTCTGTAATAATATAGACCCGAATTATTCTTTCTTTAAATGTATTTGAAACACCTTTCCAGTGAACCATATTGGCTGGGTCTCTTATTTGTAGGGCGGGTAATTCTACATTAATTATCTGGACTATCTGATGTTTTTCAAATAATTTATGTCCTATCATGTAAAAATATTACATATTATACATATCTATATCTACTGATATCTACTAATATATATGTATTCATATATATTATGAATATATATAGGCCACAATTAACAGAACAACTGATTTTTTTTTTTAATGTTTTATTTATTTCTAGGAGAGAGAGAGACAGTGTGAGCAGGGGAGGGTCAGAGAGAGAGGGAGTGACAGACTCTGAAACAGGCTCCAGGCTCTGAGCTGGCAGTCAGCACAGAGCCCGTCGCAGGGCTCGAACCTACAAACCGCGAGATCATGACCTAAGTGAAAGTCGGACGCTTAACCGACTAAGCCACCCAGGCGCCCCACAATTGATTTTTTTTAATGAATAAAAATGTTGAAACCCCAAATGCAAATACCAGTTAGAAGAGTCTATTTTATAATATTTATATGTTACAACATATATCAAATACTATATGTGCTACCAAAATAAATAATATCTAATATCTGCATGGGTTTCTTCTATATTAGCTAATATATTCATAGGTTTGTCAGTCTTTTGAATATAGACCTTGTGGCAGCCACTTTTATGTGTCAACTTGGCTGAATCATGGGATACCCAGATATCTGGGTAAAATTATTGGTGGGTGTCTTTGTGAGACTGTTTCCAAAAGAGATTAGCATTTCTAATTTTTTTAATGTTTATTTTTGAGAGACAGAGAGAAATAGAGCACAGGGGAGGGGCAGAGAGAGAGGGAGACACAGAATCCAAAGCAGGCTCCAGTCTCTGAGGTGTCAGCACAGAGCCTGATGCTAGGCTTTAACTCACTAGCCAAACCGAGATCGCCAAGGTAGGATACTTAAGGGACGGAGCCACCCAGGTGCCCTGAGATTAGCATTTCAATTGGTAGACTGAATTAGGTAGATTGCCTCCATTTTTTGAGTGACATTTGTCACGCATTTATTACAATTATACAGAATGGTGCTGTGTTCTGAGAAATGTTGAATGCAATCTTTAGTAACAAGTAACAAGAAACAAAGCAAACCTGCTTCAGTAGATCAGTACCTACAGACACGGAAGTACTACTGAGTGGGCATTTGTCTTTCAAAACCAGGACCACGGTGCCGAGTAAGAATGGACCAGTTTTCTTTTACTAGCTGTCACAATTGACAAGGTTACTGTCTATCTTTATGAAGTTATAAACATAATTACAATGACGGGAATCCCTCAAAAATAACTTTGAATATTAGCTCAGACATGCAGAACACAAGGTGATGTGTGTTAACTGTAATATTCATGTTTAAATCTTGTAGGTTGCAAGGATGAATGGAAACAAGAATAAACAAACACATTTGTGATCAAACTCTCGTATTTCATTAATTCCACTACTTTTATTTTTTTTTATTTTTTTTTTACAAATAGTTTATTGTCAAGTTGGTTTCCATATAACACCCAGNAAAGATGCTTCCTGCTTTCTCTTCTAAGGTTTTGTTTGTTTCCTTTCTCACATTCAGGTCCTTTATCCATTTTGATTTTATTTTTGTGTATGGTGTGAGAGATTGATCTAGTTTCATTCTTCTGCATGTTGCTGTCCAGTTCTCCCAACACCATCTGTTAAAGAGGCTGTCTTCATTAATTTTACTACTTTTAAATTTTCAGTTAAATTGCCCTCATAATTTATAAAGAAAATACAAATTAATTTAATTTTAACAGATTAATACCCTGAAGAATTACAGTAGCTAGTCAGGAAAATCTCTGGAATTCAGAGTGAAGCAGTGGGTGTTTCACTCCTTACAGTGGAAAATTTTCCCCCTACATTATTTTAGCCAAGGTTGTTTCTCCTACCCCTGCCCCCAAAAAACAATAGATAGATATCTCTACGACTGGGATGGAGAAGGTACAAGATCATTGCAGGCACAGAAAGAGTTCCATTTTCAGAAGTGTGGTAACAGCAGGCGGTACGTAGGCTCCTTCCTGCAAAGAAAAAAGCAGCTCAGCTCAGGAATCCATTTGTGAGTCTACCCTCCAAAGATCTACTCTTTGCTCTAAATGCATGGGCATCATTCAAACCCTTGAGGGCCTGAGGAGAATAATTATTTGGGAAAAAAAGGAGATTTTGTTGCCTCTCTCTCACTCTCTTTCTCTCTCTCTGTCTGGCAGATTGATCTGAAACAGTGATTTTCTCTTGCCCTTGGTGTTCTCAAGCTTTCAGACCTGTGCTGAAATCTACACCATCAGCTCCCTGATTCTCAGGCCTTTGAACTAAATCACTGGCCTTCCTTAGTGTCCAGCTTACAGAGAAGATGTAGGACTTCTCAGACTCTATATCATGTCAGTCAACACTTCATAATAAATTTCTTTCTAGAAATACACACACACACACACACACACACACACACATCTTATTGATTGTGTGTCTTTGGAGAGCTATGACCAATACAGACCTCTACTTCATCTCTTTCAAATGTTTGAGTGGAAATAGGAACTTCTTCTATTCTATCTGCTTGAATGTTAGGGCAAAAGTTATGCCAATAGTTAAATTCTATATATAAGCCCCTGGTTATTAATATTTTCTCGTGAGTGTATTATACCTCCCTCTCTTATATCTATGAAGATTAAAAGTAGGGATATCCAATTAAAATTTATTTTTCCTATTCATATCCTTAAGAATCTAGTTACCTCCATTCTCTAATTGAGAGTTACAGAGTAACAAACTTGCAGCAATACGTATAATATATAGTCCAATATAAAAATACCATCTAACGATTAGTTGTAAAAATGTATGTTAATATACATCTTAGAAACTCTTTTTTAATTTTTTTAAAGTAGGTGGATATAATGGTCAATATGAAATAACTTGAAAAGAATGTGTGGGGAAGTAGAAAGGAACATGAATTTAGATACCTTTTTTAGATTACTATTTTTACAACAGACAGCGGAGAATTAGGAAATTCCTAGAGGGAAATGTTGGGTCAAGGAAATCTTTTTTAATATGGATTTTTAAAATATAATTCTATAAATGATATATGAGAGGGAACTCTTTAAGATAAAGGATGAGAAAGGGAGATTTCAGTATTTCAGTATTGACGGAGGGGTATAACATCTATATCACAAAAGAAAGACTTTATATAAAAGTAAGGTCATTTTTAGGGTGGCTGGCTGGCTCAATCAGTAGAGCATGTGACTCTTGATCTCAGGGTTGTAATTTAAGCCTTATATTGCGTGTACAGATTAAAGTAAAATCCTTTTTTATTAAAAAAAACAATTTTAATGTTTATTTATTTTGAGAGAGAGAGAGATGCCAAGTTCTGTCAGTACAGAGACCCATGCAGTGCTTGGTCTTAGGAACTATGAGATCATGACTTGAGCCAAAATCACAAACCAGGCACTCCAGGAGCCCCTAAAAATAAAATCTTTAAAAAGAAAAAGGTAATGGCGTTTCTTAATTTGTGATAAAGTCACAAAGTCAGAAGATAAACCTTGAGATGAAGGAGCATTGTTAAGACTGGTTGTGGAAGTATGGGGTTTTTCTCCTCTGATTATTTTCGTCTTTTTCAAATGAAATGTTAGGAAAGTCTTCTGATGAGTATAAGGGGCAGGGACAAGGGATAAAGTTTTAAATAGGAATATGGGATATAAAGTAGCTATATAGGAAAATGAGAATGAGAAGTTAATAATTACATATAATGATTTCCGCTTGGGATTCGTGCACATAAATAAAGTGGGACCATGTAACAGTGTATATATATAAACTGATATTCAGTGTCATATGTGAACCCAGAATGGATTAATAACTGGGATGATGTTTGTCCAGCTGCATATGAAAACTGGGAAGAATAGCATAAGACTAGGTATTTGTACAGTTAAGAAAGGAAGTGAGGGGGGCGCCTGGGTGGCTCAGTCCGTTAAGCGTTCGACTTCGGCTCAGGTCGTGATCTCAGGGTTCTTGGGTTTGAGCCACATGTCAGGGCTCTGTGCTGACAGCCAGCTCAGAGCCTGGAGCCTGTTTCAGATTCTGTGTCTCCCTCTCTCTCTGACCCTCCCCGGCTCATGCTCACTCTCTCTCTCTGTCTCTGTCTCTGTCTCTCTCTCAGAAATAAATAAAAAACATTAAAAAAAAGGAAGTGAGGAAGCTGACTAATGAATAGTGAAAATCTTATGACATCAATAGATAGGACTTCTCCGTGGAGTCAAAGGATTGCAGAGAATAGCAGTTAGAATATGTTAACTGGGGCAAAACATGATATTTGGGGGACAAGATTCTTAAAGTACACATTTCAGAGAAAAGACAGTTACTAGTGCTGAGAGTCTCTTAAGTGTGACCACGTGAGCAGTTAGCTCAGTAGAGTAAAGATATGATCATTTGTAATTTTGATTTTATAGTCGTGTGACATTTTGGCTGGATTTCCTTCATTACCCTGTAAATATTATTCTTGAAGACTTTCTGCCACAGAATGCTACTGGGGAGAAACTTTGAAACCATCCTGATCTTACCCCTGACTCTACATGAGTTTCACCTACTCCCTGTAGGTACTTCAAATAGCCATAATATATGAAGAGTTCATTATACCTTATGTAATTGATTATTGGCAATTAATTGTTTTAATGTTTATTTGTTTTTGAGAGAGAGAGACAGAGACAGAGACATAGACAAGCAGAGGAAAGGCATAGAGACGGAGATAGAGGATCCTAAGTGGGCTCTGGGCTACAGCAGAGAGCCTGAGGCAGGGCTTGAACTCAAGAAGGGTAAGATCATGATCTGAGTCAAAGTCAGACCCTTAACCAACTGAGTCACTAGTTTTCTACATTAGGTGAATTAATTATGAGTATCCTCAATATTCTTACAATGTGTACTTCACGATTATCTTCCTTCTAATTCATGTTATTTAGTTTTCCTCTGATTTCTCAGTGATTATTTCAGATTCCTCATCTAGTCTACTGAATTAGATACTAATATAAGGGAATTCCGCTACCGTATACTTTTCTTACTCATATTTGTTCCTACAGTTTCTTGTCTAGCAAGAAAGCAAGATTTAGGATTAAAATGCAAGAGATGGCTAATGTCTGGGAGAAGACAAGAGCTCCGATTAAGGGTCCTTGCTCCATTTTTATTAGGATCGGAAAGTTTATAAACATGATGACGGACATGCACAAAGAGACCATGAAACTGTGAACAATAACTCATGGACGTGAAGGAAAGGGGGTTTTGAAAATAGTCTGGCTTAGGGGTTTGGGTTAATACAAAACAAGATCCTGGGTGGTTGTTTACAGCAGACTCGAGGCACCACCTCTGTTTAAGTAAACTGGCAGAGGTCACAAGAAAGACATAGCTTGCTATCTCAGAGTCAATAAGGCACCTTTCTTTTGTTAATTAGCTCTGCTCTGGGGGTCCTTGCCCTGCAGCAGTCTATAGCCTGATTTACCTTTTTTACCTGTTTTGGTCTTCTCTTCCTGTAAAAGCAGCTCTTTGCTATAGTACTAAATTGGGTGGCGGTGGTGCTTCTCCCCTGAATATCTAATCTTGTTTACCTCATATACCTCATATACCTTTGTTCTATATAATTTGTGTTGCCCCACCTTTTCTATACTGGGGCCTCTGCCCCGCCTTCTCTAGACATATTTACTTAATCTTGTTTACTAAACTTGGGTGTGCACATCATATGGCTTTGTAATTGTTTTTGCCTTGTTAACCCATCAGGGCAGGCTCAGGGAATTCCTATACTTATTCCTCACAGATGGCATAGATAGAATCTAACCTATTCTCCTTGGCTTCATTGCACTTTGCCTGAGACTTTTTGTTTTCTTTCCAGAGATTAGAGCTGAGGGCTAAGTTTGTAGAATTCTAGTCTCCATATTCTGCATTTGCCTGTCCATAGATTTAGTCTTTGATCTTCTAAAGTATATTTAGGTTAAAATTCTTTAAATCATTTCTGATTCGAGGCCTATTTTATTTTTATCCAAGGTATCTTAAACTTCTGAAAAGCTTTCTCCATTTCAGATTGATCTTAGGAACTAGGCAAAGCACTATATCATCGTTGTACATAAAATTGCTAATTTATAGCAAAGAAGACAAACTTCAAAGGATGCGCAGGGGCGCCTGGGTGACACAGTCGGTTAAGCGTCTGACTTCAGCTCAGGTCATGATCTCACAATTTGTGGGTTCGAGCCCCGCGTTGGACTCTGTGCTGACAGCTCAAAGCCTCCTGGAGCATGCTTCAGATTCTGTATGTCCCTCTCTCTCTGCCCTCCCTGGCTCATTCTCTCTCTCTCTCTCTCAAAAATAAATAACATTAAGAAAAAAAATTTTTAAAAAGTTGTGCAATATCTTGTTTTTCTTTTCCACGACACACCAAGTAACTCAGTTTTCTTTTTCCATATCATTTCCTGTTTACTTACTACTTTTAGTGATACTTTTAGTATTAAAGAGTAAGGCTGATTCAGGATTAAATAGTCTCTTTCTAACTGTTAACTAGGGAAAAGAAAATAAGGTGATATTGCCTTCTTTTCCTTTATTGGTGGTAGGATATCTACAGGCATCACAGGTTGGTTTCCTTCAGGACTCTGAGATGGAGATTTCCATAGGGATGTTATGGGTAAGTACTCTCAGAATCAACATTTCCATGGGGATAAAGAAACAGAGTTAAGTACTGGTAGAAGTTTAACGACAGCAAAGGGAGCACTAGAAGAGGAATGACCCTTCAGAATTGTATCAAATTGACCAAGGGGTCTGGGCCTTTATGTTGCCAAGTCAACCAGTCACTGGATGGGTTGCTCTGAGCAAAGTGTAATAACATTGGGCAAGCAGGTCTCTTCAGCCCATGACAAGATCAGGAAGTAACTCAGCAGAAAATTGTGTCTACCAGCATTTTCACCACTAGGAGACTGAGTGTTTCAGGCCAGAGGTGTGGGGGAGGGAGTGAGGAATGTGAATATTATACGGGAACATTCATTATAGTTTAGAGAAACTTTTGGCCTCACAGTCATTTAGCATTTGTCTATAAGTTTCCTAAATCCCCTCTGTGGGCTTCTCTTACTAACGAAATTTTTCATACCTTCTTTCTGCCATCATTCTTATGATTGTTGAAAATCATTCAAATGCAAATAATATGACTTAGCTAGTGTATGAATATATTTATATACATACTTAAAGTTTTTAAGTTTCTTTATTTATTTTGAGAGAGAGAGAGAGCATGCACAAAAGTGGGTGAGG
Source organism: Crocuta crocuta (assembly GCF_008692635.1). NCBI lineage: Eukaryota > Metazoa > Chordata > Mammalia > Carnivora > Hyaenidae > Crocuta > Crocuta crocuta. The sequence goes on from NW_027528806.1 coordinate 4,574,917, forward strand.
GGCAGAGAGAAAGAAAGAGAGAGAATCCCAACCAGACTCCACATTGGCAGCACAGAGCCTGATGGGGTCTCCATCTCACAAACTGAGAGATCATGATCTGAGCTGAAATTAAGAGTGAGATACTTAACTGACTGAGCCAACCAGGTGCCCCACAAAGTTCTTAAAATCAAGAGAAATGAAGGTTACAAAAACATGGAGACTTTATGAATGTATTGAATATTCATCTATATGTTAATATAAATATAAAACAACCTAAGAGGAAGTGTAATAAAAATTCTATTGTCTGAAATTGAATTACAGATTATTATGTTATTTTTGGATCTTTGTATCATGGCAGTTTTTCAGGGTATGATTTCATAATCAAAATAAACTCATTAGTGTATTGATAAAAGAATTGCTTACCATAATCAACTGGGATGGATTTATTCCAGGGCTTCAAGGGTGTCTCAATATTCTAAAATCAATCAATGTGATATACGCATTAATACCAGAACAGATAAGAACCATAAGATCCTCTCAACAGTTGTAGAAAAATATATATGACAAAGTAGACCTTCTATTCTTGGTAAAAAACCCTCAACAAAATGAGATAGAGGGACCATATCTCAACAGTATAAAGGCTGTGTATGAAAGACCCACAGCTAATACAATCCCCTGTGGGGGAAAACTGATATTTATTTTTTATATATATTTTAAAACTCAAAATGTAATTTACATTTACTTTGTAAGAAAAAATATATATGAGCTTCATAAATAAAACAGCTTACATTTACCTTATGTTAAGTCCCTTTTGTAGAATTTTGTAAGTTAGAAAACAAAAGCCTTTTAAAAAAATTTTTTTTAGTGTTTATTTTTGAGAGAGAGGGAGAGAGACAGAGCATGGGAGGGGAAGGGGCAGAGAGAGAGGGAGACACAGAATCCAAACAGGTTCCAGGTTCTGAGCTGTCAGCATAGAGTCTGATGTGGGTTTGAACCCACAAACTGAGAGATCATGACCTGAGCTGAAGTCAGATGCTCAACAAGCTGAGCCACCCAGGTGCCCCCAAAACAAAGGCTTCTTAAACTTATACTTATTTCAGCAGTGGGTAACTGATTTTCATTTTTCACAAAAGCAAAGTGAAATATTGAAGCATATTGAAGAAGTGAAGTATTGAATGAGAATCAGAGTCATTTTGTATAAAAATGCATTTAATGTGGGGCACCTGGGTGGCTCCGACAGTTAAACCTCTACTCTTGATTTCAGCTCAGGTCATGATCTCACAGTTGTTGGGTTTGACAGTTGTCGGGCTCTGCGCTGAAAGTGTGGGGCCTGCTTGGGATTCTCTCTCTCTCCCTCTCTCTCTTCCCCTCCCCGGCTCGCTCTTTCTCTCAAAAATAAATATTAAAAAAAATTAAAACACAGCTAAATGCAACCTCACATGGAACTATACACTACAGCCTCTGAAGGCTGTCACGGCATGCATGATATGTCACGATAGAAATTAAGACTATAAATACTGAACTAAGCTTTATTCTGAAGGTGGAAGTTTTGATAGCGAATGATCTTTTTACACACAGCCTTTTAACATTATTTGGGAAAAAAAAAAGGAAAATGGATACAAACACAAAACCAGATTCTCACACAAAGAACGAATTACTGTTTGTCAGAGAGGTGGGTGAGAGTATGAATGAAATAGGCAACGAGGATTAAGAAGCACAAACTCCAGTTATAAAATAAAGAAGTCACAATGATGACGAGAGTAGCATAGGGAATATAGTCACTAATCTTGTAATAAAGTGGCTTAGTGACAGATGGGAGACTACACTTGCGGTGACCATTGAGTAATACATAGAATTGTTGAATAATTATATTGTACACCTGAAACTAATATAACACTTTGTTAATTATACTTCAATTATATATACACATATTAATATGTATGATACATATATGTATGTATATATTAAAATTTTTTTAATGAATTGGTGGAAATATGTGAAGATTTCATGCAAACCATTGTAGATGGTTTTATTTTAAGCATTATATTGTCTTACAAATTTAACTTGAAATGTCAGAAAATAGAAACTGCTTAAATGTCATGAATGATTCAAAATTGTTGGGTGACACTAAGTTTAAATCAGGACAGGAAAAGGTATTTTTCCTTGAACTATACTGTAAAGACAATTTAGAAGGAGCCATGGGAGCAATGTCTGTCATTATCACTCACTATGCTTTAGCAGAAGGGAGAAATGAGCACAAATCTGTCCCTTAGGCAAGAATGAGCTGTGTGACTTCTGCGGCCCAGAGAAACAAAGGAGCCATGGATCAATTTACTAACTACGGTGCAAAGTTCTGGACTCTCAGGAAATGCTACAGATTGCTTTAACTTTGTTTTTAAAAGGTCTGCTTCACTCCAAAATATCTGGAGGTTACAATTGTCATAATCATGCAATGTCTTATGGGTCATTTTTCCCGTGCCTATAGAAAAGTTTCGATAGTTCCCTGGTGTTTATCCCTATGGTCTTAATGACGAAACTCCCAGACTGTATACATTGTGGAGAATACTGGCTGTATATATACATAGCAAAACAAACAAACGAGCAAATAAAACATAAAGCATATAGGGATTACATAAGATGAATCAGCTACAGATGCAGATTGGTAATAGTTGCTTTTATCTCTTTACTTTTCCACATAAACATTAGAAATAATTGGAGGCACCAAACGGACTGGAATTATTTACATGAAATATGACAAAATCTCAAGACATTAACAAATATATACAGTAAGAGATGATACAAGCAAAAAAAAAAGAATATCTATAACTGATAAGTGGCAAAGTACATTAACAAAATATATTACAAACACACATACTTATAAAAAGGTACTCTAGGAATATGGATCCTGACTACTTATATTTTACTCTTCATAATATAAGTACAGAACAAGAAATATAAATGCTACAAGCACACAGAAATAAAAAAGAGAGAGAGAGAGAAAGAAGGAAAGACAGACAGACAGACAGACAGAAAGAAAGAAAGAAAGAAAGAAAGAAAGAANGAAAAAAGAGAGAGAGAGAGAGAGAAAGAAGGAAAGACAGAAAGACAGAAAGACAGAAAGACAGAAAGACAGAAAGAAAGAAAGAAAGAAAGAAAGAAAGAAAGAAAGAGAAGAAAAAGAAAGAAGAAAGAAGAAAGGAAAGAACAATTAAAAGGAACAGTGTCTCTGTAAAACAGAAATCGAACAGAAATTCAAAGTAAGTAGTTCAGGCTTATCTTGCTAACAGTACGAACTGGTTGCAGAATGGTCCATGGGATGGTAATTTCACGCTGTAGAAAAATTGAGGGCCAGTATCACTAGTCTAGCTAGGAACAAATACCTTTTTAAACTTTTTACTTTAATGATGCAGAAAATGTTTTCGATAGAATTCAACATCCATTTATGATAAAAGTTCTACAAAGTGGGTATAAAAAGGACAAGCCTTAATATAACAAAGCCATGCATGACAAGCTCACAGTTAACATAATACTCAATAGTAAAAAGCAGAAAGCTGTTCTTCTAAGATCAGGAACAAGGCAAGATGTCCATTCTTGTTACTTTTATTCAACACAGTATTGGATGTCCTTGCCAGAGCATTTAGGTCAAAACAAATAAAGAAAGAAAGAATAAAAGGTACCCAAATTGGAAAGGAAGAAGTAAAACTGTCACTATCTGTAGATGGCATTATATTATATGTGGAAAACCCTAAAATCTCAATCAAAAACTGTTAAACTAATAAATGAATTTAGTAAAATTGCAGAATACAAACTGAATGCACATAAATCTGTTTTGCTTCTATACAATAATAATTATCAGAGGGAGGCCTGGGTGGCTCATTCGGTTGAGCATCCAACTTTGGGTCAGGTCATGATCTTGTGGTCCATGAATTCGAACCCCATGTTGGGCTCTGTGCTGACAGCTCAGGGCATGGAGCCTGCATGCACCTCCCCCACTTGCCCTCTGTCTGTCTCTCTCTCTCAAAAATAAACAATAAATATTAAAAAATATTTTTAAAAAATAATAGACTATGAGAAAGAGAATTTCAAAAAAGCAATCCCGTTTACAATTACATCACAAAGAATAAAGTACCAAGAAATAAATTTAACCAAGGAGGTGAAAAAAATCTATATATTGAACATTTTTAAACTTTCAAAAATATGTGTGACTATAGTTTATGTTAAGGCTACATAGTTGGGGATTGAGAAGTACACTCAGCCTCACAGTGAGCACTACATTCAAATCAGGTAGATCACTGCAATGTCCAAAAGTCAACAACATAAAGGATGACTAAGTTGTGACTATTGGATCTGCAAGGTATCTTGGGTCTTAGTATCTGAGTGAAGCAACCACGAAGCCAACTAAAGAGAAAAATAAATGGAAAGGAGGAGAGATGGGTGTGGGAAGGAGAGAGAGAGAGAATGTGAGAGAACGTCTCCTCAGAGATTTGGTATACTCCCAGACTAGAAATCCAAAGTGAAGAAAAGAAAAACGTGTGTTGTCAGAAATAGCTATCTCCAGTGAACTTTTACTTTTCTTTCCTCCATAAAGATCTATGACTCTGTCTAGAAAGCAGCTGCTGACCTGGCTTCACCTTCCTGGAGTCTTTTGCATCTATGTGTCGTCATATGACTTATTTCCCCAATTGAACTATGAAGAGAAGAGATCCCTTCTACTTACAAGCTAAGAGTCCTAAAATGTGGATATGTTTATCTCACATTATCTCTGACAATACTATACTGTCTTCTGCATGCAAAAAAAAATTTGATGCTTCTGTGGATAGAGGTACAAAAAGATAGGAGGCAAGGTTATGTACCAAAAACAATCACGATTTTGTATTGTTACATACATGAGTAAAAAATAAAAATTCCTGGCATCTTGTAAATGTTATCAATGAGAGTCTACTTATTAGAATAGCTGGTATTGCTCTAATTAAGCCATAATAATATTTTGTAGACTAACAAACTCAAAAAGCAGGAGATTCCTTCTCTCCAGACAAAATAAATAAGTACAGTAAGAATATTTAGTTACCTTCAATATAAAGTAATAGTATCCATATAATTCAGTAATGATACAAAAATGTATGGCGAAATTATCTAAAAGGCATATAAAAACATACGAATAATTGCACATACAGAAGATGAAATATGTAATTATTTAAGTAAAAACAAAATATGTATTATAAACTCTAACTGGGGCATTTCAGTCAATTTAGGACTAAGGACTGCAAGGCTCTTCACAGAATGAGTGAAAAAAATTTAAGAGGTATTAAAAACTATTAAGAAACTTGTTCTCTTTCAAGATGTATCAGTACGTTCCTAATGATTACTTCGGATATTGACAATTAAGAAAATGGTAAAGAAAAATGTATTGAAGCTCATAGTAGTTGAGGATATGTTCTAATTCAAAGAAAAACAGGAGTCTTATTTTAAAAATTGATGGTAATTATTTAATAGGATACATAAGATAAACCCACACCAAATAGTACATAGTGAAACAGAAAATATCACATATGAAAAGAAAATCTGAAAGGAAACTTTAATAGTGTAAGTTATCTGTGAAAGAATGATAGTAAGATTGAGACCCTTTATATTGTGAATTTAAAAATTCCACAATTATTTTTAGAATATAACTGATTAAGGGAATATTCTTTTCAAAGTAATCGGGAAGATGTGGTTTACATGTAAAATATTGAAATACTTTTTGAGTTAATATGATTTCTGAGAGATATATAAATCATAATACAGCAAACATCAAGTAGCTTAATTTGAACCGATTTTGTTCTTTCCCAATATTGTAACTAACCAAATATGTATGTATAATTTAAATTGTTTAAATATAATGCACATATAATTTAATGGGGAATATACATATTGTTGGGTTTATTTTTAAATATGCTTTGTTTCTGATGTCAATATACCTTTTGTTAGTAAGGAAAAAATCACATACAATTGAACTTTATTGTCATTTTTTTTAACTTTTGCCTTGACAATGATAGCTAGTATTGCTATTAAATCATCAAAAGTGACCATCTCTGCTTGTAAATCATATGCTGGCATTTGTTAAATACACCATGCCAGTTGTCCTAAAACCATCAGTGTCTTAAATAAATAGGCATCATTTCTTTTGAAACAGAAATGTTAATGAATTCTGTCAAATACAAATACGTACAAGGAAATCATTTGCACCAGCATTTCACAAATCAATATATATTTCACATGCTTTTCAATCTAAAAATATTTCTTGTAAAGTGCTTTTTTACCTAAAATTTCCAGAAATTCTTGCCATTATTTTTAAGTTTTTCTATGTATGTGTTTAGCACACAAATATTTTAACACATTTCTATTTTAGGAAAGTATCAATATCTATTCTAGTTTGAATTCAATCTTGATACATAACAAATGTAAAATATGACTGTTTCCTTTCTTTTTTCAAAAATGTACTTTCTTGATTCTCTCATTTTATTTCTGTTCAAAACATACGTTCACTGACTCAACAAATGTATGGAGTAAATTTTTAATAAGTTCCACTCATTTTAGGGTGTTTCTTTATCACCTGAGACTATCCATCAATTAACTGGTTTATAGTTACAAAGATACACAAGTCCTTAAAGAAATTCTTACCTGTTGAGCTATCTTTGTTAATAAAGCTTACTGTGTTAGATTGGTTTAAAATGCTAGAAATCCACTATTTCTTTAATAAACAATATGCTAAATAATGATTATGTTTACATTTTATATTTAAATATTCAAAATATTTGTTATACCTATATACCTAGGAGATTTTATTCATTCCTTATTCTTAATATCTTAAGGTTATATTTTTTTTGCACAATGAAAAAAATTAACATTAATTTTAAATTCATCCCTAGTGCTAAATATTGGAATTTATGGGGGTTAATGGATCTGTTCTTCTACTTGCTAAATAAAATGTGTCCCCTTAGATGACAGTTACCATTTCTTAATTAAGAATCCACTGAAGTGCCATCCAAATGTACATAATTTATTCCCTTTATATTATTAGACTGGGAATGTTGCCAATCTTATTCTGAGGCAAAATGGAAACTAATATTTTAAAGCTTGGTGAGAAACATCATTCCTTTAACTTGTTTTAATAATAAATCTATATTATAATGAAGAGCAAATCAGTGCACGGCCTAATCTGACTTTCAGTAAGGGCAGTAGCTAAAATCTAAAATGATTCCNGGACTGGGAATGTTGCCAATGAATAAAACATCTTATTCTGAGGCAAAATGGAAACTAATATTTTAAAGCTTGGTGAGAAACATCATTCCTTTAACTTGTTTTAATAATAAATCTATATTATAATGAAGAGCAAATCAGTGCACGGCCTAATCTGACTTTCAGTAAGGGCAGTAGCTAAAATCTAAAATGATTCCTTCTAAATGAAAGTACAGAACCTTTAGTGATGGAGGACAAATATATCTATACACAAATATATGTATATATGGACACTTGTGTATATATATGTCTATGTATACATGCACACATGTGTACATGCATATGTGTATATGTATGTGCATGTGTGTATTTATATATGTGCATGTACATGTTTATATATGAATATGTACATGTGTATGTATATGTGTACGTGTGTATATATGTGTACATGTGTGTATATATGTGTACATGTATATGTATATATATCATTGCTGTTGCTCTTCCTATTCTTGCTCCTAGCCATAGTTGTCTTAACAGAAGGTAAAGATATTAACTTTATTTATGTGAATGACAAAAAATGTCAGGAGCTTCATAAGGGCCTTTGAATGAGACAGTACCAAATGGAAATACTCTATAGAGGTTAACATCACATACAAAAAAGTTCGGTAGTTTTACTTTTATTTCTTTGTTTGCTTTGTAAAAGTTTCCCTTGAAAAGAGATATGACTTTTTAAAATGTCCCTTGTAAGAAACAACTTTGATATTTCCAGTAAATATAATTGCCAGAGCTGCTTAGTGGACATTGACAGAAATGATACCCGACCTAGTCTCTAGATCTTTCTACGTCACTCCCAAAAACTATTTTCAAATACATTATTGGACTAATTTGGTTAATATTTCAAGTAGGTAATGGTAATTTAAAAAGTTTACAATATGTGAGGTGCCTGGGTTATTCTGTCGGTTGAGCGTCCTATTCTTTTTTTTTTTTTCAAGTTTATTTATTTATTTTGAGAGAAAGCATGACCAGGGAGGGGCAGAGAGAGAGAGGGAGAGAGAATCTGAAGCAGGCTGCATGCTGTCAGCACAGAGCTTAACACCAGGCTCGATCTCACAAACTATAAGATCATGACCTGAGCAAAAATCTAGTCAGATACTTAACTGACTGAGCCACCCAGGAGCCCCTAGTGTCCTACTCTTGATTTCAACACAGGTCATAATCCCAGGATGGGGTCATGGGATCAAGCCCTGCCTCAGGCTCTGCATTGAACATGAAGCCTGCNACCAGGGAGGGGCAGAGAGAGAGAGGCAGAGAGAATCTGAAGCAGGCTGCATGCTGTCAGCACAGAGCCTAACACCAGGCTCGATCTCACAAACTATAAGATCATGACCTGAGCAAAAATCTAGTCAGATACTTAACTGACTGAGCCACCCAGGAGCCCCTAGTGTCCTACTCTTGATTTCAACACAGGTCATAATCCCAGGATGGGGTCATGGGATCAATCCCTGCCTCAGGCTCTGCATTGAACATGAAGCCTGCTTAAGATTTTCTCTCTCTCTCTCTGTCTCTCTCTGCCCCCCCCACTCATGTGCTCTAAAATAAAAAGGTATATGATATGTAATTGTTATATTAAAATCACATATAATTGATTGCTTTTATTTATGATATATTATTTAATTTGAGGGTTTAATTTATTCCTAAAAATCCTTTATTCAGTGGAAGAGTTGAGTTAATCACAATAAATTTGGTGTGTGTTTTTCTTGCCACATGTCCAGGAAATAATGATGACTTAGATATACAACCGGCAACAAATACACTAGAGATACATAGAATATACAAATGAAGACAATAATATATTGAAAGTTCAATTAAACATGTTGCATTGGCAATTTTTATTAATTTTATAACTTAATAGGTATTTTGTTTTGGAAAAGTAATTTTTAATTCAGGACCAATGCAAGACCAATATAAAGATATGGGTATTTTTTTTTTAAATCACCTCCTTAAATAACTCGGTCACCTGTCTTCATCAACCACCTAGCAAGTTATGACTTGATTATAACTCTAGCACCTGTAACATAACTAAATTATCTATTTATTTGATCCTGTTTTTCACAAATAATTTGCAAGTGACTTTTGCATAAAAAAATTTAGCTTCTTACCAACCAAGACTTCATTTATAACTGTTTTCCATTGTTTTGCTGCTGAATGATCACACAAAATGGTAGGATAAGATATTCAGTTTTTTGTTTCTAAAATAGATATATTCTTTGAATCTATGAGGTCAAATGTCTGAATAATATTGCCTAAGGATTATTAGATGTGGGAGAATCTTATGAGAATTATTTCATCTCGTCTCAGTTTTGCACTTGCTGACTCCAACACATTTTTAAACATCATATTGAATGTATTCATATTGAATTATTAATACAGGGACAGAAAAAGTAGTGGTACAGATACAGCAGCACAAGCAGTGAGAGTTTTCTCCTGTTTGCAATCGGCAATGAAAATGACCATCATTCTGAATCCTAGCAAGAGTGTCCTCTTTTAATCGTCTCCTAGAAAACCCAATTCATAGCAGTATTTTATCCCCTTTTATATTGATTCTATAGTTCTAGGTATATGTGCACACAAAGAAAGACAAGGGAATATAACACAGAAATGTGATTCCTTTGCAGAAGAGAAGAGAAATTATACGACTAAAGATTACCTTAAATTGAAGGTTATATTAGAGTTCCCACATTCCTGAAATAGCATTTGTTGCCAATACACTGAGATACAAAAAAAGACTAATATTGATTTTTTTGTTAAAATTTGTTCATTCCCATCTTAAAGTTCATGTATCAAATTATTTTTCTAAAATTATGAGGCAGAAACATGTTTAAGAAACTAGTTATATTACACCAGACATCCTGGATACAGAAGTAGTAGAAATTTACAGCAGAGGAAATGATATATTTTACATAATGGCATAATTTTTAAAAAACAAATTGCCTGTCACTTTAGGTTTTTTTTTTCTAAGATGATCCTATTAAGAACACCAAATGTATATTTTTTTAATTAAAAATACCCTGTACTTGGTTTTAAGTATTAGGAGGGAAGGCTTGTTAGCAATCCTAATGTCTCAATCCATGAAGAGGGATATTTATCACTGTAACAGTTCTGGACTCTTATCTGTTTCTTCACTCCTTCCTTCTCTGGGCAGAAGGAATTACTTCCTTTATGAGAACATTTGGGAGAGAAAGCAGGGAGTCAGTTCCTCCATCATGTCTATCTGGAATTAGGCTACCTGCACAGCATGCATTCTTGTTTGTTACTCCATGCTGTAACTTTTACAAAGATGGGATCTACCCAGAAAGATGGGAAGGTCCAGCACAGCCTCTGACCAAGAGGATAAATCTATCCTCTTCTCAGGTGTGGAATGAAAGCCTTATGGTCAATCACTCAAGCCATATTTTCCTATATCAGCCATATCAACTGCCAAAGTCACACTCAGGCTGCGTCCAGGGTTCCCTGAAGGGTGGATGGTGTCAGCGAGGGAGGGATGAGAGAAGCGTGAGATTCTTTCTGGTCACCAGCCAGGCCTCTCCGCACTGTCTGAGACTCAACTTTATTTTATGATTTAGTGTTTGGGGCACAGCACTAAAGTGGCATTCTGATGATAAATCCTTTTATCATTAGCATAGTAAAGGCAAAAGTTAGTTCTTGTGAGCAGGGGTCAAACAGCCTACTCATCGATTAATGGTAGGTATTAAGAAAAACAGGTCTTTCAGGAAAGCAATGTTGCTCCCATAACCATAAAAGAGGTTCCTACAGTAAGTTCCTTCACAAAGTGCAATCATCGTATCAAGGCCAGAATGAGTCACTCCTAATACCAATTAACAAGGTGACTTGGGGGTCTGTACTCAAGCCTAAATAATTGGGTGGGGGTGGATATCGGGGTCGCCATCTGATGGTAATAGTCCATGCAACTTACCTTAACTTCATAAGGAGTTCTTACTCAACCTATGAGTTCAGAAAATGGCTCCCAACACAGCTCTCCATATAAGTAAGTGTATGAGTTCTTTATGTACAAATGAGTATGATAAACTTTTCAGTCTCAATGATGTGTGACTTTGTAATAATCATAAGGCTTCAGTAAATTAAAAATATAGATCTTTTATATTTAATATTCTTGAGGAAGCAGGATATTAGACTATTCTTCCTATGGGAGTTGGGATATGGGGCATTATAATCCTTGGACCCAGGAGAATTTGTAGGTTTACTTGGATCAAGAAGAGCAATGAAAATTTTTGGATATGATGATAATACTTGGCATAGTTCACTTTCATATTGAGATGACTAAAGAACATATTTGATGTTAATTTTGTTTTGGTATTTTGAAACTTTTAAAGAAGCATTTGAGGTTATTACATGAAAAAAATATTCAAAGAGTCTAGATGAGTCTCATTTAAAATAAATATGATTAAGCAAAATCTAAAATCTGGTTTCATTCTGTAATATGAAAAAGCACTTAATAAATTAGACATTTTAACCAGAATTACAAGAAGGATGTTTAACTTCCTTAAAAGGAAAAGTTGCATTTAGAAACACCAAATTATATGGAAGTGGTTTGTTAATGTATGTCATTTACCCATTTTTAAAGTTCTGTTTGTCAAGAAATCATTAAGTAATTCATGGCCATGCACACTTTTAAATTAAACAGCAGAAACTGCTAATAAAATACATAAATGAAATATTCTTTTATGTATTTAGATAAAGTTTTTCCAGTTAGGCTGAATTAGTAGACATTCACTGTGAATGTATGATTATAATTTGCCTTAAAACATTTAACAACTTATAAAATGTGGAAGATGCTCTTTTTTCTCTATTTTGAGGCTAGATTTAGAAAAAGTGAAAACACTCTCCCCAACAACCACATCATGTATTTAGAGTTAAACATCCCTGGGGCGCCTGGTCTGCTTAGTTGGTTAAACGTCTGACTTCGGCATAGGTCATGATCTCACAGTTCATGGGTTCAATCCCGCCACTGGGCTCTGTGCTGACAGCTAGCTCAGAGCCTGGAGCCTGTTCCAGAAATGCTATCCTTCCCTCATGCTGTCTCTCTCAGAAATAAATAAAACATTGGGGTGCCTGGGTGGCTCAGTCGGTTAAGCTACCGACTTTGGCTCATGTCATGATCTCATGGTTCGTGGGTTTGAGCCCGCTCTGTGCTGACAGCTAGCTCAGAGCCTGGAGCCTGTCTTCGGATTCTGTAACTCCCTCTCTCTCTGACCCTCCCCTGCTCACGCTGTCTCTATCTCTCTCTCAAAAATAAATAAAACATTTAAAAAAAATTTTAAAGAAACAAATAAAATATTAAAAACAAATAGAGCTAAACACCCCTATGACTGATTACAGAGAACAGACTCCTGGACCCCAGCCGGAACCAGTCTCTCACAATTCTATATTAAACCAATAGATCAAGGAATGATAATTACATGCAATGGTAAACAAGCAGGGTTATAAATGACATTTACTAGGACATTTCTGATCATTGTGATGATTACATGCTGTCATTCGTTGCCAAAATTAATTTGTTTGATTTCTTAATTAACAACTTATTACACAAATTCAAATTTCATATTTAGTACAAAATCTCCAATTTTAAAACTTAACATATTGTTGCAACTACAAACTTCAAAATATCCAGTCTACGGGTTAAGGAAAACACTGTGGTTTTTCATTCTGCTCAGGAATTTGTTGAAGGGGGTACCAGGAAGAAAAAATACACTAATGAATTAATTGGTTTGGAGAAGCCTAGAAAGGATCATGGATAATTTGTGTGATTATAGAATAAATTTAGGAAGATCCAAGAGTAGCTCAGAAAGATCTCTGAGAATTCAAAATGTAAAATATATTAAAAGTGATGATAGGCTATTTATCTATTGTAAGATTTACTCAAAAGTGATCATTATTTTCACATTTTGTGATATAATTTCATGTGTGGAACTTACCACTTAATTGAATATAATTCTATGAGGAAAATATAAAAAGCAATCTATAAGTAAATAATATATTTTACGTTTCAATGGTAATTGATTTTCTAAAAATCCCTAATAGAATCCACACGAACTCAGTGGGTTTGGTTTTACTTTAATAGTTTGTGAAAATTTATTATATGCCAGGCAAAATCCCAAGATCTCTGGGCACTAAGTCAAATAAGAAACTCTCTGCCTTTAAGAGACTTGAATCAAGCTGTTGAAATTATTTATATATATTAAAAGTATTCTATCAAAACTTTATTTCATTATAAAAGAAAAGACAAAAAGAAGGTATGCACCATCTCATACATTTGTGCATTCCATCAATTAACCATATGCATGAGGAAATTAGGTGATCTGAGAATAAGGAGGGGGACAGAACAGAAGTAAAGAGAGGAGGGAGAGAGGAGAAATCTTAGATAGTATTTATGCTGTCATTATCGATGTTAATATATGTATTATATTTATGCTATCATCAAAACATAAATAAATAGATTTTTGGAAAGCACATAGAGAGTAAATTATGTCTGATAAAGAAAGAGATTAAAACATTTTAATCTTGACCAAATTATTTTTATATTATTTTTATAAATAATGACACTTTGTTATACAAAAGAATAAACAAATTATGACACTTTATGAAACTAAATATATAATAAATAGATATGTATTTTTGTAACACCTTTGTATTTCTGGGTATGAGAATTGCAAGTGATACAAAATTAAAGTTTCATTNACAGAACAGAAGCAAAGAGAGAAGGAGGGAGAGAGGAGAAATCTTAGATAGTATTTATGCTGTCATTATCGATGTTAATATATGTATTATATTTATGCTATCATCAAAACATAAATAAATAGATTTTTGGAAAGCACATAGAGAGTAAATTATGTCTGATAAAGAAAGAGATTAAAACATTTTAATCTTGACCAAATTATTTTTATATTATTTTTATAAATAATGACACTTTGTTATACAAAAGAATAAACAAATTATGACACTTTATGAAACTAAATATATAATAAATAGATATGTATTTTTGTAACACCTTTGTATTTCTGGGTATGAGAATTGCAAGTGATACAAAATTAAAGTTTCATTTTAGATAAAACTATAAATGCATAGGTTATCCTCATATGCTGCCAATACAAAAAAAAATACTGTTTATGTCTAGCAGTTTAATTTCTGTAAAGGTTAATCACTATTAATTACTCTAGCTAACAAAATGTAAGGGAACATCAGGGAAACCCACTGGAAGGAAAACATCAAATTCATACAGCTGTATACCTAACGGCAATCCGTGTATATTTGAAAATTCATTTTCTCATTTCTGATATGCATATGGTTATAGATTGCTTTTCATATAAATCTGTGAACGTTGTGTGGCATGTGAACATTTGCCCATCTGGAGGATTGTTCATAAAACTCATTTTCTATGATTTAACGTAACTAGGAATTCTCCAGCAAGTACAGTTTCAGCTTTGTATTCAAATGTTGGAAGGTGTTACAATTGCTTGTATGTTCCATAATATTTTTCTAATTTTAAAAATGATGAATTTATGTCTCAAAGATAATAAACATGGTACAATAAAGTTTGATTATCAATTCATGGCAATATATATTAAAGAAATGTGTATTTTAATATTATTCAAACTTCTTCCCCAATATATCTCTCCTCCTCAAGCTTCACCTCTCATGAAAGGTATTGGTTCAGAAAAGCTAAATGTCTTTAAAAAAATGATTATGTAGTTTAGTGGAAGCTCTTGCTGGCATGGAATAAAATGAAGCATAGATTATGTGATTCAAATGTACCAAAACCAATGACATTTTTGGAATTAAATTAGAATTTTATTGCATTCTCTGATCATTTTGGAAACCATTCTGTAATAAAAGATTATTACTATCCATGCATGCATGTGTTGTCTAATCTCTCCAAATGCAGACATCAGATTGGAAATTGTCCACCAGCACCCATTCAGAAAAATAAAATAAAAAATTCCTGGAAAATTTTAACAACAACTTGAGAGAATAAATATTTTTATCTTTATAAAAGTAAGCTAATTGTTTATTCCAGTCAATCTTGTGTCTTTGAGACAAAGAGATGGATATAAGATAGTCCATGATTCGCCCCAATTTTACAGTGTTTTTCTGTAACCATGTGGTCTAGAAACTTATCTCCTTGGCAAAAATCTGTGAGAGGTTGGATTTAAACTACTAACATGTGGTTGCATTGTAATTATTTATTCCTTTACAGGTTGTTTTAATTTAATGAAATAAATACCTATTAACAGAAAACCTGAACTTAAATACATTTAGATTTACAAATAAGGAGCACTTTGTGAAAACAATCAATATTACCTAATTCTCATAAAGATAGCTAATATGGAAGAAAATGGAAAAGTTGTTTAAAGTATATTTGACATTAGAATGCCTGGGTGGCTCAATCGATTGAAAATTGGACTCTTGATCTCAACTCAGGTCTTGATCTCAGAGTCACGAGTTCAATGCCCAACTTTCAGCTCTATGCTGAGCATGAAGACTACTTAGAATGTTCTCTCTTTTTATATATATTTCTTCCTTATCAAGTACTTTACAAATGTCATCTAGGTTATATTAAATGATATGCATATTTTATTTATTATTATGCTCACTTACTTGTTAATTATAAAGATAGGTTTAGCATGAAAACAAAAAGGTAGTGTATCCCATGATATTTTTTAGGAAGGCGCTATCTTCTTTATAAGTCATTATTTTCATAAATCAAAAAAGAAAACCCACAGGTATTTTTTTTTTCCTAACCAGTGCTTGTATATACCTTGATGTGTATTCTGGAAATGATAGTCTATTTTGCTTGTTTGAAAATGAGCTAAGACTATGCTAAAGAAAGGAAAAGAGTAGTTCAAGTGTGTATATGTGTATCTATGTATTTATTTTCCAGATGTGCCAACTTTTGTTAATGTAAAATACATTAAGAAAGAGATTTGGGGTTTTATTGAAACATGTGGTACAATATTTGAGTCAGTGGAACTGAATGAGATGTAAATAAGCAAACTTTACTTTCTTTTTTTAAATAACAGATCTGTTTATCATATTTCAATATATTTCAGAGGAAATAATAAGAAATAAGTGGAAAAGTAGGGCTCAATTACAAAATGTTTGAAGGCATGTTAAAACTACCAAGTGAACCGGGGCTTACAGGGTTAAATCCCACAAAAAAGGAAAGTTCAGTGAAGTTAGGTGAAACTCATGCAACAATGCTCTGTGTCTTGAGGTATTTCACAATTTTTAAGTGATTCATGAGGATAGGCTAAGAAATAGAGATTACAAAATAGAATGTCTGGGTGGCTCAGTCAGTTAAGCTTTAGACTGGCTTAGGTCATGATACTGTGGATGTGAGTTGAGCCCCTCATTGGACTCTCTCCTGTTAGCACAGAGCCTTCTTTGGACCCTCTGCCTACTCTCTCTCTCTGCCCTTCTCTGCTCACTATCTCTTCCTTTCTCAAAAATAAATAACTATTAAAAAAAACCTAAAAACAAAAAAATCTTTAAAAAAATGGAGACTAAGAAACTAAGAAGTAAGAAGTCAAAACAAAGTTTGTTTTTTATGGGCTCAGGGAGTTGAGGAAACAAAAATGGAGTACATGCACTGACAAAGAGAAAGGGTAAAATCTCTGGATTTCAGTTATAAAGTGCTGTGTTGTAGAAATCATCAATATGCCATTCCTTACTAATGACTAACTTAATCCTAGCCTTGACAATTTCCAATATCTACTTGGATAAAGATGACCTGACCCTAAACTAACAGCCCAACAGAAAAGGTTGTAAGACTCACATGGAGAAAGGAAATGTTATTGAGAAACTGACATTTTTGTATAAACAGTAACTAACATTCAGACAAATAACAAGGGAATAATCACATAAACAACAAGCATGCCAAAAGACAAGGCCAAATACCCGAAAACCAACAGAAAAAAAAGTCTCACAATTTTGATATCACAGTTTGACAGTACAGACTTCTTAAAGTAATGATTTGAATGTATGTTATAACTATGTAATATATCTGGTGAGTATGATTTTGCACCATGAGTAATGGTATAAACTGTTGTTATCTTAGAAAGATTGACAAAATCCCTTGTTCAGAAAACCGTGAACACTTATCTAACGAGAATTATATTTTAAATGATAGTTCATGTGATGATTTAGAAAAATACTACAAACAGGGGCGCCTGGATGGCTTAGTCGGTTAAGCGTCCGACTTTCACTTAGGTCATGATCTCGTGGTTTGTGGGTTCGGGCCCCGCGTCGGGCTCTGTGCTGACTGCCAGCTCAGAGCCTGGAGCCTGTTTCAGTCTGTGACTCCCTCTCTCTCTGACCCTCCCCTGCTCACGCTGTCTCTAAATAAAACATTAAAAAAAAAAATACTACAAACAAATAACAACTAATATCACAGATACAGGTTATTAATTTAAAAATTGATTATGATTAATACACACTGTAATAGAATTACTATCATGATGTTATTCAGTGGTTAAAAAAGAATATAATTTATATGTTCTAAATATGAAGCAAAAAGTGAACTAGATTTTAATAAAAATACTATATTTGCACAGTATACTTAGAATATCTGTTCTCTAATAAAACACACTATGTCATTTTGCTCATCTCTAACATAATTAATAACTTGCATTTAGAATTTTCCATTTCTCTAACAACTTTTGCTCTCTCCCTTGAAAAATAAAATGACTAGAGTTATAAAGCTATTTCTGTGTTTTCACATATTGCTCTACAAATTGAAGTAGGTATTGAATGGAAAATGACAATATTTGAATATGATTCATGTTATATAGATAAGGAATTTAATTGCACTAAGACATTTATCTTACATAATTTTATCTCCCAATGAGATAATAGACAATAGTTATTGTTGTATGCTAATAAAGACACAAAATCAATGCATACTCAACTACAATATGTAACATAATATATTTTAATAAATAAATTATGAAATGTGTATAATTTTATTGCAAAAGCAACGTGTTGCTTTGATTATATCTGTTATTTCTGAATTCAGTGGTTTGGAATACCACAGCAGTTATGTTCTTTGGGCACACATCTACCTAGAGCTATTGTCCTATGCTTTACCATTTTCATTGCCAAACTGCTCTGGAGTTATATTCATATAATGTCACTATATTGTTACATCCCAGCCAACCTTTAACCCATCCCAACTTGGCATTTGCATCTACTACTACCAGTCAAACCGAATACTCTTGCAGTCATCACTGATTTCTATTATACCAAAGTCAAGGGAAACTATACATTTCCTTCTACTATACTTTACTAGAATTTTTTTTACCAGTGTTTATTTCTCTTCTATAAGAACATCATATTTCCCTATATATTGTATCACTACATCATCTTTTTCTTTTCTTTGTAACTCAATCCTTCTCTCTCTTTCTCTCTGTCCATTCTTCTTCCTTTCCCTCCATATCCTAAGATATTTATTTTTCCTCAATCTTTACCACTTTATTCCCTGTGAATAAACACCTACTTTTCGTGTCACTTGGGACTCAAGCTGGAGCCCCTTCTGTTCCTGGTTTTTCTATAGATATCATAGTGCACTACTGCAAATAGATTTCAAGTGCTTGATAGTTATTAAGCACTATATAAGTGCTTATGGAATGCATTTTAAAAATAGACAATCTTATCTTCTAAGCATGGTTTTAAAGAGCATCACTATGGAAAAAAAGAATACCAACTTTATTTCAGCCCTTTATCCCAACTTCACATTTCTTTATTGTAGCCTCAATATTTCTGTGTTGTCTTACAGGTGTCCATAGTATATCTTTCCAAAACTGAACTCATGGTTTTCTTCCTAACCCTTGTGTTTTTCCAAAATCTTGTGTTTTGGTGTTAATTTGTATGTTTCCCCTTACAGGCCCTGAACATATGCTTCACTAATGATAAAGACTACATTATTGGGACACCTGAGTGACTCAGTCAATTCAGTGTCTGACTCTTGATTTTGGCTCAGGTAATGATCTCAAGGTTCATGAGTTCGAGTCCTGCATTGGATTCTGTGCTGACAGTGTGGAACCTACTTGGGATTCTCTCTCTCTATTCTCTCTGCCCCTCCCCCACTCCTGCTCTCTTTCTAACTAACTAAACTTAAAGAAAAAGACTAAATTATTCATTCAATTTCTTTTTGAGCAAGGAGTTTGTTACTTTTCCATCATAGACGTTACGTTATTTATTATCATACACACCTACACACACATTTGGAACACACACATACATGTGTATATACATATCGTTTCCAAATGAACTATAACCAACATTGCTACAAGAATTTGATCTGTTTTATTCACTACTTTACACTCAACCCGTTACACAGCATCTGACATATATTTGTCAATCATATACACTGGTGAGTAAGTGATTAATAACCCTAAGCTCTTTGAGACTAGCACTTTCTTTTGTTGGCTAATCATGAGTATGGTTTCTTCTATACCTTATTTTTTTAATTCATAACATCCTAATTCATTCTGCAATTATTTAGCACATGATTTCTCATCTGTAATGAATTTTAAAACCTTAAATACAGAACATCACAGAGAGTCAATATTAAATACGATTGTTTTGAAATTAGTGAATAAGTGATTATAGTAAGCACATTATTATTATTGACAATGAATACATCTGTCTTGTAATGTTTAGACGGATATTTCATTATTTACCTGTACATTAAGTTTGCAATTTGTTTATACACTCAGAGACAATTTTCCCAATAAATCATAATTCTCTGATAATTCTTATTTGTATTTGGTTATGTAAAATAATTTCAGATGATTTCTTAGACATGCAAATGATCTATATGTTAAATCATTCTAATTCAAATTGTGCAAATAATCTTATTAATATTACTATAAATATGTTCATTTCTGGAGTCTCTTTCTGTCACTAGGGTTATTTTTTTCATAAAGGATAGATCATTGATTTTTAAAGGGATTTCTTACCCCTGCCTGTCCTGTGGGCTGAATCTCTGTTCAATAGCATGAACTTGCTTGAGAATAGGATATTTACTTTTCATTTAGAAATAAAAATGCATGACAACATTTCACTGACACCAAGAATCAGGAGCTAAGCATATTCATGTTTTCTCTAAACTCGGAACACTTGTGAAAGTTTACTAACTATACAGAGCCCCCTTGCATACTTTGTTTTTTGATACTTACACTCAGTATAATCATTTCATCTTATTGTCCTCCTTCCGTGTGCTCCAGATAAAGAGAGCAATCTTTAGGCCATATACCATTTGGATTGCTATCATACAAACTATACTATATTTCACACCTTCCTCATAACTTGGCTAGAAGAGTTAAAATGGTCATAGCAACAATGGAAAAGAAGCTGGTAAACACTGTTGAAAGACCAGCACACAATGGCCCAGTCAAATAAAAATACATACATACAAATGTATTGTAATTGAAAGAATGGATATATCAAAAACAATCTGATAAAAATAAATTTGCTCATTATTCAATTTACTGAAATCACCAATTTATATAAAAGTCTTATTAAACAGAGAATAGGAAGAATTTTATTTGATGGAATATTATTTGTGCTTTTAAAAAGTTCTTTGACATTTGTATTGACTGATTTTCATTTTGTGTAGCTGAATTAGTGTAGGTAAACTTTAATTAGGAAAACTTTGTATACCTATATCTATGCCTATTATATCTTACCTATATATCATCTGCCATCTGTCATCTATCTTTCTAGAGACTACTTATTCTAATTTAATGTTTACTGCATATCAAACATTTTTATTTTGCTTTGTTCATACATAAATATAAAATGATCTTTATCATGTTCCTTTTAATCATACAGGATTTTTACAGTCTTTACAGCTATTTTATTTCATTTTTTAATTCTTTAACTTCATTATTTATTTATTTTTAAACTTTTTAAAATTTTTATTTATTTTTGAGAGCAAGAGAGACAGAGCATGAGCAGGGAGGGACAGAGAGAGAGAGGGATACACAAAATCGGAAGCAGGCTCCAGGCTCCAAGCTGTCAGCACAGAGCCTGTTGAGGGGTTTGAACTCACAGAACATGATATCATGACCTTAGTCAAAATCTGACACCCAACAGACTGAGCCACCCAGGCGCCCTTCATTTATTTATTTTGAGAGAGAGAGAAGCCACACATGTGACATCGAGCAAGGAGGAGGGCAAGAAGAGGGGAGAGAACTCTGAGCAAGCTCCCTGTGCTATCAGCTCAAGCCCAAATTGGGGCTTGAGCTCATGAACCATGAGATTATGACCTGAGTCAAAATCAAGAGTCAGACACTTAACTGACTGAGCCACCCAGGCATCCCTACTGCTATTTTTTTTATAAATAGTTTATTGTCAAGTTCATTTCCAACAACACCCAGTGCTCATCCCAACAAGTGTCTCCTCCATGTTCAGCACCTCCCCTCCCCCCCACATGCATCAGTCCTCAGTTTGTTCTCAGCATTCAAGAATCTCTCATGGTTTGCTTCTCTCCCTTTCCCCCACTATTTCCCCCCTTCTTCTCTCCCACAGTCCTCTGTTAAGTTCCTCCTAATCCTCCTATACGTGCAAACATATGGTATTTGTCCTTCTCTGCCTGAGTTATTTCGCTCAGCATAACACCCTCAAGGTCCATCCATGTTGCTACACATGGCTAGATTTCATTATTTCTCATTGCCATGTAGTATTCCATTGTGTAGATAAACCACATCTTCTTGATCCATTCGTCTGTTGATGGACACTTAGGCTCTTTCCATGATTTGGCTATTGTTGAGAGTGCTGCTATGAACATTGGGGTACATGTGCTCCTATGCATCAGCACTCCTATACCCCTTGGGTAAATTCATAGCAGTGCTATTGCTGGGTCATAGGGGAGGTCTATTGTTAATTTTTTGAGGAACCTCCACACTGTTTTCCAGAGGGGCTGCACCAGTTTACATTCCCAACAACAGTGTAGGAGGGTGAAGAACACAAAACTGAATCTCAGAAATCCAAGCTCATTCATTACCTTAAAATATTTGAAAATAACATGGAAAGAACCTACCGTTTAGGAACTGACTATTAATGTCCAGTGGAAATGCTTGTTAGGCAAGCATTACAGTTGGTTCTGATGAGGTCCCCCATAGGGTTATAGACTCCTGATTTCTCGTTGTATCCTTCCAGGGCAGAAAGAGGACTAAAGAACTCTCTCGTGTCTCTTTCACCTGATTTTGTGACCTTGAGGCTCCTTTTTCATGACCTAATTTCATTCCAAATACCCTACCTCCTAGTACAATCACATTGTGGAATAGGATTTCAACAAATAGACTTTGGAAGAACACAAGCATTCAGTCCACTGAAGTACACCTGAACTAGAATTACATGCAGTGTTTTATAAATAAAGAATAGTATTTATGTGACCCAGACTAATTTTTCAGGGCCTGAAGAATAGACTGTGAGAATCTCTGGATCAAAAGAGTATATACCTTCTGAGAATTTTTCTCTGTGAAGATCTTTTACCCAGGTATTTCACAAAAAGCACTTACTAAGAAAAACAATCAGGTATGCCTGTGTGGATCAGTTGGTTAAATGTCCAACTCTCGATTTCCACTGAAGTCATGATCTCACTGTTCATGAAATCAAGCCCCGCATTGGGCTCTATGCTGACAGTGTGGAGCCTGCTTAGAATGCTCTTTCTCCCTCTCTCTCCGCCCCTCCCCCATTTGTGGACATACTTTCTCTCTTTCTTCCTCAAAATAAACTTAAAAAAAGAAATATTCAGTTATTTCAAATATTGTCCCTTTGTGTAAAAGCATAGTGATATCACCTGTCTTCCTATATGGATAGCTCACTATTTAACCCAACTCCCAACAATCACAAATATAATAAAAACCATCAACTTTTGATTCTGTTAGTCTCACTCTTTCTTATCTTCTAAATGTATTTGCTGCCTCCTTACCCAGCTTGAATTCCGTGGTTAAGTGTACATACTTAATTCCTGTGCCCCCACATCTGATTAAATCCAACACTCCAGCTATTATTTACCTGTATTCTTGAAGTGTAACATGCGTGGAGAAAGATACACAATCACAGTGACTGATCTCACTTTAAATTTATGATATGTGCCACAAGTGGGATCTTAATATAATTCAGCAATCATACTGTTCCCTAGCACATTCACTCTTCAATTATTATTCATCATCTCTCTACAAACATCCACACCTCCTATTCCTCACCTGTACCGAATGAATCATTGGCCTCATGCCATTGGCAACAATTGGAGGCAAGCTTTCAGACTCCCACTACCGAATCTACTCACAGCATCTGCATAGTCTCTAACTGCCCCTAAATCACTATACGACAGATGCTAAACTGGGAGCCAACAGTCACCAAATTCCTTAAGGATGTAAATTATAGGATCCATGAACGTGGATGGAATAAGGCTATATTTTTATTTTTATTAATTCCTCATGTTTTATATTTCTTTAATATGAACACAGGCAGAAATTGAATTGCAGTTATTTCTAACTGTCATTATTAGAAAGCATAGGGTTTTTTTTATCATACATTATGGTTCTTATAACATTCTAAAATATTCTTTCTACTCGTAACAACTTTGAAAATAATAACAAACCTACCACTTGTACCTGCTATCTAAACCATTAACAAAGAAATGCACATTGCTATGGTAAAATGTTATTTTTAACAATATAGAGATGTATTCATTTGCATATGATTAATTTAAAATCCTAAAATACTATTTCAAGAGGGCTTCTATAGGCATTTCCAACCTGTCAAAAGGTTCATGGCATAAAAAGATCTAAGAACCCCTCTAGAAGAAGTGACAATATCTTACCTATAGCCAATCCCTTTATATGCACACTAGATCTTTTCCCATTTACATGCTGAGGGACATCATCCAGTAATATTTCTGCCTACCACCGAATTACACCATAGAGTCAGAGCTCTCCAGAGAGAAAAGATCTATCAGAGTAGGAAATATTAAGAGATAAAGATAGAAAGAAAGAAAGCAAGGAAGGAGGGAAGGAACCAAAGAAGGGAGGAAGGGATATGAGACATTATAAAGAATTGGATCACACAATTATGGTGGTTGTCAAATCCAAAAATTGCACAGCAAGCTGTCAGGCTAGAGACTCAGGGAAAAGTTGATGTTGCATTCTTGAATATTAAGACAGGTCTGGAGACAAAATTCTTTTCCATTAGGGAGATGCGTTTTTGTTATTGTTTGTTTGTTTGTTTCTCTTAAGGCCTTCAATTGATTTGATTAGACTCACCTACATTATGGAAGGTATTATGTTTTACTCAAAATATGCTGGCATAAATATTAATTATGTCTAAAAAATACGTCCACAGAAACATCTAGACTGGCATTTGATCAAGTACTGGGTGAAATAGACTAGCCAAGATAACACCAGAAGTTAACCACCTCAGATTATTGTCATCAGCATAAAAATATTCTGATATTTCTACCATTTAAAAATATAATTTCTCCTGATCTGATTCTACTTCCTTTATCAACTAGCATTCCATTCCTCTGCTTCCCTTTTCATTTTAACTCCGTACTCCTTGAAAGATTTGTGTACACACAGTTTCCAAATTCTCTTTCTATATCTTGTCATGAAGCCACACTGACAGTGCATTTATTCCCATTCTAGCTAAAAGACTCTGGTTAATGTAATCAGTGGCCCCTGTCTTATTAAATCCAACGTGTGATTCTCATTTTTGTCTTTCATGACCTATTAGCAGCATAAAATTTAGCTTTATTTTATATCCTCTTTGATGTACTTTTCTAATTTTTACCTCCAGGGCACTATAATTTTCTTGTTTGTTCTCCTAACTCTTCTATTCTTTTTTTTCCCTTCTATTCCTCTTTTTCCTTCTGACTTCATAATACTGACTTAAAGAATTTTAGACTCTTTTTCTATTTTTTTCATTATAGTATCTCATCTAGCCTCATGGTTTATGTGCCAATGATTCACAAATATAATCCCTAGCCCAGAATTTTTACCTGAAATCCAGACTCACTTGTTCAACTGCATACTAAGCATCTCAACTAATATCTAAAGACATTTAAAATCCTACATATCTAATAATGTACCCTTTATATTCTGCCTCCAAACCTATTTTTCCTGCCACTTTTTCTGTTTCAGTTAATAAGTTTTGTTTTCCTACATCTTTAGGCCATACACTTGGTGTTGTTTTTCATTGTATTTTTCCCGTATACTAGACATTTGGAAGCATTTCTGGTTCTGCTTTTAAATATATAAACAAGATCAGGGTGCCTGGGTGGCTCAGTCAGTTAAGTGTCCAACTCTTGATTCAAGTCAAGTCTTAATCTCAGAGTACTAAGTTCAAGCTCTGCGTTGGGCTCCATCCTCACCATAGAATCCAACTACTTCTTACTTTCTCCTGATATTTCACTGAGGGTTACTCTGATCTAAGCTATCATCGTGGCTACTACCGACATTACTACAATGACTGCTTAGTTGTCTCTGTGCCCTACCTCTGTGCTCCTTCAGTCTATTCTTTTTTTTTTTTAATGTTTTATTTATTTCTAGGAGAGAGAGAGAGAGAGAGCGTGAGCAGGGGAGGGTCAGAGAGAGAGGGAGTCACAGACTGAAACAGGCTCCAGGCTCTGAGCTGGCAGTCAGCACAGAGCCCGACGCGGGGCTCGAACCCACGAACCGTGAGATCATGACCTAAGCGAAAGTCGGAAGCTTAATGGACTAAGCCACCCAGGCGCCCCACCTTCAGTCTATTCTTAACAAAGTAGCCAGAGTTATTCTTTCAAGGGATGTGAAATCATATCACTTCTCTTCTCAAAATCCTGGAATACATTCCCATCAAACTATGAGTAAAAACATAATATCTTTCAGTTGGCTACAAGTCCCTCTACGTGATTCGGCAAGCTGCTTCTAATGTCATTTTTTGCTCTCCCTGTAGCTCATCCCTTCAACTCATGCAAGAGCAAGGGTGGCGGGAGTGGTGTTCTTGATGTTCCTGGAGCAAGTCAGCTGTACTTCCACATTAAGGCATTTGCACTGGTAATCCATCTTTCTGGAAAATATTTCTCCAGATTTTCTCAGGACTCTTTTACTTCTAATCATTGGCGCAAACGCACCCTTCCTCAGGAGACCTACAATAATCCCCCTTTTGAAATGACAGTTGATCCTTGAAAACACACATTTGAACTGCATGGATCCACTTATCTGGGTTTTTAAAATAAATATATACATTTATTATATTGATGAATACAGTAAATATAAATATATAAACATGATATTGAGGAATATGGTACAGTACTGTTAATATATTTCCCTTATTATTTTCTTAATAACATTTTTCTCTAGCTCTGCTTTATTGTAAGAATACAGGATATAATATTTATAACATAGAAAATATGTGCTAATCACTGTTTGCTATCAGTGAGGCTTCCCACCAACAGTAAGCTATTAGCAGTTGAGTTTTTAGGGAGTCAAAAGTTATACATGGATTTTCAACTGGCTGAAACCCCACATTGTTCAGAGTCAACTGTATAATCACACCTCTGATTCCTGTGCATAACCTAACCTTGCCATTGTTTTTTATGACAAAGCTCTTATCACCTTCTAGCATACTAAATACTATATTTATTTGGTGTATCAACAGTGTATTGTTGTCTACCATTGATATAATGCAAGCTCCACAAAAAGAAAGAGAATATTCTAAAAGAAAGAAAGGAAGGAAGAAAGGAAGGAAGGAAGGAAGGAAGGAAGGAAGGAAGGAAGGAAGGAAGGAAGAAAATGTTAAGAAAGAAAATGTTCTTTCCTCTTTTCTTCTCTTTATTATTTTTCCTTTTCATTCCCCATCCTCCTCCTCTTCCTTTTCCTTTTGCTGTTTTCCTAACTGTAGTGTGTCAAGTACTTGAAAGAGACTCTGGTATAGATACTTGACAAATTTGTTGAGTAAATGGAGTCACTCATTACCTCTTTCTATGAAATTATTTAGAACAAACTTTCCAGTTTAATAACTTAGTATTACTTGAAACAAACAAACAAATTGCAGCTGGATTTAACCTTTGCTCTTCACTGTATTATAGGACATTCATCTCATTATTGTATGATGTGGACATAACCATTTTAATCAATTTTTCAATATCATCATCCTAAAATCAGACTGGTTTCTTTTGACTGGAGGGAAATTTATTAAGCTTTAATCCAAATAACTGTTAACACAAATGCCCTCTTTCTCAGCCACACTTTGTTTGGTTTGATTTTTAGAAATATTGGCTTAATTTATTTGTAGGTAATCAGGTTAAATAAGATACAAAAAAAGAAAACGATTTTTTTTGCTTTACCTTCACTTTTTAAAAAAATTTTAGTTATTAAAATTCAAGTTAGTTAACATACAGTGTAGCATTACTTTCAAGAGTAGAACCCAATAATTTTTCACTTATATATAACACTCAGTGCTCATCCTAACAAGGGCCCTCCTTAATGCTCATCATCCACTTAGCTCATCCCTCCCACCTCCATTCCAGCACCCCTCAGTTTGTTCTCTGCATTTAAGAGTTGTTTATGGTTTGCCTTTCTCTCTGTTTTGTCTTATTTTTCCTTCCCTTCTCCTATATTCATTTGTTTTGTTTCTTAAATTCAACATATGAGTGA
This sequence comes from Crocuta crocuta, assembly GCF_008692635.1. Lineage (NCBI taxonomy): Eukaryota > Metazoa > Chordata > Mammalia > Carnivora > Hyaenidae > Crocuta > Crocuta crocuta. Next base: position 4,602,834 of record NW_027528806.1, read on the forward strand.
AATCATATATTTATCTTTCTCTGATTTATTTTGCTTAACATAACACATTCTAATTCCATCCACATTGTTACAAATGGCAATACTTCATTCTTTTTGATTGCCAAATAATATTTCATTGTATTTATATACCACATCTTCTTTCGATTCATCAGCCAATGGATATTTGGGCTCTTTCCATAATTTGGCTATGGTCAGTAGTGTTGCTATAAACATTGGGGTGCATGTGCCCCTTCAAATCAGCATTCCTGTATCCTTTGGATAAATTCATAGTAACACAATTGCTGGGTCATAGGGTAGTTCTATTTGTAANGGTTTCCTGGCTATTGCTCCTGTGACAAACTAAAAAAAGCCTTTGTCTTTGAGGTCTGTCAAGGAAGGAAGGAGACAGGGAAGAAGGAAGGAAGGAAGGAAGGAAGGAAGAAAATGTTAAGAAAGAAAATGTTCTTTCCTCTTTTCTTCTCTTTATTATTTTTCCTTTTCATTCCCCATCCTCCTCCTCTTCCTTTTCCTTTTGCTGTTTTCCTAACTGTAGTGTGTCAAGTACTTGAAAGAGACTCTGGTATAGATACTTGACAAATTTGTTGAGTAAATGGAGTCACTCATTACCTCTTTCTATGAAATTATTTAGAACAAACTTTCCAGTTTAATAACTTAGTATTACTTGAAACAAACAAACAAATTGCAGCTGGATTTAACCTTTGCTCTTCACTGTATTATAGGACATTCATCTCATTATTGTATGATGTGGACATAACCATTTTAATCAATTTTTCAATATCATCATCCTAAAATCAGACTGGTTTCTTTTGACTGGAGGGAAATTTATTAAGCTTTAATCCAAATAACTGTTAACACAAATGCCCTCTTTCTCAGCCACACTTTGTTTGGTTTGATTTTTAGAAATATTGGCTTAATTTATTTGTAGGTAATCAGGTTAAATAAGATACAAAAAAAGAAAACGATTTTTTTTGCTTTACCTTCACTTTTTAAAAAAATTTTAGTTATTAAAATTCAAGTTAGTTAACATACAGTGTAGCATTACTTTCAAGAGTAGAACCCAATAATTTTTCACTTATATATAACACTCAGTGCTCATCCTAACAAGGGCCCTCCTTAATGCTCATCATCCACTTAGCTCATCCCTCCCACCTCCATTCCAGCACCCCTCAGTTTGTTCTCTGCATTTAAGAGTTGTTTATGGTTTGCCTTTCTCTCTGTTTTGTCTTATTTTTCCTTCCCTTCTCCTATATTCATTTGTTTTGTTTCTTAAATTCAACATATGAGTGAAATCATATATTTATCTTTCTCTGATTTATTTTGCTTAACATAACACATTCTAATTCCATCCACATTGTTACAAATGGCAATACTTCATTCTTTTTGATTGCCAAATAATATTTCATTGTATTTATATACCACATCTTCTTTCGATTCATCAGCCAATGGATATTTGGGCTCTTTCCATAATTTGGCTATGGTCAGTAGTGTTGCTATAAACATTGGGGTGCATGTGCCCCTTCAAATCAGCATTCCTGTATCCTTTGGATAAATTCATAGTAACACAATTGCTGGGTCATAGGGTAGTTCTATTTGTAAATTTTTGAGGAAGTTCCATACTGTTTTCCAAAATGGCTGCATCAGTTTGCATTCCCACCAACAGTGCAAAAGTGTTCCTCCTTCTTTGAATCCTCACCAACATCTGTTATTTCCTGAGTTGTTAATGGGTAATTAATGGTTCATTTTAGCCATTCTGACATGTGTGAGGTAGTATCTCAATGTGGTTTTGATTTGTGTTTCCCTGATGATGAATGATGTTGAGCATCTATTCATGTGCCTGTTAGCCATCTGGATGTCTTCTTCAGAAAAGTGTCGATTCATGTCTTCTACTCATTTCTTTACTGGATTACTTGTTTTATGGGTGTTGAGTTTAAGAAGTTCTTTTTTTTTAATTTATTTTAATTTTTTATTAAATTAAAGGAGAGAGGGACAGAAGAACTAAAGCAGGCTCTGCGCGGACAGCAGAAATGCTGATGTGGGGCTTGAACTCACAAACTGCTAGACCATGACCTGAGCCAAAGTCAGAAACTGAACCGACTGAGCCCTCCAGGTGCCTAAGTTTGAGAAGTTCTTTATAAATTTTGGATACTAACCCTTTATCTGATATGCTATTTGAAAATATCTTCTCCCATTCTGTAGGTTGTCTTTTAGTTTTGTTGTTTCCTTCACTGTGCAGAAGCTTTTTATCTTGATGAGGCCCCAATAGTTCATTTTGGTTTTTATTTCCCTTGCCTCTGGAAGCATGTCTAGTGAGAAGTTGCTGTAGCCAAGCTGAGGTTGCTCCCGTTTTTCTCCTCTAGGATTTTAATGGTTTCCTGTCCCACATTTAGGTTTTTCATCCATTTTGAATTTATTTTTGTGTACTGTGTAAGAAAGTGGTCCAGTTTCATTCTTCTATCATGTCACTGTCCAATTTTCTCAGCACAATTTGTTGAAGAGACTTTTTTTCCCATAGGATACTCTTCCTACTTTGTGGAGGATTAGTTGGTGATACATTTGTGGGTCCACTTCTGAATCCTTTATTCTATTCCATTCATCTATGTGTCTGTTTTTGTGCCAATACCATACTGTTTTGATGATCACAGATTTGTAAACAGCTTAAAGTCTGGAACTGTGATGTTTCCAGCTTTAATTTCCTTTTTCAACATTACTTTGGCTATTTGGAGTCTTTTCTGGTTCCATACAAACTTTAGAATTGTTTGTTTTAGCTCTATGAATAATGCTGGTGTTATTTTGATAGGAACTTCATTAAATGTGTAGGTTGTTTTGGATAGTATAGACATTTTAGCAATATCTGTTCCTCTAATCCATGAGCATAGAATATTTTCCCACTTCTTTGTGTATTCTTCAATTTCTTTTATAAACTTTCTATAGTTTTCAGCATATAGATCTTTTACACCTTTGGTTAGGTTAATTCCTAGGTATCTTATGGTTTTTCTGCAATTGTAAAGGGGATCATTACTTGATTTCTTTTTTCTTCTGTTTCATTACTGGTATACAGAAATGTAACCAATTTCTGTACATTTATTTTATATCCTGCGACTTTTCCGAGTTCACATTCAGTTCTAGTAGATTTTTAGTGGGATCTTTTGGGTTTTTCATGTAGAGTATCATGTCTTTTACTAAGAGATAAAGCCTGACTTTTTTTGGCCAATTTGTATGCCTTTTATTTCATTTTGTTGCCTATTGCTGAGGCTAAGATTTTCAATACTATGTTGAGCCAACAATGGCAAGAGTGGGCATTCCTGTCATGTGCCTGACCTTAGGGGGAAAGCTCTCAGTTTTTCTCAGTTTTTATCCATTGAGGATTATATTAGCTGTGGGTCTTTCATACACAGCCTTCATGTTTCTGAGGTATGTTCCTTCTATCGTTACTATTTTTATCAAGAAAAGATGCTGTATTTTGGCAAATTATTTTTGATTACTGATTCCATTCTTTTGCTGGTTATGGTCCTGTTCAAATTTTCTATTTCTTCTTGCTTCATTTTGGTAGTGTGTGAGTATCTAGGAATTTGTCCATTTCTTAGACTGTCCAGTTTGTTGGCATATAATTTTTCATAGTATTCTTTTATAAATATTTGTATTTCTGTGATGTTGGTTTTGATCTTTCCTCTTTCATTTATAATTTTATTTATTTGGATTCTCTCTATTTTCTTTTTTATGAGTCTGGCTAGGGAGATATCAGTTTTGTTTATTCTTCAAAGAACCGTCATTTCAGGTTTGGTTTCTATATCCTTTATTTTAGCTCTAATCTTTATTGTTTTCCTTTTTATGCTGGCTTTAGCCTTTATTTGTTGCTCCTTTTCTAACTTCTTTAGTTATAAGGTTAGTTTGTATATTTGAAACCTTTCTTGCTTCTTGAGATAGGCCTGAATTGCAATGTACTTTCCTCTTAGGATTTCCTTTGCTGCATCCCAAAGGGCTTGAACTATCATGTTTTCATTTTCATTTGCTTTCCTATATATATATATTTATTTTTTCTTTAATTCTCTGGTTAACCCATTCATTCTTTAGTAGAATGTTCTTTAACCTTCATGTATTTGAGTGCTTTCCAAACTTCTTCTTGTGGTTGATCTCAAGTTTCATACTGTTGTGACCTGAAAGTATGTTTGGTATGATCTCTATCTTTTTGTATCTGATAAGGGCTGATTTGTGACCCAGTTTGTGATCTATTCTGGAGAGTTTTCCATGTACATTTGACAAGAATAGTATTCTGCTGCTTTAGCATAAAATGTTCTAAATATATCTGTTATGTCCATCTGGTCCATTGCATCATTCAAAGCCATTGTTTCCTTGTTGATTTTCTGCTTAGGTAATCTGTCCATTGCTATAAATGATATTAAAGTCTCCTACTATTATGGTATTAATGAGTTTCTTCATGTTTGTGATTAATTTATATATATATATATATATATATATATATATATATATATAGGTTTTANTACCAAGTTGTAAGCATAAATATTTACAACTGTTACATATTCTTGAGGGATAGACCCTAAGTTATGATATAATGCCCCTCTTCATCTCTTGTTATAGTCTTTGTCTTAAAATCTAGTTTGTGTGATATAAGGATTGTTACTCCAACTTTATTTTCATCTCCATTAGCATGATAGATGCTCTCCATTCCCTCTCTTCCAATCTATAGATGTCTTTTGGTCTAAAATATGTCTCTTGTAGGCAGCATATAGATGTATATTCTTTTATTGTAAGTTTATTTATTTATTTTGAGACAGAGTGAGAGAGAAGTGCGTACAAACTGGAGAAAGGCAGAGAGAGAGGGTGAGAGAGGGTATCTCAAAAGGCTCTGAGCTGTCAGCACAAAGCCCAGCATGGGGCTCAAACTCATGCTCCCTGAGATCATAACATCAGCCAAAATCAAGAGTCAGAAGCCACCCAGGTGTCTCAGTGGACCTTTTTTTTATTCATTCTGATAAGACATTTCGATGTCTTTTGATTTGAGCATTTAGTCCATTTACATTCACAGTGATTATTGAAAGATATGAATTTAGTGCCATTGTGTTAACTTTAGAATTGGTGTTTCTGGTGATGTTCTCTGGTCCTTTGTATTTTATTGCTTTGGGTTTTTGTTTGTTTGTTTGTTTGTTTTTCTCCACTCAGAGAGTACTACTTAAAATTTCTTGGCTGGTTCAGTGGTCACAAACTCCTTTTGCTTTTGTTTGTCTGGTAAACTCTTTATCTCTCCTTCTATTTTGAATTACAGTCTTACTGGAAAAAAAAAATTTCACCTGCATATTTTTCCTATTCAGCACAGTGAATATTTCCTGCCACTCCTTTCTGGCCTTCCAAGTTTCAGTGGACAGATGCTACTAACCTTATGTGTTTACCTTGGAGGTTAATGTCCCTAGCTGCTTTCACAATTCTCTTTTTATCTTTGTATTTGGCAAGTTTCACTATGATATTTTGGGGTGCCCACCTGTTTTTGTTGATTTTGATGGGAGTTTTGTGTGTCCTTTGGACAGACTTGAATGCCTGTTTCCTTCCCCAGGTTAGGGAAATTCTCAGCTATAATTGGTTCAAATAAACCTTCTGCCCCTTCCTCCTGCTCTTCATCTTATGGGACTCCTATGTTACAAATATTATTTCATTTCATGGAATCACTCAGTTCTCTAAGTCTCCCATCATGATCTAGTAATTTCTTTTCTTCTTTTTTTCAGCTTCATTATGTTCCATAGTTTTATCTTCTATTCTCTTCTCTGCTTCTTCAGTCCTCATTGTCACTGTTACCAGTTTGTTTTTCATCTCAATTATAACATTTTAAAAAATTTCATCCTGACTGGTTCTTAGTCATCCTGGTTCAAGTCATCCTGACTTGCTTTGATTTTTGCAGCAAGGGTTTCTCTGGTGTCTTATGCTTTTTTCAAGTCAAGCTTATAGTCTTAGAAATAATGTTCTAAATTCTTGCTCAGATATATTGTTTATATCTGTTTTGAGCAAGTCTCTGGCTATGATTTCTTCTTTACCGTTCTTTTGGGTGGGGGAAATTCTTCCTCCTGTCATTTTGGTCACATTTCTGTCTTTTGCATGTTTTAAAAGCTTGTTATGTTTCCTGGACCTGAGAGTACTGTTATTTAAAAAGGGTCATAAACTGTCCAGGGTCTGGCACTCCAGGAAATGTTTCTGGCTTCTGCTGAGTGCAGTCTGCTGGTGCATTTTGGCTCCTCTTTCTCACTGGTCAGTTTTCTGCAGAGCTCCTCCTTGCTTACAGTGATAGAGTGTTTGTACTTTTAACTAGGTGTGCTTTGATTTGTTTGTTGAAGTAACCTGGGGAAAAAAAAGGAAGAAACTGATCCTCAAAAAAGAGAAGAAATAAGGGAGCAAAAATAATCAGAGAATCAAAAAAGGGATAAGGCTGACTCCAAATAAAAACAGAAGGGAAAAAAGAAAGGAAAAGAAGAAAGAAGGAAAAACAAAAGAATAAAAAAGCCTAATCAAGTGAGAGAAAAAGAGAAGGAAATAATTTTTTTAAAAAAGAAAGAAACTATGAACTCGAAAAAGAAGAGAGAAGAAAAAGGGGGGAAAACCCGAACTGTTGGTGTTGTTTTGAAGCACTCTATTTTCAGTGCACTTGGTGCATGTGGAGTGCTGGCTCTGTTGGTCAGGAGGAGAGGCTAGCTGTGTTGGATCAGAGCGAGTCTTGTCCCAGTAAAAAAAACAGTTGCCAGGCACGGGGGTCAGGGTTTGGTGTAAGCTGTTCCCACCTCCACAGCATGAGCTGTGTTGCTCTCAGAAGTTCCGCCATATTGGTGTTGGTATGAAAATGGCGCCACCCCAATCTCTTGTCTTGGACTAGGGATCTCCCACACCGCTGATGTTCAGTGTCTTACAGACTAGCAAGGAGTAGTCAGCTTTCCTGTGCTACAACTTTCCTGTGTTTTTCCTTTGGCATGTCTGGGATTCAAACCCAAATTCTTAAAGGACCCAGCACTGTGCAGATCTGCTCCCTTCCTCTGGAGTAGAACCTCTCCATGCTGTGTGAAGTCCTCTGTCCCAGAGAAACAGTTTCATGTCCACACAGTTCAGGGAATCTATGCTGTAGCACCACTAAAATCAGCAAAGGTTATATTCCCTCTGGATGTGCCTCTGTCTCTTGCTGATCAAAGGCCTTTGGCTGGCACCTGAAGCATCTTTTGTCTTTGGGGAGGCAATAAACCCTCTTCCAAAAGTACTCCAGGAAAGGGATTGTTCTCTCCCAGTGCACCACAGAAATGTCTACACCACACTATTTACTCTGCAGCCAGCTCCTTCCTCAGGAGTGTGTGCTACAGTTCCACTCCAGAGAGAGTTGTGCATCTTCTGAAACCTCAGAGTTTGAGCTCCAAACACGGTTTGCCAAAAAGAACTGGGACACTCAGTACCTCTCGTTCCCCAGCCCATGGGCCAGCGAGGTTTTTCTCTTGTGCCAGCTTGATGCTAAACTGTCTCAACCCCTCTTTCTTTCTCTCCTTTTTGTCTCTCCACAGAAAGTGTCCTCCCCCCTTAAGGCACTGACTTTTTTTCTTTCCCCCAATTCACTTCCAGCACCTCACCAATGCCAAGTTGTCTCCCTCCCACTGTGGAAATTCTTCTTCTCATCCTTCAGATCAATTTCCTGGGTTTTCCAAGGGCTCTGATCAACACAGCCATGTTTGAGGGACTAGGAAAGCCCAGGGTCCCCTTACTTCTCCACCATCATAACTCCTCTCTCCTTTATTCTTTATCTCTCAACTGCTTTGCTCTTATTTTTTCCTGTTCTCATCACAACTCTAAATAAGATGTGCATTTCCTTAACTAAAAGAAAAAAAAAAGCTTCTTCTTCTGACTTACACATCTTTAGGACTATCTTTATACCAAAAAAATTTAGGAGACAGCTTTGGAGACAAATAGATGTGGCACAAGTTAACTGCTTGGGAATGCTACATGACTTCTCTGTTATGCTTCCTCATGTGCCAAAGAAAGAAAATAAGAGCACTTTAGAGTTTGTGTAGAAATCAAAAATTTTTTTTACACATTCAAGGTTTGTAAAACTGTCTCACACGTTCTAAAAAATAAGTATTAGTTCTCTCTACTTATTATATTCACAATCTTAAAAGGTATAAATAGAAGTTCTTAGCACATGGAAAATGTGTTTAAGTTAGTATTTGGACGATTAGATTTTTATCACACAATTTAGAAACTCCTTTTCATCCGCATTTGTTCATATAGAGTAATCATTTCTATTAAGTAAGTAAACTCATCTGTGATGAAAAGAAAGTACTATAGTTTACCATGAATTGTCAGTTTGAAAGTTTATATCGATCCTGAAAACTCAATTCTATTATGATGAAATACAACAAAATTTTTTGCTATACACGTTTGTTATCTATTTGTTCGTTCTATAAGGACATAAACTTTCTATTTCTGACTCTAAATTTTATATGTATTCAGATAGTTTGCTCATTTCTGTCATCTTCAGATGACAGTTATACTATATGACCTTGAAGAGTGAATTTTTTCTTTAGCTTTTCTTTTACTATCATGATTTGTTTTTCTTAAAAATGTTCTATAAAAAAGCAACTTTTTATTTTTGACACTGAAATCACTTTTGAAAAGTGATATTTGCCTTTGTTGAGAGTTCATCAGACACAACATGTGATGGGGAAATAGCTTACCTACTAGCTCAGAGCACACACTCAGCTTCAATTGCTGCATTTCATCTTTCATTTATTTTAAAGGAGACTAAATACTATTAAAATCACTCATCCATTCGGAGAGACTTTTGAACTGTTAAGCTTTATCACATATCAATGGCATGTGGCTTATTATACGCATTTTTCACAACTTGCCTGTTTAGTGTCCGGCAGGAAAGAGCATTCACAAATATGTTGACACCTGCTTTCTAGTTGCAACGAGCAGGAAATTAACATCTGCAAGGAGGAGATTACACTCATGCATCATATTGAGTTTTTTCACACACTCCTGTTATTGTTTCAAAAATACCTCCCTTGTGACATATTCCATGAAGGAGCTAACAAATCTGCAGGCAGCAGACAACCTTGAAACACTGCTACTGCTGTTGAAAAGTAATTAATGATAATATCTTTTCCTCACCACAATGGTTGCTATTTTTAATTTATTATTTTTTTTTCCTTCTTGACTAAGGAACATATGTATTATTTTTTTTAAAAAATTATAAGTTTCCATTTATATTAATTCCTAAACCACCTTACTATTTTGTGAATTCCAAAGCATCTCTTAGCTTGTCAAATTATAATGTGTTTATATATATTAAGAAGAAAATAAACTAAATATTTTATTGGACTACACATGACGTTTACGCTCTATCCTTCCCATTAAGAAAATGCGACTTTATATATCTTTTTATTAATTTTTATATTATTCTGTGACTTGTCACCTGTTGGCTGTTTATTCTGGGGAATGTTTAGTTTAGTCTTGTGTGTGTTTCTGTGTGTGTTTGTGTGTGTGTGTGTTTAAGAAAATAAATTTCCATTAAAGAAAAGGGGGGGCACCTGGGTAGCTCAGTCGGTTAAGTGTCCTACTTCAGCTCAGGTCATGATCTCGTGGTTTGTAGGTTCGAGCCCCACATTGGGCTCTGTGCGGATATCTCAGAGCCTGCAGCCTGTTTCAAATTCTGGATTTCCCTCTCTCTCTGCTCCTTCCCTGTTCATGCACACACTCTCTCTCTCTTTCTATAAAATAAAATAAAATAAAATAAAATAAAATATTAAAAAAGAAAAGAGATTGCTATCAAAACAAACTGGTAATTATCTGATTACTTCAATGACTTATCTGTATTATACAAAAACTGTGTATTTTGTAAGTATTTGTCATCTTGGCAAAAAATAAATAAATCCTTTGCTCCTCACAGAATGTCAGAAAGGTGTTGTATAATCTTAGTTTTATAGATAAAATCTCTTTTGTTAGGGGTCACAAGTGCAAAATCTCAGATGACCATATAAGCAATGGAATGAACTAGTAGATCTCTGAAATTTATTATGTATCAAGTAGGTATTTTTTATTTGTCCAGTGTAAATGTGTTAAGTTCATTTTGAATATCAAATACAAAATGAGTTCTGAATATCTCCTAGCATAATTAGATAGCCAACTTCCATTGAGTGTTTATTAGATGTCAGGCATTATGCCAAGCATTGTACATATGTTAACTCAGGCAGTTTTTGCATCAACTTTTGAAGGTGAGTCTCATAATTATTCCTTTTTCACGGTGCAAAAAATTGAAGTTCAGAGGTAAATAAATTGCCCAAAGTCATAAATAAAATAAGCAGCAGAGTCTGAATTCAATCCCAGGAAATTTACTGAAATTCTAGGACCTATACGAATTGTCATATTTCTTTAAGCTTTTTAAAAATTTTTTTGAGCAATAATAATAACCATAAAAATGCACTTCAAGTAATTTCCCATATAAATTAAAATGTTTCAAATTCTTAATCTTCTTTTCTTTTCTCAGTGGAATCTTTTTAAATCCCTTATTATCCTAGTGTGCAGATTTGCTAAGAATTTTTTAACTTGTTCAATTCATTGTGCTTTTGTTTTTGTTAACCAATATAATTAAAATATATTTGTAAGGGAGAGGAAAAGTCAATACAGATAGTAAAATAATTTATTTTCAGACTCATTAAATATAGAGTTTAACTGTAGATGTATGACTGTATAAAATAGTAATTTGATAAAGAATCAACTATATTTAAATTTAAAGTATATATCATTTAAAGTAAATTTTAAGTATATTATCAAGCTCTACTCCACAAAAGAAAAGCTCCTACAGTAAGAGTAAGAATTATTGATATATTTGGTCCTTCTGAGCCTTTTCCACTAAAAGACACTTAGAGAAAACAAAATTTAAAAATAAAAAGGTTTTTGATTCTAGATATTAAATTTACATTGTTGTCTTCTGATACATATTCTGAATTTAACTTTGACTTAAGCTATTCAGACCCAATAATTTTTACACCCAGTAACTTTTACACTATAATCTGGTAATTTGCTAAACCTGCTATATAAATGCAGTGCGAATTTCCTTATATTGTAATTGCTATGAACTCAGTCGCTATGTGTTTTGCTTTCTCATGAAAGAGCAAGTCTCTGACGAACTTTACTAGCACAATCTATACAGTTCATCGAGTAAATTTAAATGGACAATTGATTCACAAATTGTATTAGTCTTCTCAGGCTGCCATAACAAAACCGTGTAGACTGGATGGCTTAAACAATAAACATCTATTTTCTTCAAATTCTGGAGACCGGAAGTCCAAGAGCAAGCTGCCAGCAAGGCTGGTGTCTGACAAGGGCTCTTTACCTGGCTTCGAGATGGCACCTATTCTCTGTGTCACCACGTAGTTTTTTCTCTGTGCATGTAGAGACAGAGACAGAGAGACAGAGAGAGGGAAGAAGAGAGCATGCTTTGATGCCGCTTTCTCTCTCTTATCTCTCTCTCTCTTTCTTTTTCTCTCTCTCTCTCTTTAAGATAAGGGCACCAGTCCTATTGGACTGCATACTCTGTAAGGCTCTAGCCCCTGAAGATTCAGAGGGAAACAAAATTTACTGCCACCAAGATGCTTACAGTCTAGTATGAAAAACAGAGGGTAACTAAATGACTCAGTTTCATAATAAAAGCATGGCATGATGGAATGCTAGTCAAGTAGGTAGATAGGTATCACCTTTATGGAGAAAATGATTTAAAACAAAAGACAAAAGGCACACTTTTGGAGCATATGGAATAAACCAGAATTCACAGGCAGATGGATGATTAGAGTCCATGACCAACTGTGTATTCCAACTTGCACAAACTTGCATATAATTACAAATAGTTCAGCATAACCAGAGCAAGGAAAAGGAGAGGTGAGAAAAGGGGATAGTGAATGATATTTGAGGCATTTGTACTCAGTACTGGGAATCAAAGAAAGGATATCAACAGGGAGTAACATTATTAGCCTTTTATACTTTGAAAATGACATGCATGGTATCATTCAAAGAGGTGTTGGGGAATAAAGATCCTGGAGGTTTGAAGCCAAGAGGAGTTTGCAATGATCCAAATGTCAGAATACAGGAACCTAAATTAATGTAATCATATAGATAACAGGGAACAGAGGACACAGTCGAAGAATAGCTTGAGAGTTTGATAAGTACATTATGATGAGTGGTAAAGAGCATGGAGGAGTCCATGTCAAAGCCTGGATTTCTAACTTTGATCAGACAATTCACATGGGTTGGATTGATTTATCGTCTGTGGCTTTTGGTTGCTGTTGGTTGTAGTTGTTGTGCATGTGTGTGTTGGAAATCATGGTATTGTTGTTTTTTAGCAGTTGTTCAAAATGGTTGAACACTGAGTGTTCTGTAACACTGAATATATACACTAGTTAGAGGAAGAAGTCTGGTTGGTAGTATATGTGCATATGGATATAGATCTCAGAGGTGAGGTATGGGTATGGTTTTGGAAAGAAGTAACATTAGGTAGATGATTACATGAGAGAGTGAATGTTGTATCACATGAGAACTGATGAAAAAAAACTACAGCCAAGTGAAATTTAAGAACTAGACAACATTAAAGAAAAGAAATAAATAAAACTTTAGAGAAATAGTTGTCTAACACACCACTCGTTCCCGAATGACTTTTCTTTGACAACTTTACTCCAGAGATTGGAAAAACCAATATTTGCTTCCCTTTCTCTACATCTTTAATGGTTAGGAATGACCATTAAAACAATTTTTACTTTAGAAAACAAAAGCAAAACAAGTGGGTACCTTCAAGGAAAGCTTTTACTTTCCTGCTACAAGGTTGTAATTTTGCTGATGTCATGATTTTAAGTTTTGTCCTTCCAATACTTAGTTATTTTTCAATGTTCATTTGTTTATTTTGAGAAAGAGAGACCACAAGCAGAAGAAGAGCAGAGAGAGAGAGAGAGAGAGAGAATCCCAAGCAGGGTCCGCACTGTTAGTGCATAGCCTGATGAGGGGCTCAAATTCACAAACCATGAGATCATGTCCTGAGCAGAAACCAAGAATAAGATGTTTAACCAATTAGGACACCCAGGCACACCATCCTAAGACTTTATTTAAATTCAAGTTAGTTAATATAGCATGTAGTATTGGTTTCAGGGGTAAATTCAGAGAGTCATCACTTATATATAACACCTTGTGATCATCACAAGTGCCTTTCTTAATGTTCATCATCCATCTATCTCTTCTCCCCTTCACTTCCCCTCCATCAACTCTCAGTTTGTTCTCTATAGTTAAGAGTTTCTTATAATTTGCCTCCCTCTTTGTTTTCAGCTTCTTGAAGAAGGATGCGTTCTAAGTAGTACAAAGAACTAGTGATTAAGACAAAGAGGTGAAACTCAGAAACAGGCAGATTGTTAATATCCATCATCAACTTTATGCCAAGAACAAGCAAAAAGAAACAACTCCAAATTGTTCATGTGAATGAAGAGTAAAATATGATTTAATTTGTAAAAAATTGATTTTATCTTAAAATTTAGAAAGTCTCAACAAATAGACTTGAATTTGATAGATGCCTCATATAATCAATCTCCTATTATTCAAAGCTCTTTACAAATTAGTGTTAAATATATCTTAGATGATTTTTAATATATCAATAATTCAATGAATATTATTTTCTTCATATTTATTAGCTTATTTTGAGAGAGAAAGTACATGCATGCACATAAGCAAGGAGAGGGGCAGAGAGAGAGGGAGGGAGAAAAATCTCAAGCAGGCTCTGCACTGTCAGCACAGAGCCTGATGTGGTGCTAAGTCTCACGAACTGTGAGATCATAACCTGGACCAAAATCAAGAGCTGAACACTTAACCAACTGAGCCACCCAGGTGCCCCTGAACATTATTTTTAAGAAATAAGAGATATTCACTTCATTTTTTTAAATTGGAAATAGCCTTTTTAAATGATAAAGTTAATGCATGCTTATCAGAAAAAAAATCAGATAATATAGATAAGTATAAATAAAGTGGTGAAAATATTTAGCATTTCTGCTACCAAAAGAAAACTGTTTATTTGGTACCTCGATTTCATTTTATACGTTATTTAAGATATACCAACATATACTGACCGAGGAATGTTATCCAGAAATTAATGAAATAACATGTATAATAATTTTATATAGGGATTTTTTTGTTATATAGCCAGATCAGAGAGTATTAGCTTTATACATATTTTTTCACTCATTGTTTCTTTATTAAACATGTTTTATTTCTATTAATAAATTTTGTGAATGGGAGCCCTTGTCTTTTAGCTCTTATTATTGAAGTGGTACCTATACTAAAGTATATTTAGTGTGAATTAGATAACAGTAAGTTAAACAAATAATTAAACAAAAAAAGCTTGACAGGTATAAATAAATTAACTTTGCATTGGAGAAAAAATACTGCAGCTTCAAAACTAAAAATGTATAGAATTGTCATTATTTTTCTTTTCCTTGCCATTGACTTCATTTAATACACATGATCTAGTCATTGTACTCTTTAAATTTATTGTCAATTCACTATGGTTCAAAAGGTATTATTATGGCTTAATTAATATAAGAGATGATATTAAAATTTACAAACTATAGGGGGACCTGGGTGGCTCAGTCAGTTAAACCTTCAACTCTTGACTTTGGCTCAGGTCATGATTTCCCAGTTCATGAGTTTAAGCCCTATGCTGGGCTCTGTGCTGACAGTGTGGAGCCTGCTTGGGATTCTCTGTCTCCTGCTCTCTCTGTCACTCCTCTGCTTACCCTCTCTTTCTCCCTTTCTCAAAATAAATCAACATTAAAAAAATAATAAAATTTACAAACTATATATATATATATGGTACACACTAAAGAATTTGAAATATAATCTGAGGTTGATCTACGTATTTCATTGTTTATCTTTACTGTTTTTCTTCTTATGTTTGGAGCCATATAGTGTACACTCATTTAATATGTGTGTCCTTCTGTAGTTTTCACTTTGTTTATTTTGATCATGGAACAAAGAATATAGAGCTTCAGTGTGTCAGGTCTATGACTACCTAATGTTGCACTTTATAACCGTATCTTAATTTAAATAAATAGTTTATTGGTTGGGGCACCTGAATGGCTCAGTCAGGTAAGTGCCTGACCCCTTGGTTCAGGTCATGATGTCAGGATTTGTGAATTCCAGCTCCAAGTCAGGCTCCGTGAAGACTGCATAAAGCCTGCTTGGGATTCTATCCCTCCCCCCCCCCCACCACCCCTCCCCTGCTCATGCCCTCTGTCTCTCTCTCNCTTAAGAAAATTAATACACAAATAAAAATAAATACATATTTATTAATATTATTAATAATTTATTAATACAAAATTTTACCTTTTCAAGAGATGAGATATGCATATTGGTTGCTTTGGTTTTTGAAGACTACTGACACAATTTATTTTACAGATGATGTACTCTGTCAAAATGCCTTTCTTTGGAGTCTTTTGTGTTTGTTTTGTTTTGTTTTGGATTTTGAAGTTACCTCAAAAGGAAGGTTGAAGGTTTTGTTTTAATAAAGTAAACAAATGAAAATAATCATTTGGTGATTTCACTCCATTTAACATTTCCAATCTCAAATCCTCTCTCTTTGTGCATCTGCTTATAGTCTGATTTAACAATATTGACAAAAAGTTCTACTTCCTGAGGGTAGTCATTTTCTGTGAGTAAATAGAAAGATTCATCTATAAAGAGCTACACAGTTTCAAAGTTTGGACTTGCGTATTAAGTACGATCAGAAATTATACCTAACTTACGCAGTGATTTTTAGAACCATCTCATTTACAAACCAAAACAAACCAAACAAAAAACCCACAAAACACCCTTTTATTTCATGTTGATCACTAGATAAATAGCCGGTGGAAAACTGTAAATTAGAATATAGTTAACTAATAATATTTTATTTCAAATATGTATTTTATATACACAACATTGAGTAGATTATTAAAAAATAAGTAGGTAAAGTTTGAGAAACAATCAAGTTACAAGGATATTAAACTAAATAAACAAATTAATCAGCCACAGTAGAACATCTGGTTACCTTTGCTTAGATACTATAATGTAAAGTTAGTACCTTTCCATTTCTAACACACATTCTTAAGCTACAAGTACATTTGTTGTCCAAAGAATTTCTCTTGCTCTAGTTGTAGTGCTGGATAAGTGTTGTCTTTGCTCTATCAACTGCTGTGTTTACAGATAATATATTGACACATAAAACTGGTTCACCAAAGTCACTTCTAAAGCAGGCAGTAGGAGTTGAACAGCCCTATGTGGAAGCACTTGGGCTTTCTCATTATAAGAAATGAATTTCTTTTACTGGTTTAGAAAAGTCTGGATCATTGTCACCCAGACCACAGAGGCGCTAAACAGGCATAAAAGCGGCAGAAGGAATGTCAAAAGCAACGCAGATTATTTTAACAACAGTTGGCTAGCTTCATTTAAATGTTGCAGTTAAGCCAACTTGCAAGATGAGTGCTCATCAGGTCTGCGAGAGCCAAGAAATTAAGTTGCTGGTTTAAAACAAAACATCTCCTTGTCCCTTGAAATCTATTTCTGAAGTCTAAAGGCCATTTAAAATACTCAAATAGTTAACTTACAGAGATTAGGGCATTACACTCAAATTGCAAAGGGCTTTGCTCAGATTTCAAGCTATTAAAGGGTTAGACATTAAAGAAATCTGAAGCAAATTTGATGGGAGTGAGCACACAATGTCTGTCACTATTTCGATACAAACTTGAAGAATCCACCAATATTCTCTATGCTTTAGTTGCTATATATGAAAGATGATATTCTGAATCCAGGTAGCCTGTAATGCCCATTCCAGTACCAATATATATTTCTTTATGATTTATTTCTATTTTCATTAGAGTTATCATTTCTATCATTTCAGATGACTTTGAAAAATACAAATAATTGATGTATACATTAACATTTCTCAATATCCTCCATTCTTATAATTATCAAAATAAGTTAAATTTCTCTGAGTTTTGAATAAGATTATATTTTTGATCAAAATATAGTTTTTATATTTGTGTAACATATAAGCTTGGTATAACATAGATGTACGAAGTGATTTTTATACTACCAAGAGGCATTTAAAATATAGAAATCATTGATATTATTATTTTTAAAACAATTTTACTTTTGTCTGGAAGGAATGAAGTTGAGCTTTGCTGAATTGTTTTCATGTTTGTTATTTGATCTACCTTTTACTTGCTTTTGGAGATAAAGATATGTGAGCTATCTTTTGCCATTATCACCTACATTGCACCTACAATGAATCTACTAGCTTTTACATTCTGCTTTTTTATCCAATCACATTGTGTGCTTTTTTTCTTTCTCCCCAAATATTGTGTATACCTTAAGGCTCATCTTATTATATTCCTGGCACCAAATATTCCAGATAATGAATACTTGAATACGTGCCAAGTTAGGATATATATTAGGCACCTTACGCTCCTCAACAAATAGGTATCAACCATCTCCTGTTGATCATTCATGCCCAGTGGGATACAGAATATATTCTTTTACTCAGGAATATAGACTTTGTTTATTGTCCACCATGTCTCTGATTGTCCCGCAGATTAGCCCAGCTGTTTTCTCTGGTGGAAGAAATGGTGCGTGCATATCAAGCCCGCAAGCCTAGTGAGCAAGCTGAACGTTTTCTGCTCCCTATGGATTTGCTATTGTCACATTGGCCAAAACAAGTCATGTGGGTAAGCCTAGGCTCAGAGCAGGAGGGGACTGCACAAGTGCATGGAGAGATAAAGGCATGAAAAATTAGGGACTGCTACCACAATGTGCCATAATATCAAATTTTAGTGTTTTAATATAAAATTGAATGTCTTATACTTTAAATTTACTCTAGAACAAAAGTGAAAGTACTTTTTTGGCATTTTTATCTGTATTTTTAGAACTCTGTTGGGTCTTCATTTGTAAAATTAATTCTAGAGTATGTTTCCTTGATTTTTAACCATGATTTATATTTTACTGGGTATGAAATTCAGTTGAATGCTAAGAGTAAATAAATTTGGGTATGTGTTAGAGAATAACTTCTAAAATGTTAATGTTATCTTCTATTGTTTTTAAGAGTAGATAAAATAAAGGAAAATATGAGGATGATGAAGAGTGTAACTTATTACAGTTCTCTGACTTGTTATATGTACATTTTAGCCCTTTTGTGTTATGATTTTTATTTACTTTCTTGAGCTTTTGCAGTTTCCCTACTTATAGACTATAAATTTTATCTCTTATCTACTGGACACACATGCCACCTTTTCTAAAGATTTGTAAGATGTTTGAATTTTCATACAGCTTACTAGTTCAATTTTTTAAATTTATTTCATCATCTAGTGAATATATATGCTCACATATTCAGAGATTTAATTCAAGAAAGAGTATAGGATTCAGGGTAAAAATCAAAGCAATCGAAGCTCAAGGAAAGCATTTGTGTGTAAATAGATTTAAATTATTTTCATAAATGTTACCTTCCTAGACATCTTTTTAGGTTTTTTTGTTTGTTTCAAGATCTCATACTAGATTTAACTGTTTCATAAATTATATCCATGGGCAGGGTGCCTGGGTGGCTCAGTTGGTTAAGTGTAGGACTTCAGCTCAGGTCATGGTCTTGTGGTTCATGAATTCAGTCCCCATGTAAGACTGTGTGCTGACAGCCTGGAGCCTGCTTTGGATTCTGTGTGTCTCTCTCTCTCTGTCCTTCCCCTATGTGCTCTCTCTCTCTCTCTCTCTCAAAAAATAAATAAATAAATAAATGAACATTTAAAAATTTAAAAAGAAAAGTTATCCATGGGCATTTTTTTCTTTCTTTCTTTTTATCCATGGGCATTTCTAAATTGAATGGGAAGCCTCAGAAAATTAAAACTTCTCATAAGTTATTAAGCAAACTTTTCTAAATTATCCAGGAGACACTGGAGCAGCCTCAAGTCAAATGTCTAATGCAAAGTAAAGAAATTAACCAGCATTTTTTTTTTTTTTGCCCACATGCTCTTGCATATGGCCATAGTGAAGAGAAAATCAGGGGTGCCTAGCTGGCTCACCTACAACTCTTGATCTCAGGGTTGGGAGTTCAAGATCCACACTGGGCACGTAACCTACTTAAGAAAAAAAAAAAGGATAAGAGAGAAAGGCAAGCATTTTGTGTAATCAGCATTTATTTAGTCTGTTTTTTCATGAGCCTTGACCTTTCTATGGCATTAGAGCATTGTTTTATTATGTTCAGACTCTGTGGCTGGTGTATGTGCATATATATATATATATATAACTAATGATTCCAAATGGTGTTAGGAGAAAAAAACAATTTTTTAAGACAATTCCAGTGGAGATTTTTAGGACAAAAAAAAAAGGTTGAAAAATAGAAGAATGGTTAGTGCATCCAAAGTAGTGCTATGAGTCCACCCACTGATAATCATTTTTGATGTAAATATATTGCAGTGATGGATAATACATGAAACAATTACAAATCCAAGCTCATGAAAACAGATAAATACCAAAAAAAAAAGATAATGAGTACATGTATGACACTGTTTAAAGAGGTGTCAGTTCCACATGGGCAACGGTGGCCAGAAATTTGGCTCTTGCAGCCTAAAAAATACTAAATACACTTCATAAACATGAGAAACTGGGTTTGGGCTCCCAGACTAAATTTAGGGGAGAGAACCAGAGAGAGGGGAGGAAGAGAAGGAGGTGACGGGGTGGAGGGACATGGGTGATGCAGAGGAGACATTTTAAATAATAAGAAAAAGTTCTACAAGTGAGAGACAAACCTAATTCTAAGGAAAAGAGCTAATGAATTCTATGATTAAAATATAAATTCACAACAGAAAATAACTAGGTTACTTAACAACTGAAAAAAATATAAAAATTATTGAAGATGTTGCAAAGCTAGAATTAAATATATTTGGCTTAAAATTTATAAACAGAAATTATATGTTTTTCCAAATAGTTTATTGTCAAGTTGGTTTCCATATAACACCCAGTGCTCATCCCCACAAGTGCCCTCCTCCATGCCCATCTCCCCACTCTCCCCCCCACACCCATCAGTCCCTAGTCTGTTCTAAGCATTCAAGAGTCTCTCATGGTTTGCCTCTCTCCCTTTCCCCGACCATTCCCCCCCTTCTTCTCCCCCATGGTCCTCCGTTAAGTTCCTCCAAATCTTCCTATATGTGCAAACATATGGTATTTGTCCTTCTCTGCCTGACTTATTTCGCTAAGTATAACACCCTCAAGGTCCATCCATAGACAGAAATTGTTAAATACAAAAAATACAGATATGAGCAGTGCTAGGTAAATACATTTTGAAAAATTAGAAATCTTAAATAAGACTGCTATAATGCATACTTTTAGGAATTTGAGAAATAGACTACATACAAGCACATTAGTGAATTGCACATAATCTTAAGAATTCTATCGCAAATGAAGCAGAAGGTTCACAACCTGCTCTAATGTAGGTAGTCACAAGAGAACTATGCATGCTCTCTAAGAATGTAAAGAAGCTAGAAAACCAACAAAACCATTTTTAAAGCATGTAAGAGAGCTCATGCCACAAAGAAAACCAAAGAACTAATGTCCAAATCAATGCATATATCTTGTCAACAAAGAGGCCCACACCTGGTTTTATCTTTGGTGGAGCAATAGAGGAAAAAAAAAAAAAGAGATGGGGTAAGAAGAAATCAGATGAGCATGCTAACGACCCTTTTAATGGTAAAATAAAAGCTAGCTTAAGAGTAAAAACTCTCTAGAGTAATAGACTCAAGTTCAGACTTTAAAAATCAGAGAGTTATTTCCATTGGTCTTCACTAAGTGCTCACAGAGAAGCTGAAGACATAGCAGGACCCCAAGATAGAACCCCCTGTGAGGTATAAATATCAGACCTAAAGAACTATTATGGCGAAGTAGAAAACTAAGATACACACTATAGACACTTCAGGCTTTTTCTTAACTCAAAGCAGCACAAAACAGCAGCTTTCTGCAGGTGGGGAAAAAGCAGGAGAGGTGACAGAGACTGGCTAAATACCAGGCTTGGGGCCCATTAATAACAGAAATGTCTCTCTGAATCTTATAGTCAGTATTAAGTACCGGTATCTGCGTGTGGAAGAGGAGAAGAACTGGGAAAAAGAGACACCTCTCCTTGTGTGCAATTGCCCAGGGCTAGCTCAAATATAAAGGCAGGAAAAGCTAATTGAAATAAATATCCAACAAAAATAGAAGCTTCTGGTCCTGAATTTAAATAAATTGAATTATGCAATAAATGACCTGAATCTAACAAAAGCCAAGTGATGGTGATGGTGATAAATAGAAGTATTTCAACATGAACTTGACCGAAGATTCAACTCAACAGAAGAGAACACCTTAAATTTCTGTACACAAATATAACCTACTTCAATTCCAAAATGCGTTCACTCAAGTGAAAAAATTATGAAGCACAAAAGAAGCAAGACAGCATGACTCATCATCAAAGAAAGAAACAGTCAATAAAACAAAATAGATAACATAGATCTTGGAATGATCACACTTGTACCTAAAATAATTAATATAAATACATAAAGAAATCTAGTGATAAAGGGTAACAGCATTCATAACACATAGGGAAGAAAAATAGATGATAGATAGATAGATGATAGATAGATAAAAGGCCCAAATGGAAATGTGTTATATAACAAATAGTTTTTGTACTTAACAGATAGCAAAGAAAAAGTTCAATGAAATTGAAAACAGCTTAAGGATATAAACATATAAAGGTCTAAATGTAAGACCTGAAACCATAAAACAACTTAAAGAAAACATAGGCAATAATATTTTGGACATCAGCCTTACCAACATATTTATGGATTTGTCCCCTCAGGCAAGGTACATGAAAAGGTGCTCGGCATCCCTAGTCATCAGTAAAAAGCAAAACCACAAGAAGATATCACCTCAAACATGGTAGTATGTCTATTATCAAAAGATGAGAGATAAAAAGTGTTGGTGAACTTGTGGATAAAAAAGACCTAGTTCACTGTTGGTAGAATATAAATTGATAGAGCTACTATGAAAAACAGTTATGGAGGTTTCTTAAAAAATTTAAAATAGAATTACCGTAGGATGATGATGGAATACTACATGGCAATGAGAAAGAATGAAATCTGGCCATGTGTAGCAACATGGATGGACCTTGAGGTTGTTATGCTTAGCGAAATAAGTCAGGCAGAGAAGGACAAATACCATATGTTTGCACATATAGGAGGATTTGGAGGAACTTATCGGAGGACCATGGGGGAGAAGAAGGGGGGAAATAGTGGGGGAGAGGGAGAGAGGCAAACCATGAGAGACTCTTGAATGCTGAGAACAAACTGAGGACTGATGGGTGTGGGGGGAGGCAGTGGGGAGATGGGCATGGAGGAGGGCACTTGTGGGGATGAGCACTGGGTGTTATATGAAAACCAACCTGACAATAAACTATTTGTAAAAAAAAAAAAAAGAATTACCATAGGATGTAGCAGTACCACTTCTGGCTCTTTATCTGAAGGAAATGAAATAACAGCTGCAGAGTTCATCATGGTTTTAGTTACTGAGATGTTCACATGGCCTGTTAAATATCAATCTCCTAACTCCAGAAGATGAAACCCATGATCTCAGATGACTTGTTCCTATAAGGGCCCTGTTCTTTAATTTACTAGAATCAAAATCTCAAGTTACCCACCTGACCTGTTTCAGATCATTCTAGGTCTCATTTTTTCAAGATTTCAGGAAAACTTACTTAAAATTTAGTCTAAGGCATTGGTCAATATCTATATCTATATCTATCTACATCTATATCTCCATATATATCTAGGTCTAGATCTATATTCATATCTATCTATATCTATATCTATACCTATATCGATATCTATCTATATTATCATCTGTATCTTATATATCTATATCTATAGCATCATCTATATATACCTATATATCTATATCTATAGCATCATCTATCTACCTAACTATACCTATATCTTCATCTATACCTATCTATACCTATATTATACATCTATACCTATATCATCTATATCTATATCATCTTTATCACCTCTGTCTATCTATATCTATCTATAGAGAGGGAGAGAGAGAGAGGCCAAAGCAAATTGAGGAATAAAACATAATACAGACATATAAATTTAAAATACAATGCAAACTTCACTATTAATAAATAGCAAAAATTTAGACTTACTACAAAGTAAAGATTTAGATTTGTAGCCAGGGATTGACTAAAAACCTATGAATTGCCATTTTTATTGTCCATATCATGGGATTTCCAATGTAGAGAGCATTTATTTATCAGTATTTTATTTATACTTCATATCAGTTTTGCAAGAATAAAATAAAGATATTCATCTAATGTATTTTAGGATGATATAATTACCTTCATACACTGTCGCTTTCACACACATGTGTGCACGTGCTCACACACACACAGAAGGAAGACTTGTGTTCAGTAGGACTGCTAGCCAGACATAATCTTCCATCCCCTGAACACATTTTCAAAGGCCTGGTGCAACATCTGTGCTTCTTCTCAGATTCAACACTTTCCAAAACAGGTTAAGGTAACAAGAAAAAGTAAAATCCCTGACTTCACAGAACTTTTCTATCTAGTAGAAGAGGTAAAATTTGTAATAATGTAGATGCAATAAAAAACAAAATGTGAAAGACGATGTAATAAAAGTACCAGAAACTGCAAACTAAATATGTGGTTCAGTAGAAAGAGGGTGAGGGGTCGGTGAGAAGAAACAGAAACAGCCAATACTGCCCAAGGAAGAGTAACTGGACACTAAGGCTCATTTAGGGACTTAATCATACAATTGCAATAACACAGCCGTTCATATTCTAGATTGTTCTGCATCCAGTTAATTGAAAATAATCTGGAAATTCAAAACAGCCTTCCTCTGGATATTTGCTCACTTCCAATTCATGCACATTTTTATGATGTGTTTAGCTAGCAGATTAGTGAAGCGGGTATGTCAGAAAGATTCAGCTTGCTAATTAGCGTTTTTAATGAGTTTTGCTATGTCTCTCTTTAGCAGTCTATTTACCACTTTCCGTACTGTAGTTTAGAAGCCAAAATCCTAGTGGGTTTCAATTAACTCAAAGTATTTCTACTAAAATCAGCCCAGTCATAATATTTTAATGAATTTAATCAATAGCAGAAATAGTAATAATAAGGTGAAGTATAAGAGCATAAGATAGTCATAATGAGGAAACATATAAGAACAAGTGTATAAATATGCATATAAATATATAATACATCCAAACATTAAAATAATAAAATCAAAATAGAAATGTGTTTATGTAGAATTCAACAAAAATTGCCTGTATTGTATATATTACTGTATCTGCAATATTTATTTAAATGAAGATTTCCTGAATTTACACTTAAATTCAAACTATCTTAATCTTATAGATTACATACTATGTGATAGATTATTTTATTTGCAAATTCTGTGGCATTGGTCAATACAATGTAACTTATAAGCAATACCTGTATATCAACTACATTAATTAATCAGTACATTGTTATTCTATTATACTTTCATGTTAAATTCTATTTAGGCACATAAAATATCAAAATGAAGAAGAATTTGTCTATCTATTGAGGGACAGTCTACAGTCCAGAACAACTCCCAATTAAGAAAAACTTAATGGTGCTTTATATTATCTGTGTTTCACTTTATTACAATTTCCCATCAGAGAAAAAATTAATAGAGTTTGAATTCAGACTTGGTGAGTGCTAAGCCTTGTATGAAGTTGAGATTGTTTTACTCTGTCCAAGGTGAGAAGCTCCTTTTTAACTTTCCTGGTTATTTTTATGGAGGATGCAACATGCTGATTTCCAACAAAAACTTTCCCCTCTGTTTTCATGTTAAACAGCTCTCACTGGGAAGTGACTTCTCAGCTAAAAGATGACATTACCTAGACCCTTTCTGTGATGGCAAGAAGAGCTGTCTCCAATGAAGGTGAACATGAATGTAACATGAGATGTGTCTCAGTGAAGTGAACTAAGAATCAGGCAACATTCCTCTTGTTTTCTCTTTACCTACTCATGGACTGGGGACAGAAAACTCTTGAGTTTCTGGGGGACAGAGGAACCACAGTTTGGAAGCAATCTGGTTCCTAAATAACTCTACAGAGGTGACAATCTCACATCAGACAGGAATGCACCCACATCAGCCAGCTAAATGAGTGAGATGTAAACTTTTCTTGTGTTAAGGCATTGAAATTTAGGGGTTTATATTTTGGATTATGGAGAGCTACCCTAACCACAGAAAGAGTTCAGGATTCTTCTATACATGTGAATTTTTTAATTGCATGATCTCAGTGATGTTTTGAATGTTTATTAGATACATTTATATTGGCTTCCTAACAGTGACTTATCAAATGAAGTCAAATCACCTATCAAATGAACATGTGTGTGTATGTGTGTGCATATCAATTATGCATATTTAAAGGATAGGATAAAGTCAAAGGTCAAATGTTAATACTTAAGAAAGCTGTCTCAAAGCAACAAACACATACACACACATTTTTACTTATCCTGCTCACCAACACGTTGTAGAATGATAAGGCGCATAGGAAAACATGATATTTTTCTCTAGGGATTACTTCATCTCCTCTTTTCGCATTATTTTATCATGCACATTGTGTTGGAGATTTGGGAGCCCTATTACTAAAACAATCCTTAATCCTAAGGGAAAGAAACAAGCTGGTGATGCAGATGTGATCTAAGTGAAGACAATAAGCTTTCAGAAAGTTCAGTGAAATCATATAACAGGAGGAATATACACAACACCAGTTTCCCTATTGAAATCTATGATTCCATGAGATTAACTTTAAATCCTCTCAGTTATTACATATGAATAATTAGAGGCAATAAAGATAAAATATGGAAAAGGGAAAAATTCAATTAATTGCTTTTAATAAAAATATTTCATTTCTTTCCTAATTATATAATTATATTGATAAAATTCCTATCCATAACTACCAGAAATTCTTTGAAAGGGTGAGTATGAGTTTGACTTCAAACACTGGTATTGTGATAGGATCAAAATTCTTGATTTGCAAAGACTCCCCTCCATCTGTTTAGTAACACCTAACTGGACAAGGAGTAGGCACCTCCCTTAAGCAAGAACAATCAGAATTTCTTCCCAAGGAATTTTAATCAGTGATGTTAGAAACGGTTCTCATGGCATGTGGGTGTTTCATTTATAAACTATTGAGATCTCAATAGGCTCTTTTGCCAGGTGCACTGAGTTGCCATCATGGAAAAGGAATGACGTCTCAGGTGACGAGTAAAGGAGGAAGATTATTGCTCAGTTTCTCAGGGATGTTTGTAAGCCTTTCTGATCACTCACTCTCTGCCTCCAGCTTAGGAGGGGACTTTGTTTGATCTGATGATTAGACTCCATTCAATAATCTTCTATTAGTTGAAATTTTAAAAAGATCTAATAGAAATATATAAACTAATGTTGGAAGAAGAATGCTTTTTGACTTGTACAAATGTCTCAGCAAAATTTAACAGCATTAATAGCCTATATTTGGAATAAAGACAACTACTGTATTGTTGTTCTGAACTACAGATGTACTCTATCATTGAAACCTGGGAACTTATTTCTCCCCTATGTGTAAAAGTTTAACTCCTCATAGTTCACTCTAGAGCAGTTAAGAACTTTGTTCAAAGTGGTCTCACTCTCCATTTCTTTTGGTAAATCATGACACAATTAGGATAGTTCTAAGTTTTACTTTTTTTTCTGATAAATATATTTATGAAATCTTATTGAAAGCAAAACTGATTGTTTAGTCACTTGAAACCTTGTGTAATTTACTCTATTAATTATAAAAATGTTGTCTGATATATGTCTATGGGCAATAGGGTTAGATCCTGAGGTTATACATAGTTGAGTCTCAAAAATATATATATTTAACTTGAAATCTCAGGCTGTAGACCATTACATATTGTTTAAAGGTGTTACTGTAATTTATTCACTAAAGAACTAAGCAATATTCAATACATTTTTTGACAAGTTTGCTCTTGCTTGATAAATTTTTACAAGAACACTGTTTCTTTTCCCTTGTAAACCATTTTATTTTGGGTCAGACATGCAAAGTTCAGCTTATTCTATTTATTATACACTCACTGCATGAACGACTCTTAAGAAGCCAGACAGGAAGACCCTAGATCACATTTAAGCAGAATGAATGGACTGTCTCCCAAGGAATAGACTTCTCATTCCTGATGAAGGAGAGGTGCCCAGCAGGACACAGGATGGGTCTGGACAAGTATCGAGGATATCTCCGTGCCAGTGGGTGAATGGTCTGTGGCTTAAGACAGACAGAGTGGGGCACCTGCATGGCTCCATCAGTTAAGCATCTAACTCTTGGTTTCAGCTTATGCTATGATCTCAAGGTTTGTGAGTTCAAGCCCCACATTGGGAGCCTGCTTGGACTTCTCTCTCTCTCTCTCTCTCACCCACACACACACACACACACACACACACACACTCTATCCTCCTTCCCTCTCAAAATAAATAAATAAACTAAAAAAAAAGACACCAGCATAAAGAGAGGGTGATGCTTGGGATTCTGATTCAGGCACTCCCCTGAGTTGGGCTCTTCAGATGAGAAGTGCAGTGGAGTCCATAGCATTGTTTGCCCTTCCTTGGCTGCTCCAGGGAGTGATGCATTTGGACAAAGTCAGTTCACAGAAAGGGAGCACTGTCAGAGAATAATTTTCCATGAGCCACTCAGCACTCACACTACAGAGGTGTCATCACTCAAAGACCTTTTAACTGAAGCAACACAACTATAAATGGTCTTACGATGGACTCTCAACATCACACTCATATTTAAGCACTATTTTTAAGCATGTCCCTCAGGGCACATGAGGGTCTACAAAGTGATATTTTGCAACTCCTAAGCCCTTTTCCTTGGGATCCACAGGACTGTTTATAGTGAGAGCCCTGTCAGTTAATTCCAAACCAAATCAGCCAAGGATTTGAGGAAAACAGACATCTGGATAATTGTGTATGTACACACCCAAGGAAGAGATAAACATATTCAGTTACAAAGGTCATAGGGCTCTACCCCAGGATCCATCTTTCTTAGAGAGCCAAATGAGTGTGTGTGTGTGTGTGTGTGTGTGTGTGTGCATTTTGCTTGCACTTGGCTCACACCGAGAGCAGCCAGGACAATCTATAGAATCTCCCCATTCAGAGAATGCAGAGGTCCACCCCTCCGGGAAGAAACCAGGTGGGTAGCAGGGAGAACAGTAAAAGACTCCTGAATCATAGGGATCCCCTGTCCAGCAGCCACAACCCTAGAGACAGAGGGGGCAGTGTGGAGGGAGCAGCTGAGTGTCACTGGCCTGAACAGATTCACTTTGCCCCCATCTGGTCCACGGCCCACTTACAGCCAACTGGTAATGGAGGCATTGAGGCCTGGACCGGCATCTTCCTTCACTTGAACTTCTCCCAAACCTCCACTCTGCAGATCACATGAGACAAAGCTGCGTTCTGGAGTGAGACTTCAGTGCTGCATAGGTGAGGAAGCTGAAGCTGAAGCCAGGGACCCTCACACAGAATCCTGCAGGACCCTGGGGCAGGTCTGCACAGAAGCAACCCCCACCCTGAGGTTACACTATATTAAGGGCCCTTCAAACCCCTCAACAGTTAATATAAGTTAATATAACAGTTAATATAAGAATAAAATCACATTGGTTAATGTCCAGCCACCTGACAGTCCAGGCCAGGGAGGCGGCTCCACAAAGGTGTATGGTTCTCTGTTTATTTTAAAGGTTAAAGTGAAGGGAAATAGCCAAAACCATTTGCCCATGCTTCAAAATCCATTCTAAGGAGTTTGGTAGACAGACAGACGCAAAGTGTACTAGAAACCACAAGGATAGGTGTGTCAGTAAACATGTTTTCATTCCTCTCTTATGTGCAGGATCTGTTACTGTTTTTGACTTTTTTCAGCTTTGTTGACATATAAACTGATAAATATAATAATTTTAAATTATACAACATGGTGTTCTGATATACGTGTATAGTCCTCGTAAAAACATTCCCACAATTTAGTTAATTAACACATCCTTTTTTGGGGAGGCATGGGGGCACTTAATCTCAGTATTTCAATTATACATATCACACTCAACTATCAGCTACGGTCACAACGTTATATATTAGATCCTCAGAACTTATTTATCTTAAAATGTGGAGACTGTCTTCACTTTGGGGAGAAGGTTCCAAGGTAAACCTGAGCTCTGACTGAGAGATAAGGGGGAATAGGGCAGCTTGGCCGTAGAAAGCAGAGAAGCTGGGCTACCAAGAGGCTTGACTTTTCCGTTGGTTGAGTGAGTCAATGTAATGAAAAATGGCTCCCAGAGCATCGCTAGTCTTAACACTGTCAATTTTCTGAGTCAGCTTTAGCACTTTGTTCCCCAGAAACATGAATCCTTGCAGTAGCAAGCTGACATAGGTGATATCCGTGCATACATATAAAAGGTTTTTTCTGTGGCTGAGTCTCCATTGTCTAACACACACCCTTATTTGAAGTTTCAGTCTCCAGCCACAAGACTGCCTCCTTTATCTCATTTATGAGGCCAAAATTTGCTGCAAAGTCATGGTAGTAGGAAAATACATAAAAATTCCAGTTCTTCGATTCTTCCATGTTTTTCACTTTGTTTTAAAGGATTTCTGCCCCTCTGATAGCACACAGCACATGGAGGTTAACCACTTTTAGTCCTGATAATCTGTATATCATTTCAACATGTTCCTATTCTCCTTTGAAACTGAGAGACAAATGAGGACTGAGCAACTTCTTTCCAACTTTAGCAGATCCTTTTCCATACTAATCATAATCTTTGCGGACATCAATACAAGACCCAGTAGACGTAGAAATAGAGATTATAAGTTTTATTAAACATCTTGAATGATGTTGTGTTAGTGACTGGGGATGTCAGAAGGGTGCTCTTAACTCTTGGAAGTAAGATGACCTGAGTGGATCTTCCCCCAAATCCAGCATGCCTACACTGCTTCTTCCTGGGGGCCTTAAACCATCCATTAGGAAGTTGACTGTGATCCATGTTGAAATATCTTCATTTATTCTGTTCATGATGAAAACATAGTCATCTACATGTATGGAAATGCCTTAAACAATTCTTTCACCTCATGTCTTTACAGTTGCTTCTAAGCCTTTTCTCCTAATAATAGGCATAAATTTGTTGTTCTCTCAAGGAACAAAGAAGTGACCTTCCAGAAGACAAAATGAATGTCTAGTTTAACATCATTTCTTACTATTCTTCCAACATCATGATAATATGCAAAAATGCCTGGCTTCATTGCTTTGCCGTGCATGGCCTCCTCTGTCCCATCCATGGATGCTGGTGTCATTCCCTTGCTGCAGGTAGGTGGAGGCTGCTTCCTGTTTTTCTGTCAGCTTCCCTAAGAACACTTAAGTATACAAGAAACAAATTACACTTGCTTCAAATTAAAGGTAAATTGTGACAACAACACTTACCTTGAACACATGGAGATACCTGAACCTAATATATACATTTTTGGTCTGTGATGTCAGACCAAAATACAACTGTGATGTCAATACAACTCTATTTAAACACTACATATTAGTTCATAGTAGACAATGTGCTGTATCTGAATGATCTTAAATATCTCACAGTATTTCATTGATATATTTTTAAATTATGAAAAAAATTCACATGTTTAAATGTGCTATTCTTCTGTTGCAAAGACTATGAACTCCAACTATCCAGGCTTAGGCCAAGCTTCAGAGATTAGGAGCATGGTCCTCCACAAACTCTCACTTTAGACAGCAGCTGCAAGTTTGAGGGTCCCTGGGCAACACTCAGTTCTGACCAGCTGGCTATAAATTGGAGAGTTTTCACTACCTCTTCATGTTGGATAATTTGCTAGAATAATTTACAGAACTCTGAAAGAGCTATACTTTTGATTACAGTTTTATTACAGCAAAAGGATACAAATCAGAACAGCCGAAGGAAGAACATATAGAGCAAGGTCCTGGAGGATTCCAAACACAACACTTCTGCTGTCCTTCTGCTGTGGAGTCAGGTAACAACCTCTCAGCACATCACTGTGACAACACACAGCATGGCCAACTGGGACACTCACCCAGGCTGCATTTTCTAAAGTTTTTTGTTGGAGTTTCATTATTTATAGGTTGTTGATGGAATCATTGGTCATGTTATTGAACTTAAATTCCTGCTCTTCTCCACTCTCTAGAGATTTGGCTAATATCATGTGATACAAAGCCCTAAGCTTTACATGATTGTTCTTCCTCTTTGGAATTGCCAACTTCTATTCTGAGTCATCTCCTTAGCACAAACTATGTGTAGGCCCACCCTGAGCCACCTCACCATAAACCAATAGGGGGCCTTGAAGTCCACCATAAAAAAAAAAAAAAAAGAAAAAAGAAAAAAAAAAGGACACTCCCATGACCAAGGAAGGTCCAAGGGTTTAGAGGTTACTTCCCAAGAACTTGTACAAAGGCCAGCCAAGTTTGTTATTACACAACTACTTAGTCATAATAAAAAATGAACTAAAGAAAACTTCTGTAGTGCAGGTGACATTCCACTATAAAACCTGAGAAACAAAATCAGTATTGAACCTCATATAGTGAGCTATCCAAACACTACAAAAAAGTTAGTTCCAACACTCTCTGCCAGCAAAGCTAGAATTGTCTTCTGGAAACATTTGCGGATATATATATTGTAGCACATAGAAAATTATATAGAATATTTTCTCTCCAAGTTTCATACCATAGCAGGTATCAGAAACAATAACATTTTGAAACGTATTCTCCTAATCATTAGGTAGGACTGTGTGTTTGGACGTAGAGAGAATATATTCAGGAATGACCCCTTGGACCAGCAACTTTTAAATAGAATTATTTCTATGTATGCCTACAGAAAAAATTCAGAGCAAGATTACACCTTAGATACTTGAGCAGCTTGTAATAGTATATGATATTGTATTATCTGTGACCTAGATATAGAGGAATTATGTCTTGATATTACTGAATTGAATATAACAAAGTGCTTTAGAATGACATTTTTAAAATGCTTCCCTGGTTCAAATACTTACTCATTTAACAGGTGTGTGCCTCAGTAAAGTCAATTAACTTATGATGTTGATATTAACAATATTGTCTCAAACAATTGTGAAATTTACTTGAAAAGAATTCAAGTCAAGCAATTAAACAATATCCAACTCATTGAAAATATTAAATAAATGGGAGATAATAGTAGTAGTATCTGTAGTGGTAATAGTGATATCAGAATTTTTAGCATAATTTCTTTTGCCTAAAATTTAGAATTCTTCCATCTGAAATGTATAGCATTATTTTTATTCACAATTAAAAATCTACAGAAAATAATAGTTTTTTTTAACATTTTTTTTTAGTGTTTTATTTATTTTTAAGAGAGAGAGAGAGAGACAGCGTGAGCAGGGGAGGGTCAGAGAGAGAGGGAGTGACAGACTGAAAAAGGCTCCAGGCTCTGAGCTGGCAGTCAGCACAGAGCCCAACGCGGGGCTCGAACCCACAAACCGCGAGATCATGACCTAAGCGAAAGTCGGATGCTTAACCGACTAAGCCTCCCAGGCGCCCCAAGAAAACAATAGTTTTGATTGGAAGACATTTTTGAAAATATGTTTAGAAGGGGGAAAAAAACTACAGTTGATGCCATTCGTGTGCAATTTTTGATAGTTCAGCAATTGTCCCTTAGAGACAATGAGAAGGGAAACAGAGGACATGTTTGATAGTGAGATTCAGAAAGGGATTCTCCCTATTCCCATCTTTGTATTGCTTGGATGTATCTATTACTACTCATCTAAAATGGCTAAGAGGCCACTTCCGGTGCCCAGAGTAGGGTTCCTTTCATCCTCCAGTCACCCAGAGACCATTTTCCTGACCATAGAGCCAGTCTATTAGCTACTAAGGATCACTACTAATCCATACCTTCCCATTATTTATTCTTCTGATGAAGTGAGAAATATCATTCTTAATTTTGCTCATTTTAGAGGATATATCTTTTCCTCCTTCAGCCCAATGAAGCTATCACAGGTCACAATGTAGACTGAACGTGGGTTCTTCACCTTTAGCCATGATACTTGTTGGGAGTCCTCTCATAACTAACTATAGAAAAGAGTTTTTTAACTCCTTGTAATTATGGGATTGGGTAACTTCTCATAGGGAGTTAATGTAGGGCTCAAAGGCATATTGGCTGCCTCTTCACTTATGTGATCACTAATTCTAGTGGTCACCTGTGGTGCACAATCTTAAATGTGTCATTTTCACTTGATGAGATGAATCCTCTCTATTGAAATACCATTCTGACATAAACCCTGACTTGATGAGTATTCAAACTTTATTAAAGCCCTTAAAGAGGTTATAATTTGTCTTTCAAAGAGAGTACTCCTAGAGGTAGCTTCAGATCATTTTTCTCGTGTTAAATCCCAGCAATCACAACTAAATGTCATTTATAAGTCTTTGCCAAAGGCTCCAGTCAGCATTAGTGTGTATTGCTGAAACTTCTAATATCTTCTGAATGTCAGAATCATATACGGTCTCGTATTATTTATCTAATACTATGTAACAAGAGACCACAAACATAGCTCCTTAAAACAACACACATTTATCATTTCACAGCCATCCTTCAAGTGTTTTGAACTTGGCCATAGCAACTTCTTACTATACATGTTTCTTTAAATATTTTCATATGGTGATCCTGTGTCATCAGTGTGAATAAAAATTTGTTCAATTTGTGAAAGTGAATAAATCAGCCGGAGAAAGACAAATACCATATGATTTCACTCATATGGAGAATTTAAGAAACAAATAAGCAAAGGGAGGAAAAAAGAGAGGCAAACCAAGAAACAGACTCTTAACTATAGAGAACAAACTTATGGTTACCAGAGGGGAGGCGGGTGGGGGGAATGAGTGAGGTGAATGACAGGGAATAGAGTGCACTTATTGTGATGAGCACAAGGTGTTGCATGGAAGTGTTAAATCACTAAGTTGTAAACCTTAAACTAATATTACACTGTACATTAACTAACTGGAATTTAAATAAAAACTAAGACTAAACTAAACTAAAATAAAACAAATGGAAAAAATTTGTCTGGGGAACCATTCATGTATTCTTAGAAATATTGTAATTGTATAATGCCACGTTATATTTTAATTATTTTTTACAATTAAGTGACCTCCATTAAACGTGACTTGCATAAAAAGTGGACATTTTTTCAGTATTTCATTATATAATAAATATGATAACAAATATGGGAAACATGCCCAAATATAGGCAAATGAGTACTCCATTGTGACAGCTGCTGGCTTCACAAAATCATTATGTCTTATACCATTTTTTTTCCCCTGTATCTAACTTGCTATAACTAAACTTCATTAACACTTTAGGAAATATGAGCCTTTTTCCATCTGGCACATGGCTTTTACAACTCATTTGCTGTAATTTAGAAAATCTGCAAACAGCTGGCAAAAAATATTTTTTTATTAAGTTTTTTAGCATCATATTTGAAATTATCTGTAGCTTTGCCTGTGTCCCTGAAACCCAGAATATTTTCTTTGTTTTTCAATTCCATAGTCTCCATAATCTATTTCTAAATTCTAATGTTTTTAATTTTTTTAAATTTTTTTTTTATTTCTGAGAGAGAGAGAGAGAGACAGCATGAGCAGGGGAGGGTCAGAGAGAGAGGGAGACACAGAATTCAAGGCAGGCTCCAGGCTCTGAGCTAGCTGTCAGCACAGAGCCCGACGTGGGGCTCGAACCCACAAACCATGAGATCATAACCTGAGCCAAAGTTGGATTCTTAACCGACTGAGCCACCCAGGTGCCCCTCTATTTCTAAATTCTAAGAGGCTGAGTGACTTGCTTTTTAATTATCAACCTGCATATTAATTTCTTTTATTTAAATTTTATATGCAGATAATTGAACTTTGGCCTTGAAAATATTAAAAGCATGAGTGGTTCCCTTTTTGTTTGATTTTACAAAAATGATTTCAGACTGTGCCTCTTAATTTATATAAAATTATTGAGTAAATAATTAGTATATTTCTGTTTTTAGGCTTCTTTCTTACATGTGTTATATGGTGACAGGTAGTTTTTCTATTGCTAAAATCAACTCATATCCAAGTCATATATTTCTGATTCTCTCACAATAATTAAACAATATGATCAGTAATTTATAAGAATTTAAGTATGTCTCTAAAGAGGATAAATAGTAGAATATGTATTTTTACATAAAAAGGAAAAGTTCTAATTAGATACTTAAGAAGAGCTGGCAGTAATAAGTTATTTAAATAAGTAAAATTGAGTTCTGTTTATAGTAATGAAGTGACCAAGTATCCAGAAAGCAACTGAAAATGCAGCAGTTAAGAGTATGTAAACTATTTATAAAAGTATTCTTCTTAAAAGTATTGATAAGTTGGTTAAAATATCTAAATGAAAGTGGGAACCCAGTATCTGACAGTTTTGTTCTGAAGACATTGCCATGAAATGAACTTTGGCTCACCAATACTCAGTTTACATCAAAGGGATGATGACACAATTTCAAACCTGCCCCAACTGAATTCAAGTCCATTTTTCTAGAAAACTAGTATCCACAGGGTTATAATCTCTGTGAACATGAGAACTGAATCTAAAACACTTCCACTTTCTCATCTAAGGAACATTAAAATAAAAGTTGCTCACTGTAAAGCAGTAGGTCTGACTGAGTGAGGAATTTTCTAAAAAATTATAATGAGAACCAAATTCCAATATGGTTCTGAAAGCCAAGATCACATCACATTCTCAATCCAAAAAAGCAATTCATCTAAATGTCCGCTATGTATATAATCTTTAAAGTAGTTTCCTCAATAATATCACAAAAATTTCAAGGGAAAAGGAGCAAATCATGGTAAAAAAACTCAAATGCATTAACAAATATTCTATATTCATAGATTAAAGGAATGAAAACTGTCAAGATGTTAGTGATCTCCAAATTGGGTTAAAGATTCAAAAATTTGTAAATCAAAATATTTTTAAAATGTCTTTAGTTAATGTTACTTGACAAAATATAGAATTTTTTTAGAAAAACAGTCAAGAGGGGCGCCTGGGTGGCTTAGTTGGTTAAGCGTCCAACTTTCGCTTAGGTCATGACCTCGCGGTTCGTGGGTTCGAGCCCCGCGTTGGGCTCTGTGCTGACTGCCAGCTCAGAGCCTGGAGCCTGTTTCAGTCTGTGACTCCCTCTCTCTCTGACCCTCCCCTGCTCACGCTGTCTCTCTCTCTCTCCTAGAAATAAATAAAACATTAAAAAAAAAAAAAACAGTCAAGAGTACTCAAGGTACAATTAAAGAGGATTAACAGAACCCTTGTTTATTTATTTGTTTGTTTCATGCATTTATTTAAATTCTAGTTAGTTAATATATAGCATAATATTGGTTTCAAGAGTAGAAATTAGTGATTCATCTCTCACATATAATACCCAATGCTCATCACAAGTGCCTTCCTTAATACCCATCATCCTTTTAGACCATCCCCTTCTCATCCCCTCTCCAGCAGCCCTCAGTTTGTTCTCTATTTTTTTTGTTTTATTTATTTCTGAGAGAGACAGAGAGACAGAGAGAAAGAGACAGAGAGAGACAGAGAGACAGCCTGAGAAGGGGAGGGTCAGAGAGAGAGGGAGACACAGAATCCGAAACAGGCTCCAGGCTCTGAGCTGTCAGCACAGAGCCTGATGCGGGGCTTGAACCCACGAACCGCGAGATCATGACCTGAGCCGAAGTCAGACACTCAACCAACTGAGCCACCCAGGCGCCCCTGTTCTCTATATTTAAGAGTCTCTTATGGTTTGCCTCCTTCTCTCTTTTTCTCTTTCTCTATGTTCACCTGTTTTGTTTCTTAAATTCCTCATGTGAGTGAAATCATATGATAGTTGTCTTTCTCTGACCGACTTACTTCAGGTGGCATAATACATTCTAGTGCCATCCATGTTGCTGCAATGGCATTGTTTCATTCTTTTTGATCGTTGAGTAATAGTCCATTGTGTGTGTATGTATCTTCTTTATCCATTTATCAGTTGATTTGGGATCTTTCTATAATTTGATTTTTATTGATAATGCTGCTATAAACATTGGGGTACATGTGCCTATTTGAATTGGTACTTTTGTATGCTTTCAGTAAATACCTAGAGGACAATTGCTGGGTTATAGAGTAGTTCTACTTTTAACTTTTTGAGGAGTCTACACACTGTTTTCCAGAGTGGCTGCAACAGTTTGCATTCCCACCAAAACTATCTGCATCCTCTTTCTCTGCATCCTCACCAACATCTGTTGTTTCCTGTGTTGTTAATTGGAGCCATTCTGACATGTGTGAGATGGTGTCTTATTATGGTTTTGATTTGTATTTCTTTGATGATGAGTGATGAGCATTTTTTCATGTGTCTGTTAGCCATCTGTATGTTTTCTTTAGCAAAATGCTTGTTCATGTCTTCTGCCCATTTCTGAACTGGATGATCTGTTTTTAGGGGTGTAATTTTGAGAAGTTCTTTATAGACTTTGAGTCCTAATCCGTTATTACATATGTTATTTGCAAATAGCTTCTCCCCTTCTGTAGGTTGCCTTTTAGTTTTGTTGATTGTTTCCTTCGCTGTGTAGAAGCTTTTTATGTTGGTGAAGTCCCAATAATTCATTTTTGCTTTTGTTTTACTTGCTTCCAAAGTCATGTCTAGTAAGAGATTGCTACGGTCAAGTTCAAAGATTGCTGTCTCTGTTCTCCTCTAGGGTTTTGATTGTTTCCTACTCACATTTAGATCTTTAATCCCTTTCGAATTTATTTTTGTGCTTTCTGTAAGAAAGTGTTCCATTCTTATGCATGTTTCTTTCCAGTTTTTCCAACACCATTTGTTGAAGAGACTGTCTTTTTTTTCCATTGGATGTTCTTCCCTCCTCTGTTCAAGATTAGTTTACCATGTAGTTGTGGGTCCCTTTCTGTGTTTTCTACTCTGTTCCACTGATCTATATGTCTGTTTTTGTGTCAGTACCATACTGTTTTGATGACTATAGCTTTGTAATATACTTGAGGTCTGGAATGGCGATGCCACCAGCGTTGCTTTCCTTTTTTTAAGATTGTCTTGGTTATTCAGGGTTTTTGTGGTTCCGTAAAAATTTTAGAATTGTTTTCCAGGTCTGTGAAAAATGCTTGTGGTATCTTGCTGGGATTGCATTAAATGTGTAGATTCCTTTGGGTAGTATAGACATTTTAACATATTTATTCTTTCAATCCATGAGTATCGAATTGTTTCCATTTCTTTGTGTCCTCTTCGATTTCTTTCATAAGTGTTCTAAGGTTTCAGAATACGGATCTTTTATCTCTTTGGTTAGATTTATTCCTAGGTATCTTATGGTTGTTGTTGCAGTTGTAAATGGTATAAATTCTTTGATTTCTCTTTGTGCTGCTTCATTATTGGTGTATAAAAATGCAACATATTTGTGTATGTTGATTTTGTACCTGAGAATGCTGAATTTGTGT
Source organism: Crocuta crocuta (assembly GCF_008692635.1). NCBI lineage: Eukaryota > Metazoa > Chordata > Mammalia > Carnivora > Hyaenidae > Crocuta > Crocuta crocuta. The sequence goes on from NW_027528806.1 coordinate 4,641,472, forward strand.
ATCAGCTCTAGCAATTTTTGAGTGAAGTCCTTCAGGTTTTCTACAGAGAGTATCATGTCTCCTGTGAATAGTGAAAGCTTGACTTCTTCTTTTTTCTTCATTTTTCTTTTTTTTTCTTTTTTTTGCCAATTTGTAAGCTTTTAATTTCTTTTTGTTGTCTGATTGCTGATGCTAAAACTTCCAGTACTATATTAATAACAGTGTTGAGAGTAGACATCCCTGTCTTGGTCCTGACCATAAAGAAAATGTTCTTGATTCTTCCATGTTAAGGATGATATTAGCTACGGGTTTTTGTGTATGCCCTTTTTGATGTTGAGATATGTTCTCTCTATCCGTACTTTGTTCAGATTTTATTAAGAATAGATGCTGTATTTTGTCTATTATTTTTTCTTCATCCTTTGGGAGAATCATATAGTTCTTATCCTTTCCTTTACTACTATAGTGTATCATGTTGATTGATTTGGGAATATTGAAACACCTTTGCAGCCCAGAAGTAAATTCCACTTGATCTTGCTGAATAATTCTTCTAATTTTCTTTTGGATTCGATTTGCTTGTATCTAGTTGAGAATATTTTGGATCCATGTTCATCAGGAATATTGGCCTATATTTTCCTTTTAGTGGGGTCATTGTCTGGTTTTGGAGTCAAGGTAATACTGATCTCATGGAATGACTTTAGAAGTTTTCCTTCCATTTATCTTTGGAAAAGTTTGAGAAGAATAGGTATTAACATTTCTTTAAATGTGTGGTAGAACTCCCCTGGAAAGCCATCTGGCCCTGCACTTTTGTTTGTTGGGAGAGTTTTGATTACTGATTGAATTGCTTTGCTGGTTGTGAGTATCTTCCAATTTTTTTTTATTTCTACCTGTTTCAGTTTTTGTAGTTTATATGTTTCTAGGAATTTATTCATTTCTTCCAGATTGCCCAGTTTGTTGGCATAAAATTTTTCATACTATTCTCTTTGTGTTTCTGTGATGTTGGTTGTAATCTCTCCTCTTTGATTTGTGGTTAAATAAAATCACAAAAATCACAAAATTTCAGTCTTTCTCTATTCTTTTCAATAAGTCTGGTGAAGGGTTTATCAATTTTATTAATTTTTCAGAGAACCAGCTTTTAGTTTCATTGATCTGTTCTATCATTTTTTGTTTGTTTGTTTCCATATCACTTAACTAATCTTTATTATTTCATTTTTCTGCTGATGGCTTTATTTGCTATTCCTTTTCTAGTTCCTTTTGGTGTAAGTTTAGGTTGTGTACTTCAGACTTTTCTTGCTTCTTGATGTAGCCCTGTATTGCTATATACTTCCCTCTTCTGACTGCTTTTGCTGCATACCAAAGGTTTTGGGAAACCATGTTTTCATTTTCATTTGCTTCCATGTATTTCAGCCTGATTAGTTTTTACATCTTTTATATCTGTGGTATGGGACTCCTGGTGTCTTTTATGCTTTTCTTTTCTCAAAACCAGTTAGTATCCTTATGATTGTTGTTTTAAATTTTGGTGCAGGCATATTACTTATACTTGTCTTGATTAGATCCCTGGCCATGACCTCTTCTTGTTTTTTCTTTTGGTATTAATTCCTCTATCTTGGCTTTTTGTTGAGGTCTCTGTCTTCTATGTGTTAGATTGCCTGCTCCTGGGAGTAATGGCTATATTAAGAAGAGGTTATAGGAGTGCCTGGGTGACTCAGTCAGTTAAGCCTCTGACTTTGGCTCGGGTCATGATTTCACAGTTCGTAGGTTTGAGCCCTGCGTTGGGCTGTGTGCTGACAGCTAGCTGGAGTCTATTTCAGATTCTGTGTCTCCCTCTTTTTCTCTGACCCTCCCCTGCTCATGCTTTCTCTCTGTTTCAGAAATTTAAAAAATAAGTAAATTTTAATAAAGAAGAGGTTATATACTGTCCAAGGTCTGACTCTTAAGGAAGTGTTTCTGTGCTGTTGTGTTTTGGCTGCTCTTTCCCTCAGGCCAATCCTCTTAATGGTTCTCCTTGCCTGCACTGGGGAGTGTTTCAACCTCATCCACAATGTGACAAGTTTTAGCTAGGTGTGTTCTGATCTGCTTGTTAAAAGAGACTGGATCTTATTTCCCCTAGAGTAGAAACTTTACAGTATGCTATGGTCAGTAAACTTGGTGGGTGCAGGGTGTCAGGGAGGGTGGGGTTTGCGCTGGTCTTCTGGGGGAGGGGCTTGCTGCTGCTCTAATTCTCAGTCACACTTTCCTCAGTGAAAGAGTACCTACAGAGTGTAGAGGGGAAGGGCTTGGTGTAAGTGGCTCAAGTCTCCACTGCGGGATGGGGTGCATGGGTGACTCAGTCAGTTGAGCATCAGACTTTGGCTTAGGTCATGATCTCATGGTTTGTGGGTTTGAGCCCCCTGTTGGGCTCTGTGCTGACGGCTAGCTCAGAGCCTACAGCCTGTTTCCGTTTCTGTTTCTCCGTCTCTCTCTGACCCTCCCCTGCTCATGCTGTCTCTCTCTCTCTCTCTCTCTCTCAGAAATAAATAAAACATTAAAAATTTTTTTTAATTGTTTATAAGTCTCCACTGCGGGTGATGTGTTGCTCACTGATGTCTATCCATGCTGATGTGCAGGGGTAAAAATGGAATCAGCCAACTCTCTCATCCCAAAAGGGGAGTTTGCCCCCAGTGCTGTGCAGGAAGCCCTCACAATAGAGCCAACAATCTTCCCCTTGTGTTTCCTAGGCTTCCCTCAAATCCCTGCCTTCCAGAGCCTTCTACCCACCCAGGAGCACTGTGCTCCTGTGTTTTATCTCAGACGGGTCAGTTGACTTTCAAAACTACAAATTTTAGGGACCCAGTGCGGCACAGACCCATGCTGACCCTCTGACGGAGGGTTTCTCTGCACCGTAGCTGGTGCCACTTTGTCCCAAACGGGCAGTTGCATGAGTGGGCAGGGACTTGGAGTCTATGGTCAAGGGTAGCACAAAGCTGGTGTCCAGGGTATTGCCCTCAGCAGCTGCCTCTGCTTTCAGGCTAATGAATAGAGCCATTCAACGGTGCCTCCTGGTTCTTTTGTCATTGCGGAGGCAGTGCCACCTCTCGCTTATGCACTCCAAGAAGGGCAACTGTCTCTGGGGTGCTTGGGGGGCTCAAGGCTTAACTAGCATCTAACTCTTGATTTCAGCTCAGGTCACGATCGCATCGTTCATGACTTTGAGCCCCTTGTGTGACTCTGCTCTGGGAGTGCAAAGCCTCCTTGCGATTCTTTCTCTTTCTCCCTCTCTTACTGTCCCTCTTCTGCTCACTCTCTGTCTCTCTCTCAATAAAATAAATAAACATTAAAAATAATTTTGGAAAGGAAGACTGTCTCTCCCGGTGCGACCCAGGGGGCCCTCAGAGCACGCTGTCTGTTCTCTCCCTGGCCTCCGACCTCCTTCTCCACAGGAGCACCACGATGCCTACCAGGCTTGACCCTGGTGATGGTGCAGACTTCCAAAAGTACAGCCTTTGAGCTGGGTTGCTTGTAAGGACTTGGCGATTATCTGCCCCTCCTGTTTTCCCCATCAATGGTTTTGGGGAAATGTTTTTCTTGTGCAATGGCCTGCACCCCATTTTCTCTCTCTCCTCTGCCCCTGATTAGGGATCCCTCCTCACCACAGCACCTTCCTCCCTCAAATGATGTCTCCACACCTCTTACCTTCCATGACGTGACCTCTTCTCTCCCTCTGATTGTGTGGCTTGTTTTCTCAGTCCTCAGATTGATTTCCTGGGTGTTCAGAATGACTTGATATTGATCTTGCCATGTTCAAGGGATGAGGCAAGCAAGCATAAGGTCCTCCAACTACTCAGAAATAGACCATATTATATGGACTTGACATTTAACTGAGGCGGTATTGCAAATCACTGAACAAAGGATAGACGTTTAAGGTAAATAGTGGTAGGTAATTGGTGATCCAACTCAAAGAGTCTGGATTATAGTAGAAAAGTCACAAATCTGGAGCCAGATGCCTACGCCCAAACCTTAAATGTGGGCTTACTAGGTTTGTAATCTTGAGCAGTCAGTTAATATCTCTCTGTCTCAGTTTGCTCACCTATGAAATAGGGATAATAATGACATGCTTTGTTCATAAGGTTCTTGTGGAGATTAACTGAAATAATAAAGGCAATTATTAAGATGAATAACTGACAACTACTAAACATAACAAGTATTAATTATTATCTACAATTATTGTAATTACCTTCATCATATCACCAATATAATCATCATTATGATATGGGAAGACAAATAGGGACTGGTACATTAGGGGACAGGGATTGAGGAGTGCATTTGCTGAGAGGATCACTGGGTGATGTATGGAAGTATTGAATCACTTTATTGTACATCTGAAACTAACATTATTCTCTATGTAAACTGGAATTTAAATAAAAACTTCAAAAAATGGATTTAACAAAATAGGTCAAAAAACTAATGAAATTAGTAACTACCAGTTCTTAACAAAGAAAATCAATGAGCGATTTCAAGACTGGTGTCCTATTATCAAATTATAGACATTTGAAGTTATTGAGCAAGTCTATGATGATTCTTGTTTCCAAGCTGTAGGAATTAATTAAAGTTTTTGCAAAGACAGACTTAGGACTGCCTGCCTTTGGAAACTATAATGTATCATTTGTAATAGCCAAAGATCTATTTTCAAAGAATAAGGTCTACTTATATTCTAAGGTGTGCATTGTTATTCCTAAAATGGTTCTTGGATCAATAATCTAACCCCAAAATATTAAAATGCTTTATTTATGTGGGGGTAAAAACGGAAACGAATAAATTCATGGAACACCTGGTGGCCTAGTCTGTTGTGCTTCCGCCTTTAGCTCAGGTCATGATCTCACGGCTCTGGATTCGAACCCCACACTGGACTCTATGCTGACTGACAGCTCAGAGCCTGGAGCCCACTGTGGATTCTGAGTCTTTTTCTGTGCCCCTTCCCACCACTCACTCTCTCTTCTCTCTCTCTCTCTCTCCAAAAATAAATAAACATTGAAAAAAATTTAAAAATGTTTAATTCTTCCTTGTAACATACACAAAATTATTTCCAGGTAGAATGAAGAGCTGAATGAGAAAGGCAAAACTATAAGCTATTTTATTTCTATATTTGAGGGAAGTAGGTGGTTTTGTTGGGTACAGAGACAGAAACCTTTTTATATTGTGCTGTCTGAGCATTGACAAAAGACTTAATATTGTTCAATCAGATTTCATGTTTACAAGTGTTGTGACTGAACTGGCAGATAGCTGTTTTTTTGCATATTTGTGTTTCAGTAAATTTTGCAAATTCTTAAAATGCCACCCTACTCCCTCTTTTCAACTCATCTAAATCACTCTCATCTTTCAAAGAAAAAATACTGCTTTCCATTTTGCATGAAAACTTTCAGGTTTATTTACATTCAGAGTTATGCCATTTCTATATCCCAAAACCGTTGACAACATTCATTTACCACTCATCACTTTCTTCTGAGAGCATTTTTAATCCGTTCAATGGCTAAAAACTCTAAGCCTAGAGTAAGATGTATCTGAATTTGAGAACAAATTCTCGCAGTTATAAATTGAGGCTCCAGATTAATAACAGCCTCTCTGAATCTGTTTTCTCAATTGTAATAGAAAAATAATTCTATCTGCCTTATGAGAGTTAATTGGCATTAACTTAAAAGTAAACACTATGCCTATCATAGTAGGTCTGATTACTTTGTTATTTTCAACTTTATTGTAAACATATCAGCAGAAAATATTGTGCTATCTTGTTTATATTCCACTGAGCACTATTCACAATATCTTGTACAGAAAGGTATTTAGCAAGTATTTATTGTTTGTTACAGGAGCTGGCTGTGTTAAGTTAGAGTGCAATCTCCCCATTTTACTATGCATTGTCTTTCAAAAGCCCTGAGAACTAAAGAAATTTTCTTGTCCCATATTTTTATTCACTATATTCATGCTATCTTCATAGTACTATACAAAGATTACTAGATTTAGAATTATTGAAAAGGATGTTTTTTCTTGCTATTGTTCCCACAGAGTTATAAAATAAAAATTGAAGGAGAAAGAATCAATTGAGGAATACAATTGTGATATTGTGTGTGAAACAGGCTACAGCCCACAGTCTTCAGTACTCTAGAGTGTTTTTATTAAGAGTCATTACATTTTAAAAAAATAACACTTCTACTACATTTTTTGGTATTGTTATTATTGTATATTATTTGATTTTCTAAACTACTCCTGTGTCTAAAAGACTTTTTTCTTTCAAATTGAACACTCCAAAAGAGCTTCTTTTTAAAATTAATTTTCCTGAGAAGATTTAATTATACAAGACTCTGAAAACAAATAATCACCTATGACCACTTTGTAACTGAGAATGCTTCTTCCCCTCCTCTCTCTATCTCTGTTTGTCTGTCTCTTCCTGGAGAGAAAGTTTGCTTTTCCTTACACTATATCATAAGGGTTAGTGAGGCCATCTCTGCCATTATTTGACAAACAATACATTCAGGTTATCTAGGCAAGCTGTCATGCACAGATCTTCCTCGCAATTTATGACAGACACTTTTGTAGTCTTTTTTCTTTTCCTAGAAACTTACCAAATGCCTTTTAACAGGCTAACTGGCTTTGCTTTTAGTAAGTGTTTATTTTCATGGACTGCATTTAGAATGGCAAGATAGAGCCAGTCAATTCCACACTGACTTACTGAACAGCACCAGTAGAAGAGACTTTCACATGTAAACCAAAGTCTCTCAAATTCACCCCTGATGACTCGGTATCTGGTGCTGGTTTCCAAGCATCTTCAAAGGACAGTAGCTACTTCTCAATGAGGCTCATTCAACTTTTTTCTATACCTAACTTCAGAAAATGTTCTTTTATACTAAGTTGGAAATTTTCTCCTTAAAATTTTTACCCAACCGCCTTTATCTTTAATTTTGAAGTCACTTAAAATAAGTATTTTTTTTCTTAGAAAGATTAAGATTTTGGATAAAACTATACTGGAAGTCACCAATATTTCCATCACCCCCGAAAGTTCTATTGAAGGTACTGCTCAGGATCACAATGGACATTTTTTCCTGTTAATGCCAAAGAAACAAGTAGTTTAGGCTTTGCGGTCTATGTCTAGTTTCAGTTGCACGTTCTTCTTCTTTCAAATAGCTTTCTTTAGAAAGTAAAAGCAATTCTTAGCATGTGGGTAGTATGAAAACAGGCCATGGGCTGGATTCGGCTCACAAGCCCTAGATTATAGATCTGAACTCTAGCTGATAACTTAGTAGCTAAAACACATGCTTGGATAAGCTTTTAAGAGATGTGCAAAGTTCTGTGAATTAACTCAGAGGGACCTAACAAACAGAGGAATAACAGGAAGAGAATGAAAGATCAGCATTCTAAATTAAAAAAAAAAAAAAAAGTTCTTGTAGCCGAAGGTATAGCGTAGCAATTCCAGACAACAATACTGATGATATCAAATTAACCAAAACAACAATCCCCTTGATTTATGGCCCCTCCTTTTTACTTCAGGCTCCTATAAGGCACTGAACAATTGTTTCTGTGAGAATCTTAGAATATTTCAGTTGCACCTTGAACAAAATGCATGCCAACCCACATTCCTTATTTACCACCTACCTGTATGTGTAGAACTTCTATTTCTCTGTAGTGGTGGCCCTGAAGTCACTGCACAAGTGAACCCTTCTTGAAGTTTCATTAAATCAAATTATATTCATTAAGTTATAAGGTTTTCTAGTCAATTGGCTAAGATTCTAAACATACCTTATGTTTTGCTTAAAGTTTACATCCTACAGTAATTTCAGCCCCAATTTGACCTGAAATTGTGCCATAAAATTAAAGAAAAGAAAAAGCTAGTGGCAGACACCTGTCTGCAATTTGAATTCTATTTCTAAAATAATAGACTTCTCACTGAATTAAGCTCTTAGGAATGACTCTAATCTCTCTCTCTACAAGTTTCCTTCTGGAAGGGGCCTCTCTTCCTCTATAATGGACTTCTGTTCAATTTACTTATTCTTTTTTATAAAGTTTCCAGATAAGTATGGACTTTAGTATGAATAACGGCCAAGCTTCAGTGATATAACCAGCAACATATATAGTAAGAAGGTATGAAAACACATGCACTCCAATGTAGATAGCAACGCTATCAATAATAGGCAAGTTATGGAAAGAGCTCAAATGTTCATCAACTGATGAATGGCTAAAGAAGATGTGGTGTGCATCCTAAGGAAGGTCTACTTGTCAAGGTGGTCCTTGGCTGGTGTTTAGGAGCTTGATGGCTAAACTGGTACTTACACTAGTACGAAACTTTCCTCCATGATAAGGCTGACATACTGCGCTAGCTTGCCTAGATAACCTGAATGTATTGTTTGTCAAATAATGGCAGAGATGGCCTCACTAACCCTTATGATATAATGTAAGGAATTTACAGCTAGAAATGTGGTTTGTGGTGAACATCTGCTTTCATTCTAGGACTCTGGCACTTTGGTATGTGTTCCAGATGCAGTAAAGGATCCAACTCGATATTTTGATATTTGCAGATAGACTTTAAGCTTTGTCCCTCACTCTACCCATGCTGTCTCACACTTGGGTAGGTGAAAAAGAAAGCCTGGTGCTCCCTTTATTGGCTCTGGCAGGAGAGTCAAACTATGCAGCCTTCATCCCAGCGCAACCTCTAAACACCATAAAAACCCAAGCCAGTCTCGATTATAGGTAATGCTTGTGTGCCAGTAGGTCTTCTGTCTCTTCCTACTTCCAGAAACTCGCACTGTGTGAGTCTAGACTTCTTCTAATGCGCTTGGTGTATGTATATGTGTGCGTGTGTGCGTGCACATGTGTGCATGCATGGCGCCATCAGTCTCGACATAAAAACCAAATTTTGTGCAGGGGTTCATCCTGCTCTGTAGGTTTACATCAAACCAGAGAGTGACTACGCTACCAACCCTTGTGAAAACCTTGAGTAGTGATGAACTCTCTACAGATAATATTTTATACATGTTACCATCTTTTGCTGGAGGACTTAGTGTGTCCTGTGTGATTACATTGGGAGAGAACTCGTGAAGCCTGGTACCTCTTTTCCTCCAGACATTGCCCCACGTGTTTTCCTGCTGCTGATTCTTATTTGTATAAATATGTTCTCATAAACTATAACCATACGTATAACCATGTTTTAGAATTGTGAGTCCTTCTACGGAATCACTGAATCTGATGTGGTCCCAGGGAATATGGACATAATACATTCATATAACTTCAGTGGATTCAATTAGATTCACAAGTGCATGCGGTCTCCTCTTATGTAACTGATCCTGATGCCACGTGTGTTCACTCACAGTCATTTCAATGACATATGCAGAAACAAAGATGTATGGTCTATGCCAACTCTCACCAATTGATTTATGTTAATAAACTATCATCACAAGAAATTACACCATGCATTTGTCATTGTATTTGACAATGTATTTGACAAATTGTATTTGACAAAAACAGTATTTGATGTATTTTCTTTTAAAAATATTTTCTAATAAGAGTAAATACTAGAGAAAAAGTAAATACAGATTTGGAGAAATATTGCCTTCCAAAAACAAATTTTTGAGTAATAAAGTATAAATGTATATATGTACATTAAATGGGACTTTGGAATATATAAAAATTGTAATTAAGCCATTATAAATGTGGTTTAGAAAACTAAATTAGTTTTGAGATTGAGATCCTACAAAATTATAAACTTCTGTCTCATATTTGAACATTGTTCTCACTATGAAAACAGTTCACATTCATATTAACCATGTAACAGGGAAAAGTCTTTAAGGACAAAATGATAGGCACTTGTGTATCATTTTCCTGTGATAACTTTGTCATGATTTAAGTGTATATACTTTGCATGTATATGCCTCAATCTATTTTGCTCTTCTTTTTATATACAAATTATCTAATTAGTAAAGATTTTGAAACACTTTAACAGCTTTTTCACTTAAAAATATGTTCGAAGCATTTTATTGTTTTGTTTGTTTTTGTTTCCAAAACATGATTTTTATGATCCCTCATCATAGTTTTACTATTACTATTTCTTCTTAGCCTTAAAGAAGTCTGCATAGATATTCAAAAGATAAATAGAATATATTAAAAACAACTTTATGCCAATTAAATTTGACAATTTGTGTGAAAGTAGTAATTAGAAAAAATACAATGTACCAAACAAATAAAGGAAGTGATAGATGATCTGAAAGCCTGATGTCTGCTAAAGGAATAAAGTTTATTATCAAAAAGAAAAAACTACAAAATATAATCCACAAACTTATGCCCATATGGCTTCCTCAGAGCTGTTGCAAATATTTAAAAAAAAAGAATTACAGCCATCTTACACAAAATTTGCTAGCAAATGGGGATAAAAAGGAAACTGTAGCACTATTTTAGCAAGGCCTCACTAACGCTGTATTTTCAAGAAAAGATACAGGAACATCATCTTCATGAACACAGATTTGATAATTATTAAAAAAATATTAGCAAAAGAACTCAGGTAGTAAACAAATGGATAAATACATTGAACAAAGTAGGTTAATTCCTAGAATATGAGTGATTTTGGCATCCACAAAACATTCATTACAATTTATAATATTAACAGAAATAAATTATTGTGCTGTTTTTATAGATAGAAAAACTCAATTGACAAAATAATTCATTTGTAATATAAATGTTAGTCAACTAGAAAAAGAGAGTGACTTTTTTATTTAAATAAAAGAGTACAATCCCCCAAATCTACAACTATTGTAAATAATAGGAGGATGTGAAAATCTTTTTTTTACTTTAAATTTTAGTTAGTTAACATATAGTGCAATATTGGTCTCAGTAGAATTCAGTGATTCATCAGTTAAATACAATACCCAATGCTAATCACAAGTGCTCTCCTTCTTAAAAAAAATTTTTTAATGTTTATTTTTGAGAGAGAGAGACAGAGTCAGAGTCAGAGACAGAGTGTGAGTGGAGTAGGGACAGAGAGGGAGGGAGACACAGAATCAGAAGTGGGCTACCGGCTCTGAGCTGTCAGCCCAGCCCCTAACACAGGGCTCAAATCCATGAACCATGAGATCATGACCTGAGCTGAATTTGGACACTTACCCAACTGAACCACCCATGTACCCCAAAAACGCCCTCCTTAATGCCCATCACCCATCTAGTCCCTCTCCCACTCATCTCTCTCCATCAGCCCTCAGTTTGTTCTCTATCATTGAGGCTCTTGTGCTTTGTTTCCCTCTCCTCTCTCCTCATTTTTCCTCCCTTCCCATATGTATATCTGCTTTGTTTATTAGATTTTGCATAGGAGTGAAATCATATGGTATCTGACTTATTCTCTGGACTTATTTTGCTTAGCATAATATATTCTAGCTCATCCTCATCATTGCAAATGGCAGGATTTCATTCATTTTGATGGCTGAGTGTATTGGTATATATATCATTTATCCATTCATCAGTCAACAGACATTTAGGGCTCCCTCCACAGTTTGGCTATCATCGATAATACCACAATAAACATTGGGGTGCATGTATCCTTTCAAATCTGTATTTTTGTATCCTTTGGGCAAATACCTAGCAGTGCAATTGCTGCATTGTAGGATAGTTCATTTGACAAAATACCACCTCATACCTGTTAGGCTAAAATTAATGCAAGAAACAATAGGTGTTGGTGAGGATGTGGAGAAAGGGAACCCCCTTGCACCATTGGTGAGAATGCAAACTGGTTCAGCCACTCTGGGGAACAGTATGGAGGTTCCTCAGAAAATGTGAAAATTATAATACTGACTTATAGGTGAGGCAAGGATGTCTAGATTATTAATACTATAAAAGATTTTATAGGAATGGGCCACACCAGAACAATATGGCCAAAACCAAAACAAACCAATATAATAGAGTGGAATGCCAATAATATGCAAATAATACCACAAGCACATTTAAAAAAGGAAAGGCATGTGGTTTGGAAAGGATGAGATAATTGCTATTATTTTCAGATGATACCATGTACCTACCAGAGTAGCTAACATACCGAAGAAAAACAAAATAAAATGTTAGGGAGCTCTTGAACTGCTTGAAATATCATAATACACCGTTGGAAGTGAAAGTTGATATAAAAACTGGAAAAGTGAGCACATGAATGTCCTGTGACTAAGCAATTTCACTCTCAGGCAAATAACCTAACAGCAATGAGTTAGTACTGTTAAGGGAATACATACACAAGAATGTTCTTGAAGGCACTATTTGTTAAAACCCAGAATAGAAACTATTCAAATGCCGATCAATACTAGAACAGAGTTTTGTTACGTATTAGAATATTATTTACTAACTAGAAAGAACAAACTTTAACTCTGTAAAAAATATGAAAGAATGTCACAGAACACTGTAAAAGAACCAGACTCAAAAGTTTTTTCTGTGTAAATCAAATTCAAGACAGGAAAAACCATTTTTTTGTGTGTGTTGGGAATCAAGATAGGGCTGATCTTGGGATAAGTGGGTTAGAGATGGGAAAGGAAAACAAAGAGAGCTTCAGTAATGCTGATGCTTTTCTGATTCTTGAATGATTTGTGTATTTTTTTTCTTTCTCTACAAAATTCAGTGAAGAATTTAATAGACTTTTTAAAGTTTATTTATTTATCTGTGGAGAGAGAGAGTGCCGGGGAGAGGCAGAAAGAGGGAGAGAGAGAGAATCCCAAGCAGACTCCATGCTGTCAGTACAGAGACCGATGTCAGGCTCCAACTCACAAATCATGAGATCATGTCCTGAGCTGAAATCAAGAGTCGAATGCTCATCTGATTGAGTCACCCAGGCTATTCAATGAAGAGTTTAAATATTTTTCTTTGCACTCTATTTCACTCCAATCTTTTAAAAAATGCATCTTTAATATATTATATTCTTGAAAATATTTTATATTTACCTTCTTAGAGTTTTATACAACAAAATATATACATAATGTGAAGTCTATTCATAAAACATCCTGTTTTTCGAAGTCTCTAAGTTTTAAATTATTTCTTTTCAACTGGTATGAAATTATCAGTAGATAATTTTCAAAACAATGTGTACATATATTTAAATTGTGAGGAATATTTATTAAAATAAAATCTTGTGGCTTATACATTACTTAATTTGATAGAAGACACTTATTTAAGTTACTATATACACACAGAGATACTCATATGTGCTGCACTGAAACATTGTCTAACAGTCTTCATTTTTATAAGTCTAGACTCAGAAAATTTGTTGCTGTAAATGGAAGTAGCAAAGTTTTTTTTATAATGATGTAAACTCAACTCCTTGTGTGGTAGGAACCCCTCCCTAAGGAGAAAGAAAAAAAATGAAGAGAGAAGAGAAGACTTCAAGGTCACCTAGATATGAGTCCAGCTGCCTACATCCCACATGTTCCTGTAAACTGAAACAACTTAATCACACTGCGTGTTTATGTGTATTACCATATATGGGAGACAAAGAAATGGAAAATGCATTAAAAAACCCTATGCCATATGATGTGGGCCGCTCAGTTCTTTTGGGTACGAACCCAACTGAGCGGCGCCGGCAAAATAAAGTTGCTTCCTGGAAAGNCAGGGAGAGGAATGGCGTCTCTATAGCCTCAAGGAAAAACTGCAATTGGTGCCTGAGCTTCCTTTTAAGGTCTCAAGGGTGTGGGCTGAAGATAACCCACCAGGACTGGCGCGAAACATACCCCCTGTGGTTGTTGCACTAAAGCCTGGGGCAGAGCCCACCCGCCTGAGACAGTNGTTGGCAGAGGTTGCCCCAGCCAGCTGGAAATGTGGCATAGGATGTTTTGTTGGTATTGGTTGTTTTAATTTGGACTCCGCTTGTAAACCTAAATCTCTCATCATGCGATCCATGCATTTGCATAACCAGGTCAGGCCAAGGAACCCCCTGGACCTTATTGTACCATACCCATTTCTCATGCCAGGGAAAGGTCCAAGGGACATGCATACATAACAAGACCACCTATTCCGTCTGCCATTGGGGAA